>NC_132918.1:45812768-46129101 GCF_047675955.1 Chlorocebus sabaeus
GCATAATTTATGTGATTTTTTTATTTATGCTAATGTATTACCCAAAATGTTTTCAAATATCTCACTTGTAGTGCAATAGATGATAGGAAATGATTGACATAGACTTTATTCTTCCTGTCACATCTAGTTGTTTTTCTCATGCATGTGTGTGTTTTGCGGTATTCCTGCAGCACTGTTAATGAGCCATCAATTTTATTTGTGCAAATTGTAAACAAGAATTAAAAATTTTCTTGCCCAAGGTGTTAGTACACTCCTTAAAAATTGAATGTGGAAATGTCTGATTTTCTTTTTCTTTTCTTTTTTTTTTTTTTTTCCTGAGACGGAGCTCTGTCGCCCAGGCTGGAGTGCAGTGGCACAATCTCGACTCACTGCAAGCTCCACCCCCCAGGTTCAGATCATTCTCCTGCCTCAGTCTCCTGAGTAGCTGGGACTGCAGGCGCCCGCCACCAGATCCAGCTAATTTTTTGTGTTTTTTTTAGTAGAGACGGAGTTTCACCTTGTTAGCCAGGATCGTCTCGATCTCCTCACCTCGTGATCCCCCAACCTCAGTCTCCCAAAGTGCTGGGATTACAGGCCTGAGCCACCGCGCCTGGCCGGAAATGTCTGATGTTCAACACAAATATATTAACCCTTGTGGAGAGACCTATGCAAATGTGAAACATTATTTTGTGTTTTAATTAGTGTATATAAGCTATGTGGGAGATCCTCTTGCAATTGACAATTAGGCTATATTTAATGTGGAAGTGGGGAGGTATATAGTAGTCATATACCACTTGAGGCAAAGGATTAATAATTCTGCATTTCTTATAATTCATTGTAATGGTTTGGAAAGTGATGCCAATTTTAACAAAAAATGAGGTATTTGACATGCACATGATTGATATAGAGTTTTACAATGATATTTCTCTCGACAGTGAGTAATTCCAGAACATAAATGTCACTGAAGAGGAGACATTCTTTCTGGAAGTCTTTCACTTTGATATTTACCTCTCTCTCTCTCTCTCTCTCTCTCTATATATATATATATATATATATATATATATATATGAGTGTGTGTATATATATGTGTGTGTGTGTATATATTTTTTTTCTGCATGGACTTCTAGGACGTTTATGTGGAGATATTAATAATAACATCATATAGAGGTTTCTAATATTACTCCCTCTCTTTAAAGCTTGCTTTGACCTCATCTCCTGGAGGAGAGTCCAACCTTGCCAGGATGTGTTGCCCATTCAGAAGAAAAAGAGAAAGAGATGAGTGCTTAATAGCTAATACTTCTGAGTACTTACTCTACAGCAGGCTCTGTCTCAGCTATTTTTAATTAGTCATTACAACAAATCCTTGTGGTATGCTAGTATTATTATCCTTGCTTAAAGATGAGAAAGTCACATGGCTATTCACAAAACTACTAAGTGACAGCATCAGTACAGTAGTCTCTCTTATAGGCTATTTCACTTTTTTTTTTTGAAATGGAGTTTCACTCTTGTTGCCCAGGCTGGAGTGCAATGGTGTGATCTTGGCTCCCTGCAACCTCCGCCTCCTGGTTTCAAGTGATTCTCCTGTCTCAGCCTCCAAAGTAACTGGGATTACAGGCGCCTGCCACCAAGTCTGGCTACGTCTGGCTGATTTTTATATTTTAAGTAGAGTTGGAGATGGAGTTCACTACATCGGCCAGGCTGGTTTTGAACTCCTGACCTCAAATGATCCGCTCACCTGGACCTCCCAAAGGACTAGGATTACAGGCATGAGCCACGGCGTCTGGTTTCTGTGGTTTCATTTACTACCTATGGTCTTATCCAAATGGTAAAGCTTACTTCCCAAATATCTGTAAAGAAAAGTATGTACTTGTTTATTATTACATTTCATCACATGAATCTAATATTCTAAAATCATAATCTGTGGGGTTCTGTCAGAGAATCACGACCCCTCAATAAATTTCCAGACTTCAGCCAGTTTACAAGACACAGAACCTTTTGAATGAAGGGGAGGCCAGGTCCCCTTGAGGAAGTACCCCACTATGTTACCGACAATTTATGCAGTGAGTCTTTCTCCTGTCCTTCCCCAAGAAGACCTCTGGCTTTTTACCAGGGTAACTGCACTGGGGAAAGGAAAATTATTAGACATTTTGGGGACTACTGGACACTGGCTCTGAGCTGATGTTGATTCCAGGGAGCCCAAAACATTATTGTGATCCTCCAGTTAAAGCAGAGGCTTATGGAGGTCAGGTAATTAATTGAGTTTTAGCTCAAGACTGACTTCCAGTGGGTCCAATGGGTCCCCAGACTAATCCTGTGGTCATTTCCCCAGGGCCAGAATGCATAATTGGCATAAACATACTTAGCAGCTGGCAGAACCCCCAAATTGGCTCCCTGACTGGTAGGGTGAGGGCTCTTGTGGTAGGAAAGGCAAATGGAAGCCTTTAGAGCTGCCTCTACCTAGAAAAATAGGAAATCAAAAACAATAAATCAAAAACAATCCCCTGGAGGGATTGCAGAGTTTAGTGCCACCATCAAAGACTTGAAAGATGCGGGGGTGGTGATTCTCACCACATCCCTGTTCAACTTTCCCAGTTGGCCTGTGCAGAAGAAGTTGTATCTTGGAAAATGACAGTGGATTAATGTAAGCTTAACCAAGTGATGGCTTGAATTGCAGCTGTTATACCAGATGTGGTTTCATTGCTTGAGCAAATTAACACGTCTCCTGGTACTGGTATGCAGCCATTGACTTGGCAAATGCCTTTTTCTCCATTCCTGTCCATAAGGCCCACCAGAATCAGTTTGCCTTCAGCTGACAAGGCCAGCAATATACCTTTACTCTCCTACCACAGGGCTGTTACAACTCTCTGGCTTTGTGTCATAATCTTATTCAGAGAGAACTTGATCACTTTTTGCTTCCTCAAGATACAAAACTGGTTCATTATGTTGATGACATTATGCCGATTGGATCCAGTGAGCAAGAAGTAGAAAACACACTGGACTTATTGGTGAGACATTTGTGTACCAGAGGATGGGAATTAATTTGTTTGAAATTCAGGCACCTTCTACCCCAGTAAAATTTCTAGGGGTCCATTGGTGTGGTAGCTGTAAAGATACTCCTTCTAAGGTGAAGGATAAGTTGCTGTATTTGGCCCCTACTACAACCAAGAAAGAGGCACAATGCCTAGTTGGCCTATTTGGATTTTGGAGGCAACATATTCCTCATTTGGGTGTGTTACTCTGGTCCATTTATTGAGTGACCCAAAAAGCTGCTACTTTTGAGTGGGTTCCAGAATAGGAGAAGGCTCTGCAACAGGACCAGGCTGCTGTACAAGCTGCTCTGCCACTTGGGCCATATGACCCAGCAGATCCAGTGGTGCTTGAGGTGTGAGTGGCAGATAGGGATGCTGTTTGGAACCTTTGGCAGGCCCCCATAGGTGAACCACAGCGGAGGTTTCTAGGATTTTGGAACAAGGCCCTGCCATCTCCTGCAGGTAAGTATTCTCCTTTTGAGAGACAGCCCTTGGCCTGTTACTGGACTTTGGTGGAAACGGAACATTTGACTATGTGTAATCATGTCACCATGCCACCTGAACTGCCTATGATGAACTGGATGCTTTCTGACCCATCTGGCCATAAAGTGGGTCATCCACAACAACATTCCCTCATCAAATGAAAGTGGAAGTAGCACCGCTCACCATCACCCCAGTGATCCACTAGCAAAATTTTTGCTCCATCTTCCCATGACATTATGTTATACTGGCCTAGAGGTCTTAGTTCCAGAGGGAGGAACATTGCCACCAGGAGACACAACCATGATTCCATCAAACTGGAAGTTAAGATTGATACCTGGACACTTTGGGCTCCTCAGACCTTTAAGTCAACAGGCTAAGAAGGGCGTTACAGTGTTGGCTGGGGTGACTGACCCAGACTATCAAGATGGAATCATTCTACTACTCCACAATGGGGGTAAAAAAGAATATTCATGGAATAAAGGAGATCCATTAGGGTGTCTCTTTGTATTATCATGCCCTGTGATTAAAGTCAGTGGGAAACTACAACAGCTCAATCCAGGCATAACTACAAATGACCCAGACCCTTCAGAAATGAAGGTTTGGGTCACTCCACCAGGAAGAAAATCATAACCTGCCTAGGTGTTTGCTGAAGGCAAAGGGGATACAGAAAGGGTAGTAGAACAAGGTAGTCATCAATACCAGCTATGACCAGGTGACCAGCTGCAGAAACGAGGATGGTAATTGTCATGAGTATTTTCTCCATTTTCTGTTAAAAACGTTTGTTCATGTATGCACTTGTACTAAGAAAAACATCTTCATTTTATTTATTTTCTCATTTATTATGTGACATAAGATTTATTGACTTCACATCAGCATTTAAATATTGTTAACTTTATGTAATAGTATTTCTGTTGGAGATTGGTGCATTTTCGGTTGTATGAAAGATACTTATGTTAGACATAATTATGACCTTATTGTTGCCTTTATTTGAAGATTATGTATGATCTCAGGAGATGTGTATGGGTTCAAATTGACAAGGGCTGGACTTGTGATAGTTAAGACTGAGTGTCACTTGACTGGATTGAAGGATATGAAGTATTGATCCTGGGTGTGTCTCTGAGGGTGTTGCCAAAGTAAATTAACATTTTAGTCCTTGAGCTGGGAAAGGCAGACCCATCCTTAATTTGGGTGGGCAAAATCTAGTCAGCTGCCAGCACAGCTAGAATGAATATAAGCAGGAAGAAAAATGTGAAAAGAGAGACTGGCCTAGCCTCCCAGTCTACATCTTTCTCCCATGGTGGAATGCTTCCTGCCCCCAAACATCAGACTACCTAATGTAGATGATGGGTGCAGCAAACCACCATGGCACGTATATACCTATGTAACAAACCTGCATGTTCTATATATGTACCCCAGAACTTAACGTATAATAAAAAAAAGCTTTGTTTAACAATTTAAAAATTTTACATATATACAAATTGTGTATATGTTACATATACATAAATTACATATAGGCACATTTATATAAATTGGATATATGTATATATAAATGTACATATATTTTATATGTTATATTATCTTAAAACTTAAAATATTCATCTTTTATAAAATACATTGAATATTTTACAAAAATATCATTTTAAAAAGTACATTATATTCCATCAAATAAAGGCAACTTAATGTAACCACTGTCATATTGTAGCACATAGTTTTCAATTATAATTTATTTTGCTATCATCCTATTTTTACACAAATATTAGCCTACATTTTTGATGTAACATTTATTAAACTATGACTCCTATTCCATCTTCCACTCTATTCCTGCTCTGGTGGTCTTTTAAGAAAGTAGGACCCTAAGTATAAATTTATTGTACTAATTTCTCTCTAAAATTTTAAAGGTATGTGGCAAGATTCTCCCTTGTCCTTTATAAGGCTTATTATACTTTTATAGTCACTTCTATTTAATGCCTCAAAATTAGAAGCATTCTCTTATTTTTATTTCATCTAATTTATTCAACTGCAGAATTTCCCTCGATTAAAATGATCTAGACTAGTTATTCTCAATCTATACTGCATATCAGAATCCTTGGGGAACATTTCAAATATTCAAATTCTTAGATCCCGACCACAAAGATGCTAACTTAATTGGTGTTGGGTGAGTCCCAGGCACTGGTAGCTTTTAAAGCCCTCCAGTGAATTCTGATAGCAATATGCAATCTGGGTTGAAAACCACTGCCACAGATGGTTCCCTATATTGAGACTGGAGCTCTATTTTTTTTCTTCCAGCTGGTCCACCATTCTTGGGCTATACTTAATCATTTCAATAGCTTTTATAGTTTTCCAAAATCACTCCAGGATGGTTGATTGGATTTCACAGAGAGCCTTATTTGTTGTTGACTAACATATTTTTTGTCCTTTCTCTTCTGCAGTCACAGATTCAATAACTACAGAATTCTTATTGGGTCCTAGGAGAAGCAATTTTCTATTTTCCTTTTATATTGTCTCTGCATAGGCTCAGTTTACAAACTTCTGAGCCCCGATAGCAGGCGAGTTTAAACTGGGATATTCCCCAAGAGACTTTGTGGGAGTATTCCTCTGCCAATTTCAGAGGAATGGGTTTTCAGATCTTCTGCTTCTATATGAACTCACCCCAGGATTGTTGTTCTCTCTTTCCACCTTCCTTTTCACAACAGCACTCTCTGACTTTTCAAGTGAGAAGAATAGTCCTCATTCTCCCAATTTATATTGCACGTCTCTCTTGGTAAACCTTTCAGTGCTCTAATCTCTTGCGTTGTGTAAAGACTTCTTTAGTGAGTAATCAAAGTACCAGATATCAAGACAGGGTCTCCTGTCTTTTAGGGTATTAAATACATCTGATAAGCATGAAATATACCATAAAATTATTTTAGCTCATACTAGGAAGAACTGAAATCAAATATAATGTAGAGTAGGGGCACTGGGAGTAATAGAAATTTTCTTTTAACCACCTGACTTCTCCTGTCCCTTGACTATCGTAAATGAAAGCACACTATTAATTGAGGGGGGAAGAAGATTTGTGTAAAAGTGCTAAAAGTTATGCTCAATAAGACTTTTCACATAATTGAAACATAATTTATATTAGCTTTTCTAATATTCAATGTTAGGACTCGCTGAAAAACAAAACATCTTCAGTCAGCTGAAGAAACAGAGAGTAGAAACGTGGATCACTATAGATGAAACTAAAAAGTTTTCTGGAATTAAAAGTATTTTCAAGTATCATTGGATGGAATTCAAGCCCAAAATAAAATGTTATGTAACTTCTTCAGACTAAGTGAGCATTTAACTGTATTTAAACTATATTTCATGAAACTGAACTACCATCTTATTTTCATCTTACATATTTTAATGTTCTGAACCCTTTTTAAAAAGTGATAGGCTACCTACTGAATGGATTACTTTAAGCAGAATATACCTTCTTCTTCTATTAAAAAATTGAAAGTGCTTGGTTGTATGTCTAAAGAAATCTACAATGTAAAAATTGTTAAATATATGCATTCTTATTTAATTATCTTCAAAAGCTGAGTGCCAAATTTCAATAGACTCATGTACATACATTTACTAAAAAAAGGAATACCATGTGTTTTACTATATACCCCACTTCATGTAAAAGTGATAATTGCATTATGTTGAAATAATTGTAATGTGTATTTGACCATTTTAGTGATATTTGTGACAAGATGAATTATTTATTTATTCACTGTTCTGTTAATAATATTCCTCAAAATGCATAGTAACACTTATTTCAACTGAAAAATAAACTTAGATTTTATGAGACAAAAAAAAAAAAACTGTGATTTAACTGATTGCTTCAAAATGAAATCTAGTTTCATTAGTTTGGTTTACAATATATAAATGTGACAAAAATTTTGTCCAAAATAGTGGATTGACAAATGTATTTAAATCAATATTTACATTTTCCAAACTCTTTCTGAGTATGCTGTCAAACGGGGTGTGTCAAATTGAAAGAAATAAAGAAGAGCAGGAATAATTTATAATCACGTAAGTCTTTTTTACTTTTCTTTGTTTTCTTATGCTTCCCCCAAATTGTCAAAGTGAACAATTGTGTAACAAGTCACATGTAGGTCAGATGTTTTATCTCTTCTTTGATGTTGATTTTGCCTTTGAAAACAATTTTTATAGATCACCAGATGACTTTTGGTTAAGAAAGAAAAAAAAAGAACTTCCAATGGAAATGAAAAACTCGATTGGCATTGCCATAACTAAACTCATTTTTTTCCATCTATGTATTTACTCAGCATTGTCATCTATAATAACAGAAATAGAGGAATAGAATTCACACCATTCTGTCTCATTCTAGAAATAAATTATATTCATGTATCTTCAGATGAGTGAATTATTATTTTCCAAATGTCTATTTATCTCGTTAAACAATAGATTTCCAATAACATTTAAATTTTGCTTCAAAATTTTATGTCTTTTATAATTCTTCACCAAATAATATACTATGTATTGATTTTATAAATTATGTGCCAATAATATTTGCAATGAATACGAAAGGGAACATTTAAAAATCTATTTGTGCAAGGGGGCATGCAAGCAAAAAAAAAAGTTTAAAGATTATTTTTCTAAGCCTATTAGTGCACAGGAAAATGATACAGCATCATAATTCTTACTGGAAATCAGAAGAGTAAGTAAATACTATTTTCCTGTTTGTTTATGCTAGTAATGACTTCGGCATATGAATCCCAGTCATACACACACGGTGAACTCACATACAAAACCTCAAGGCAGTCCATGCATAATGGCTGGGCTGCAGCAATTTATCTCTGGCTCCTATGATGTCCATCTTTCAGGCATCTTCGTAGAATGTTCTAATTATGGCTCCAATGCCCCTTGTCCCATTCATGGCATAATGCTAGCTTACTGTCAACTTGAGAGTTATAGGCACTCAACAGTGTACCAGTGATTTTAAATCCTGATCGTTGCCAGTTCTACTGCAGCTTAAAGACTCCAGAGCCTGCTGCCTGGCCTGTTGAACAAGATCACTAGCCTACATTTACCTTCACCTACCTCTCTCTTCAAGGAAAATATTTATGATTTTTTTGTGTGTGTGTGTCTGGTTACCTTTCACTGAGGCTTTCACTAGCAGACATTTTGGACTTCTACAATCAGATGAGCTCAGATGCTGCTGGCTGCATGACTAGTGTTACTGACGGAACATCCAGTTACTGATGGAATAGTCAGTCTTCTCACCACTCATTTCACTCTCAGTGTGGTCCTATTAGGTTTCTATTGGATTTCCAGACAAGCTCCAGGAACCATTTTAGCTTGTGGTGTGTCAACTTTTATCTTTTCACACTGAAGTAATTATTGCAGCTGTCCTTTTGAAATCCACTTTTAGCTATAGGCTGAGGATTATCATCTGTTTCCTTAGATATATGTCCGGAAAAAGACCACAGGACTAAAAGAGAGGGACATTTTTAAGGCTCTTGAATTAATGGACTGGTACAATTTGATCCAGAGAACTAAAGCTATAAAAAAAGGCCAGCCCAGCCTCACAGTTTCTGTGGAGCTCATACTTGACTACATGCCAACACCATCCTCATCAGATTTCACTTTGTGTATCTGAAAAATAATATCTTTACTTCCATGTCCCTGGGGGAAAAAAACAGCTTTGTTATTTAGCAAACATTCCTGGTACTGAACAATTTACAGAATTTGCTGAACTAACCTCCTGTTCTCTCTCATGCTTTAGAAGTCTAAATCTCAGAAATAAGCTCACATTAGGTGAAGAGGAAAATGGGATTATTTCAGTTCTTAACAACAGGATTTAAGCCAATTTCCTCAAGTGAAATGGCAAGATCCTTAGTGAAGCTTTGTCAGCTAGTGAGCCCACTGAGCAGCAATGTCCCCCAAGGGAGGCAAACATGCCAGCCACATAGAGCTCTGACTCCCCAAGGCCTTTGAAGACCATAGGCCAGGGATGCTGAATTTGCTCTAGAAATATCAGGATTGTGAAACATCAAATATGTTATCTATGACTATGATAACACTGCTTTGCCTCCGGTTGCAATAAAAAAAGGATGTTAAACAATGTATGTCTGCCTGCTTAAAAAAATAATACATAAAAACAGAAACATGATACTGATGCAACAGTGTGCCAAATTGTCAATGAAATTATTCATTAATCTAATGTAATCAAACAGATTGAAATCACGTTTTTGTTAATGTTTGAAAACCTGAGAGGAAGAAAGTGATAATTTTTGACTCTTTTAGTATGTACTTAATTGCTACTGAAATTTATCAGGCTTTCATAGTCATCTTCATATATTAGTATCATTTATCTTTACATGATTGACTTTTTAGATATTTTTAAAGCATTTATTTGACTTTTATAACTATTTTTTTGGTCAATTGGTTGTTATTTTACTGATGTGTACTTGTATTTGTTGAACTTATTTAGTAGTTCCACATTTTTGTTTTCTTATTAATTTTTTTATTTTAAATTACTAAATTAAAATGTTTACAATTCTTAGGTTTATTTTGTTGTATTTATCAAAATATCTATGGTTTAAAGCTTAGTAAAATTATCATTAGACTCTATGATTTAACAATATAGATTAAGTTTGACTTTTTTCTCTAAACACTGTTTTCGTGCTGCATTCAATACGTCTTCATATACACTATTTTTTGATAACTTTTTAGCGACTTTGTAATTTGGTTTTGTTGTTTCCTTTGTCCCAAATTAAGTGTGATGTTCTACTTATTTTATTTCCTGACATAACAATTTTTCCATTCTGTGTTAAATTTCTAATTTAAGTAAACAGTGAATGGAAATAATATAGTAGAAAGCAGAAACATAGTATGTAATTTGAATTTTTATAATTGAAAAATAAAAAATTAGTAAAACTAACAATAAAGACAAAAGTAGTAAACAAAGAGCTTATATGTGGCTGGCAAATAAACTTTATCAAGAAAAACTGAGAAAACGAAAATCCAAAAATATGAACCATTAAGAGAAAGGTAATCACAGTTACCAAAGATGCTGCATAAATTAAAAGCTATTTAACTCTATGCAGTTACAATGAAAAATAGAGAAAAAAAAAAAAACTAGATTCAATCAATTATATTTCATGAAAATGTGACACTTTAAAAAACTTTCTGGCCAGGCATGGTGGCTCACACCTATAATACCAGCACTTAGAGAGGTGGAGACATGAGTGTCAGTTGAAGCCAGGAGTTTGAGAGCAGCCTGGGCAACGCAGCAAGATCCTGCCTCTACAAAAAATTAAAAAGACTGAAGAAAACTTCTGGATAATGGAAATAACAACTTATCACTGGAGAAGAAATACAGATTATTGCCAAAAACATTCATTATTCCCCCTGAAACGTTTAGCCCAGACAATTCCACCAAACTGAATATTAACTTTATATTATCTGGAGTGTTGGTCATAATTTCTTCATTATACATGAGTCAAACTCAATGAATAAATTGCCTGAGCATTTGCTTTCCTTCCAGTGAAGTGATCTTTCCAGGTTTTATATTTATATACAAGCGTACATAACATCAACAAGCATGGCTATACAGATTTTTTGGTTAATTTAGTATACTCATTGTTTCAGTGATCAGAAGTCTATATTAAGTAAAGTAAAAGATGTTAATGTGTAATAACTATATAATCCTCTGCTGAATGGGCAGTTTTATTTTTGGTCTGAAAAACTAAAAAAGAAGGTGCCATGGCTTTTATTTTAGAAAGGAGATAATCTATTTCCTCATTTTAATTCTCCTACTGAGAAATAGAACAGCTGCCTTCATCATATTCACTGCATTTCTACCTTTCCAATCTCTGGGGGGAAATAAAACATTCTTTTTATACTTTTAGATCCATCTGTTGCCTGTCTACATTAGCATACATAGGGAGAAAGTGTCTATAATTTTTTATCCCAAGTCAGTAGTTTTTATCTGTTGCATGCTAATTTGTTTTTGACTATTTTGTGGGTGCCTGCACACCATTCCCATGTCATTCAGTTGGATGAATTTAATCTTAATCATCCTTTAAGTTACATATGTAAAAGGAGTTAACCTTTGAACCAGTTGGTCATTCATTCATTCATTCATTTAACAATATTTATTATGTGGTAGATACACTGCTAAGGACTAGTTTACAGAGTAAATAAGAAAAGACAGTCTCTGCCTTCCTGAAGCTTGGAGGATAACAAATTACAGACTGAGGAAGGAAGTATGAGAAGTATGCCTTCTTTAGACAGTAGACAATGAACAACTCTCTAAAAAGGTAACGTGTAAGCTAAAACTTAAAGAAAGACAAATGGTTTACCATTTGAAGATAAAGAGGACATGAGGGAAGAAGATTATTCGAAGAAGAGAGAAGAGAATGCACAAAGTCCTAGAGGTAGAACAAAAATTGAGATATTAAGTAAAAGAATAATTATAACTGGAGTTTGATATCTTAGTAGAATATAGTGCTCAGTGAGGCTGGAAAAATGAGCAAGTCTCTGGTCATGGAGGGCTTGTAGACAAAGACTGGGCATTTCATTTTAAGACAGAGACTGAAAATATTCAAATAAGTAATCTGATGTTTTTAGGAAGATTAACTCTTTAAAGCTCTACTTTTGCTTTAAATGGAGAATGGAGTATTGATTTGGAGGGGGCATCCATGGAGCATTTACTCAGGAAGATAGTATGACCACTCACAAAAGCAGCATGGACTCTCATTCAAAATTTGGTTTAGATCTTAAAACTGATGACGACTCCCCTCTCCGCCCCAAACACACACACAGTCCAAGAGGGTATGCAAGTCTTTAGCATTCAGGTAATGAGGCTTTGTGGGAGAACAGTGTGAATCTAAGCAGTTTTGGAATATAGGTTGAGACAGCAGTGGAAAGAGTGGCTTTGTATCTTTATGGTGGTTCAATGGCGAGGCCAGGGTAAGTGTTCCTATATGTGGTTTGAATTATTTGCAGGTGCCCCAGGATATAACATTCTGGGGTTTACATCAGCTGCCCAAAGGTGGGGTAAAGAGGATGAGAAACTCGTGGGTTTAAGATTCATCAGAATTCAAGCATTCGAAAAATTACATAGAGTGAGGGCTGGTCGCAGTGGCTCACACTTGTAATCCCAGCACTTTGGGAGGCCAAGGCGGGTGGATCATGAGGTCAGGAGTTAAAGACCAGCTTGGTCAAGATGGTGAAAACCTGTCTCTACTAAAAATACAAAAAAAATCAGCCAGGCAGGGTGGCGGGTGCCTGAAACCCCAGCTACTCGGGAGGCTGAGGCAGAGAATTGCTTGAACCCCGGAGGTGAAGGTTGCAGTGAGCCAAGATTGCACCATTGCACTCCAGCCTAAAATAATAATTACAATAAAAATAAAAAAGGAGTCAGACTTTATATTACAAAGATAAGATAACAATTTAGGCAAGAGATGAGAGGTTCCAAGCTGAAGAAGTTAGCAGGTAAAACAGAAGGAGAAAATCAATTTGACACAAACCCGGGACACAGAATAGACATAATTGCTCATTTTACAAACAACAAATTGTTTGAGAAGAAATACTGATTGCTGTGTTTTCCCATTTGGATACTAAGGCTAGCTGCTTTGAGTACTATGAGCTACCATTGATTTTAACACTAAAGTAGAGACCATCACTTAATATTTGTGTTTTAACATAATATTTTTCAAAATTCTTGACTTTAAAATTACTTATCCACCAAAATAGAATAAGCTACAAAATACCCACCTAATATTATAAGCATTATAATTTTGTTCTACTCAAATTAAGAAAAAGAATGGGAATTATTTGCTGACTTAGAGCTAAATCATGTATATTAACTTGGTATTTGCTCCTTGAAAGAAAAAAAGCTTTGAGTTCAAAAAGCCAGGATCATAACCCCGAATGTAGGTCCTACTGTTTTTGAGCCTTGGTAAAATTATTTAATCTCTGTTAGCTTCATGTTTCTCTTTTGCAAAATGGAAGATATATAAATTCACCAGGGTACTGTAAAAATAAAACAAATTGATAGGTCTAGTATCTATGATTAAGTCTGGCCTATTTCAGACACACAACAAACATGCTTTCCTAGTTTCACTCTGAGGACACAAAGTTAAATGAATTGTGACACAAAACTTAAAGAAGCTCTAATCCAGCGAGAGAAAAAAACATAAAATGTGCTAAAAGATTCAATACACATGATTAAGAAGGAAAGGATGGGAGTTGTGCTGTAACTCACCAATTCTACAGCGAGGGCACTGTGGGAGAGAGAAGCAAAGGAAGGAAGAGAAGAAAGAGGAGGATGTGACTTCTGATATATTCGCTTTTATATACAAACTTGTATTTTCAGATGGTTATACCAACACTTAAAGAAAATATTCAACTCCCATAAGACCTAGATATGGGCTCCTCTGTAAGAAATGATAACCAAGAGATGGTGAGATGAAGAATAGAGATGTAGAAGAGGCAGGTACCTACTTTTAAAATACATCACACACTTAGCAATGAGTTCTGAGTTCATCCAGTCAGGAGAAATAACAAGATGGCAATGTCGGTAAACGTGGTGCCACACAAAAGCAAGGGAGCAGATGGGATTTTCAATTACAATTTGGAATTAAGAAGTATAATTTCTTATTCACAGAACTTTACAAATCCTTTGAAGTTGATAATTCCAGTAGAACCAAATTATCAAAATTGGCAAGAATAGAGGAGAGTGCAATGAAAACAATAAATGGTGCTGATTGCAGCCCAGAGAATCAGCAAACTTAAATCTTAAGCCTGCGGTAGAAGAACTGAAGAATGTATTTGATGTTCTTATGTATGTGCATCTTCTCTTAAATAGTCAGTAAGCAGCTGTTTTATTATACAGAAAGAAGCTAGACCCCAAATTTGACAAGAAAGTCAGCAAAAATAAATTCAACAGTTGACTTTTATTGCTAAAGTGCACACAAATCAAATGTTCTGCATTCTAAAACTAACAGTAGCAGGAATGCAAAAACAATATGTAACTTTGAGGGGTTAGTCAGCTTATTTTCTGAGGGTTTCAAATGTGCTTTCTTTTGCTTTAAGTCCTGTTTACATTTCTTGATTTAGAAAAGGGGCATAACAGGAATTGGAAATGTATACACTGCCAACTGATACTGAGGCAATTCTGAGATTTTCAGCATTATCAAATATAGAAAAGAATATTGTCAGCAACTCAGTACAAGCTCTGACCATATTAAAATGTCTTCTCATTTCAGAAATAGTATAAAGTGAATCATATTTTCTCAATTTCACATTAAATAAGGAAGTGAATCTCCCTCTCTTTTTCTCATTCTCTCTCCTTTTCCTGTTCTCATCCTCTCTCTCTTTCTATATATATATATACACATACACACAGGTATATATACACACATACATAAACATCTACACACACAGATATGTGACTGTGTATGTAATGTATATCTTTAGATAAAAACATGACTTACCTTTACATAATTTTCTTAAATAAAATGTAAAAAATCGATTTGAAATCTATTAAACTTTGTAAAAGCATGCCTACAAAAATAGGATTTGATTTCCTGTAAAACTATAATTATTTCAAAAACTGTTAAAATATATATTTAATAAATGTTTTAAAAGTAAAGTCTTTTGTTTCTGTACAGTTAAAACAAATTAAATAGCAAAAAGATTTTATTTTTATTAATCTATAGATATTCTATGCTTTCTTATATTAATTTTGATAATTTACATTTCTACAGAAAAAATGTTATTTATTTAAATATATAAATATAGTTCTATGTTTTTTAATGAAGTATGTTATTATTTCTTTTGAGGAAAATAAGATATAAATTATCCTCAGAGTTGAAATCAGGCTTTGAATCTTTGCCATATACAATGTAATGTAAAGTATAGTAGGAATTAAATAAAGGTTGAAAAACTGCCAAAAAATGTTATAAATATTAGCACTCTACCCTTATTGGTAGAATCTGAATGTGTATTAATTTTAATTTGACAGTCACTGAATCATATTAATACGTGTATGTTTTTTAAGTGGTCTTAACAAAACTTTTCTACATAGCTCATGGAAATTGTGTTGTAGCTTCAGTATATTGCACTTACATTTTTACAAAAGAGAAAGAGTATCTCAAATAATATATTGATTTTAAAGAAACAGCAACTTTCTGACAGGCCAACCTAGTAAACCAATAGCTAGAGTAATCTAAAAATAATGATCAGTATTTAGTGTTTTACTGGATACATACTGCAACCTCTTTAAACTATGTATTCCCAGCACAGATTCAAATGCTCTTTCATTCAGCCTACCAATTTCTACCTCTCCCGTGCTGGCTGCAAAGCAATTCTGGCAGAGAAGGTGGAGGGGGATTTTAGTCTGTGCTCAAGTATGAAATAGCATTAATCTGACCAACTTCTGAAAGAAGCCCGAAAAACAACAGTCCTTGATAAGGACTTTATTCTCAATAAAAATTTGTTGAATGAAAAAATGATGAATTGATTGATAAAACAAACTCTATACTTATGAATTATTTATATTTATATTATCATAGTTTATGAAGTTAATTGCAGGATGTATCTTTAAGCAAGACTGCTAAAAAGGAAAGGGCATTACTGAACCTTTCCGAATTGAGCAAATGGAAACAAAACTTATATAATGGAGTGTCATATACATTTCAAGCAGTGAAATATAAAGTCATATGTGAATGTTTTACAAAAATACATCTACCAAAAATGCAATGCTTTGCTCTGCCCTAGTATGGGAGGCCACTGATGCCCGTTTTCTGTTTAACAGCTAAGTAAAAGGAAAAGTTGTCAACCACTTTGCCATAGTTGCACTATTTACTAATATGAAATCTAGAATTCATTTGAGTAAATTAGATAAGGCAGCAACAGTGATACATACTGTCAGTTATAATATTTTAGAATGCTAATTAATAAGTGTGTTGATATTCCAAAGGTAACATCCAGACGGTCTGTGAAGGAAAACCTGCAAACTCTCAGACTTAAGGATGTTGAATTGGCTTGAGAAAAGCAAGAGCTCAGGAAGCAAAGATTCTATGTTTATTATTATAGACCTTTAGAATTAATATTCCATTTCAAGTTATATTCATCAGAAATTTAAACTGAATTAGTTATTATGTATGTACAGAGAGAAGAAAAATGTTATTGCAATTGTGTTTTTTATTCAAGAACTTTACAATCTTTGTGGATTTAGTCACTAATAGAAACTTTCATTTCTGTCAGTTTCTTTAAAATGTGCAATTTGGCTTATTTCTAGGTGCAAGAAAGAAATGAAATCCTACTTTTCAAATTATATTTCATTTTTAATTAAACCCTTCAGGTTTAAGAGAATAGTCTGAACATCTTGGCCACTGGTTAATTTTATTTTTGGTGTTTTGATTCATCAATGTATGGAATAGGCTTTATAAAGGGGATAAATTGAAGAGGTGGGAAATGTTTTATTAAGTACAATTGAAGTTCATTACTATTCTACAGAATGACAAAACTACTTAGTCAAGGCTTAGTATATATTTTATCTTAAGCAAAGATCAATGACATGAGACCCCTATGTCAAATATGTGTGGTAAACAGAAACCAAGGAGAAATGTTCGATAACCAAGACCCATACTAGATAATATTCTGACTCTAACCCATATCCTTTCCCACATACAATTTTGTTAGCCATAATGCCCTACAAAATTAAAGTAAATCATTCTCTACTCAACCATCCTTCTTCTCATTGCAAAAAGTTACTAATATTTGTTACATTTTCATGAATCACTGGTATCAGCAAGCCCTTAAAATTAAAGCAAATGGCATTAGTCTCTGTCCTTGGCACTTTAATACTTTAGAGGTGATAGTGACTTAAATTACAGAAACTTTTACACCTGTTATGGAGCTAGTCACATTTTTCTTATTATTGTTTTTATAGGTTAAAATTAATATATGCTCATAAAATCAAAATAATATAGAGGCTTATAAAGAAATAAAAAAAATAGCACATTTTCAATACACCCAAAATTCCACACTTCACAGCACACACACTCCCTATTGTTAACAGTTTGGGGTGACTTATTTTGGTCATTCAGCTATGCATTAAGAAGCATTTATAGTTGGGCTTGGTTTTGATTTAATGAAAGATTTAATATAATTTGCAAAATAAATCCTATTATACATATGTAGTGCAAATTTTTAAAGATAGAACAATATGCACATATATACATATTTCTGAGATGGAGTTTCACTCTTGTTGCCCAAGATGGAGTGCAATGGTGCTGTCTTGGCTCACTGCAACCTCTGCTCCTGGGCTCAAGTGATTCTCCTGCCCCAGCCTCCTGAGTAGCTGGGATTACAGACCCACGCCTGGCTAATTTTTTTGTATTTTTAGTAGAAATGGTGTTTTACCATGTTAGCCAGGCTGGCCTCAAACTCCTGACTTCAGGTGATCTGCCCAGGGAATGTTCTTGGCACAGTTTCTAAGAGCAATCCGAAATGTCATTTCTTATTTTATTAATATGAGGGGTATTCATAATTATAATTATCATAGTTTTTATATTATACATTTTAAATATCAGTATATATATTATGTATATATGTATTGTGTGTGCGTGTGTGTGTGTGTGTATATATATATATAAACTGGCATTTTTACTCTTTTACCAACTGTCTGGTTCATGTACAACCTTGAAAGTATGAATTACCAATCTTATTGAAATAAGTATCAGGGCAATAGGTAATCTAGTTTTTTGTATTATTAATGTTCATTCTCATTATTTTTTCTTTTATGTCTGGCTAGCTCATAACTATTGATCATATTGTTACTCTAATTTTATTATTTTCTCATTCCTTTATTTGTAGGAAGTTTTTTGTAATTACAGATATTAACATTTTTTCCATGATATATGTAAACACGTTTAGCTGGTCTTTTAAACACTCAGTCTAAGAGTCTATATATCTTTTAATAAGGTGTGTAACATATTCATATGTTATGTAATTGCTGGTTGGTTTCTATATATTCTGTCTTCTTTTTGAATGTTATTATTATATGTTTTCACATTTCTTTTTTGGATTTCATGCCTTTTGTTATGTTGGTAGCGTTTTCTTTACCCCATCATTTTTTTTTTTTTTTTAACAATTCAGAACTCAAGAATTGTGTTACTATCTTCTATAATTACTCTTAGGTGTTTTTAAACAATATTATGCTTGTGCTTTTCCAGAAACTTCGATACATCCAGAAACAACGATAGGCAAACTCTGGGCAAAAGTGAAACTAGCGGGCAATATTTTATTAACTTCTGAATCACTTCCACCTCTTTATTAAAGTATAGAACATTATTAGTTTTATATATTGTCCTTTTTCTTTAGGGATTCTTTCTTAATCTTGAATGAAACTTTACTGCAACATTTTCAACACAGCTTAATTTATAATCATTTTGGTTTCTTCTTCATCGTCCTTTTGAATCGCATAAATTCTCCCTTGCAAATTTATTTCCATATGGAAAAATCCTGAAGTATTTTTTCCCTGAAATAATACATAGATGTGAGCTTTGGTAATTTTTAGTTTAGCTTTTCAAATAGTTTGTTTCTTCCTGTTCACATGACTGTGTATTCCCAACCCTTTGAAGTTAATTGTGGTCAAATGATTTTCTTTTGCTAGTGGAAATTGAGTTTAAAATGGTATATGTAACATTTGAATGGATTATTTTTAAGAGTAACTGAGCAATTTTTCACACTGTTTTTCCTTCTGCCAGGCAATGTTTCAGATGGTGGCCACTCTGAGTAGTTTCTGTTCTGGATTAAGAACGCTGTGGAGCACAGCTGCCAGCTGATCTCCAAACATATGGAGATTGAGCAAGAAAAAAACCTTTTTATATATGCCACTGTGTTTTAGGGATGTTTATTTTTACAGCATGACTTAGATAATGAGATAGTAATTGGCAACTGCAAGGTAATTTTGCAAACATATATATACACGTTATTGTTTGGCTTGTTGCTTTGTAGGAAGTGAGGAAATTATTATCAGCGCTCAGGAAAATGAGAAACTGATTTTATGAAGTGACAAAGCATTTAATAAAACTGTCACTTGCTCTAACTTGGGAAACTTGTCATGGGCCTCATTTTGAAAAAAAAAATGGTTTTAGGTAAAATAGCTGGAGTTTAGAATGTGGATACTCTTCTGATTGCTGTTTGATCAATGTGGTAAGGTATTATAAACAAGATCTGATGTCAGGATACAATTGGCTGATGTAATGGATGTTGTGACATTCTGCGATCGTTCTTTACGAATAGAATACTTATTTCACAAATTGCTCTGAATGATGCTGGGAGATGGTACTCAGCTCTCAGCCCTCACTGGGAGTTGCCTCAGAAAACAAACAAACAAACAAACAAACAAGCAAACAGAAACTTCCCTATCCAAGTTCATACCTTTTTTTAGAGGCTGCCTTCATCCACTCAAGGTTAGACTATGGAAACCTGGACTTCTTGCCCCAGTTCAGGGAAATGCCATTTCTTATTAATTTTTTATTAATACATAATGATCACACATATTTCCGAGATACATGTGAAATTTTGGTACATACATTTAATATGTAGTTATCAAATCAGGGTGATTGGGCTATTCATGACCTAAAAAACTTATCATTTCTTTTTGTTGGGTGTATTTCAAATCTTTCTTCTAGCTATATTGAAATATACAATATATCATTGTTAACTATAGTCACCACGCTGTACAATGGAATACAAGAACTTACTGCTTTAATCAAACTATTTTTGTATCCATTAACCAACCTCTCTTTATCTCCTCTTCACTCTACGCTTCCAAGCTTCTAGTAACCACCACTCTACTTTCTTCCTCTATTAGATCAACTCTTTTAGCTCCCACGTGTAAGTGAGAGCATTCAAGATTTGTGTATCTGTACCTAGATTATTTCGTTTGACTAATAACCTCTAGTTCTGTCTATATTGCTGCAAATGAAATGATTTCGTTCTTTTTACTTATGAATAATATTCTATTGTGTAGATATATCATGTTTTCTTTATCCATTCATAAATTGAGGGAGACTTAGAATGATTCTTTATCTTACCTACTGTGATATGGTGCTACAATACACATGAAATCATTCTTGACAACTTTTTTTTTTTTTTTTTTTTTTTTGAGACGGAGTCCCGCTCTGTCGCCCAGACTGGAGTGCAGTGGCGCAATCTCGGCTCACTGCAAGCTCCGCTTCCGGGTTCACGCCATTCTCCTGCCTCAGCCTCCCGAGTAGCTGGGACTACAGGTGCCCGCCACCACGCCCGGCTAATTTTTTGTATTTTTAGTAGAGACGGAGTTTCACCACCTTAGCCAGGATGGTCTCCATCTCCTGACCTCGTGATCCGCCCACCTGGGCCTCCCAAAGTGCTGGGATTACAGGCGTGAGTCATTGTGCCTGGCCATTCTTGACAACTCTTAAGGCGGTAACTCAGCTTCAAGGTACCTGTGCATCTGAGATACTCATTGTGATTGCCTCACAGCTCAATTTGTCCATCTGCTCCAACTTACTTCTGCTTCCTCCCTTCTACAGATGTGGATCCAAAGGACATCCTAATGAATATCTTTCAACGTAACCTCCATTCCGAGTCTGATTCTGGAGACCTAGAGATTACTGTTGTACAAGCCTGAATAATTTCTTTTGAGTCTATAATTATTTAAAAGAAACAGTTCAAAAATTATTTTAAAAATTGAAGACAGTTTTTCACTCTATTTAGACTCTTTGGAAAGATTTGAGCTGTTATTGCAAACATCAGTAATAATAGCCTGCCATGAAGAAAGTTACAATAAGAGAATAAGAGTGTTTTAAACATACAATTATGACAGTTGATTTAAAAAAAAAAAATCAAGATGTGAACCAATAAAAGACATTTATGGCAAAGCTTATCTGGAAGATAAAGTAATGTCCTGCTTAATGAGTACAGCAGTAAGGCAGAATGATAAAAGCATGAGAAGATAGAACTTATGGGAATTCAACCCAGACACCCCACATATATGTAACACATGTTCCAGAAGAAGGAAATAGACATAGTAAAGAAGAGAACATCATCTCAGAAACTATACAGAACTGGAAAAATCTTTAAGACTTTGTATTGAAAGGACACAAATGATAGCCTTACTTTTGTTTTTTAAATGATGTTGAAACTTAAGTTTAATATTCAGCCAACCAATCATTAAAATACACTTTTCTCCCTTCCTCTTTCTCTGTTTCATATGCACATCATGCACACACACAGACACACAATCTCTCTCTCTCACACACACACATACATGCGCACGCGCGCGCACACACACACACACACACACACTCAGTATGCATTTCAGTAAAACGGACACAGGCTACCAGAATAAATATCCCACATTAAGAAAAGGATATGCAGGAAGATACAGCAGTCCACAGTCACTGGTCTATAGAAAGTAAGAAATTCTTCTGGCCAGACATTGTGAGAGTCAGCTACCATGGGAATTGAATGTGTTCTCTGATGAGACCTAAATCCTGATCTCAGGGAGAGAGTTTTAAATCCATTCTTCTTGATGAGCACTGTTTACATGTTTGTGAATGACCTTAGTCTCCAATAATCTTCTTGGCCACATCTAAATGGGACTTTTGGTTAATAAACCTTTTCTGAAGGTGAAGTAACTTTTGTAAAATTTTCCCTTCTTTAAGAGACTTGGGAGCCCATGGTTTGTTCTAAATCTGGTATAGTCATTCTCTTCTTTAATACAACTCTCCTGAACCCTGAAATCTTCTTATCTATTGAGTATACATGTTCACATTTCCAAATATATGTTTTAGATTTAACACATTATGTTTGCCCTCCCGTTAGTCTCTTCTTTCTTTCTATTCTTTGTGTGCATCTTAAGTAAGGTGTGAGGGTCACACTTTTGAGTATATATTTAACTGATCCATTAGAGAAAAATGTAGTAGTAGGAAATTTTGTAACATATGGCTGAGATTTACCACAGTGATTTATCTTCATATTATAAAAAGATGAACATATTTTGCCTGCTGGTTATATACAATAGGAAGTACACCGCCAAAGCAGTATTCTTACCGAAATTGAACCTCATAGGATAAAGGCCGTAAATTTAACTACCATTGTATAGGAAATATAAGGGATAGAATAATACATTAAGTGGTGTTGTATAAAATAAAATCCAGAGTCAGGAAAGTCTACAGAATCAATGACCTGATATTTTCAAAAATTATATTACAGATATTAAAAGATTTAAGCCATATATTAATCAAATGTAAGACACAGGGATTTCTTATCTGGACTTATCAAACATTGTAAAGTACCAAAAATGTTTATTTGAGAAAACATAAACAATAAATCAATATTAGATTATGTTGAGGTTTATAGAAATCTATCTCTTAAAAATATATATGAATGATTACTCTTTATGGATGAAGTGACATAAAATTAATGTTTGTCTTAGGATCAAGAGGGGATAAAGACGTGGCTGAACATTTAAGGGTTATATATAAAAATATGTTCATGTGTTGATGATTATTAAAGCTGGGTAATAAGTACAAAGAAGTACATTGCATTATGGTTTATATTTGAAATAAATTTTATAGTAAAATTTTAAAAACGAATCACAGAAAAATTGGGTTATTTGGAAGATAATGCTTAGAAATTGGCTCACCATCTCAAAAGTAAAAATGAACATCACTGCATGCACATATATAAAGTAAGTATTACACAGAATAATGATTTGAATGTCAAAGGGAAAGCATAAAATAGGAAGTGTTTTTCAAGGTTAATAATTGTATGATAATATTTACAAAATATAAAACTAGCAAAAAATTAAAAATTCTTATAAACCAATAAGAAAAATATTATGAAATTCAGTATTAACTATCCAGTGATATGAATTAGGCCGTTTAGAAATGCAAAACATAAACATTAAAGTGATGCAAATCTCACAAAACAAATGTGAGATATCATTTAGCAAGAGCCTAGACAAAATTTTAAACAACAAGTGTGGGGTGAATATAAAGGAAACAGAAAATATTTAAAAAGTGCTCTGTTTAGAGAGATAGAGTGTATGTATGCACATGTGGTTATGCATCTAATAATCATGCTTGTAATACATCGGTTTGTGTTCAGTTTCTAAGAATGGGCAGAATTTAAATGGGTACGGAGTTTGTAATTCTAAGCAATAAAAATAACATTGACAAGCTCACAGAAAAGTAAATTAATACATGTTTCTGTGGGGAGGAAGGAGCAGTAATGTGATTTGACTTTATTTATTAAATTATTTACAGCCTTGAGCAGAATATGGTAGAGAATAACAAACAAACAAACAAACAGCAGTCAAGGGCATAATCTCTACTTAGTAACACATCTAGTGAACAAGCATAGATAGATGATGAAAAAAGGCTTACAAACTGATCAAGTATGACAGGCTGGTTCTGATCTAGGTTCCAATGTCAGTGATAGTTTTAGTGAGCAAAGATTTACCTGGATGGACTCCACATAATCTCTGGCACTATTTAGTCTGTAAGGACATACAAGGTATTCAGGATCATTTTGTCAAGCATTAGATGAATTGTCAACATGTTAAGTAAGTTTAATATTGCATTTCACTTATTAGAAGACATTTAAAGTAAAGTTTTTCTATCACACCAGTAGTTTGAATTTTTTTTTTCATAGACTTCAGAAGCCTTCTCATACATTTAATATAATTTTTTAACATTATGCCCACATTTGAGGTCATTTAGTTGAATACCTTCAGTTTTACACAACAGGAAGCTGATTTCCAGAAAGAGGAAATGACTTCCATAGTATCATAAGCCAAGTCTATGGAAGATCATTACTAAAGTCATCCACTCAATCTAAATTAATGGAACGTGTATCAAAATGGCTTCCCATGGTCACGACATACTTTGTTTTTGCCTCTCTACAACTCCAGTGTCTCCTTCAGCCACTATAGAAAAATAACTGTATTTAGAACACTCCTAGTGAAAGCGGAATTTATGAGATATTTAAAAATTTAACATATTGCAGAATTGTGGACCTAATTTCAAATAGAATAGCTAGTGATTTCTCTTTTAGTTCCACTGTAACTCATTTTGTTTAAGGACTACTTTTCAGCAACACAATTACCTCAGAAATAGCAAACACAGAATATTAAACACACCTATTTCTCAAAATCTAGTGAATATTTAAAATAGTAAAGCTAGTTCAATATCCTAGTAAAAAACACTCCCTAAAATATGTGTTATATTTACTAAATATTAAGAGTGAATTGACAGTCTAAATCTTACTGTTGAAATTCCATAGAGAGAAATTCTAAAATCCTACAGAAATGAGATATTTCAAAATGTTAGCCAGAAATAAATGAGATATTTGGGCTTTAATGAAGTCTTTTGAGAGGGATCATATAAGGAACAATACAGAAATTTAAGAAAATACTTAAGATATTCTGATAGTGAAATTAATCCTAGTTCCCACTTGAAAGTTACATGACAGTTCTAGTTGTGATTGTTAGTATAAGAGCAGAGGCTTATGTTTTATGCTTCTCACGTATATGTTCTAAAACTTTCTTTGGATATATATTTTCTCTGTTAACTTTATATGTAGGCAATCCTTGCTTTACAAAGTGGCGCAAGAAGGTAAAAAATCGTAAGATTTATAATATGGGCCAAGCATCATTTCTATGCCTTGACAAATTGTCATTTTTCTTTCTAAGTTTCCATGAGATTTCAACATTTTATCCTTCGTGCTGTCAATGTTGTGAAATGTTACTGAAACTTTTTTTAATACAAGTTGTTTTTGTTTTTAGCCAACATCACTTCCTGTGTAGTATCTTTCTCATTTTGTTCCCTTGGCTTAATATCTAGCATCTCAAATGGCAGCAGGGTCAACATTCCTAGTCAACTGTTTGTTCTATCACTTTGTTCTTAGTTGAATTTCAATTCCAACATTATCACTTTTAACTTATTGGCAGCTCTTGCAGAAGCTAATACCCTCTTCCGATTATCTTTTCTGTAAAATATCACAAGGTTATATCACTGGTGACTGACAGGCAGCACAACTACATGCTTTGCTGTCTGTGAGCTGAGCAGCAGATGCATAGTAATCTGTCACCAGGAGACTCTGAAAGAAGGGAAGTTATTGGTCACTGATGAGGATGGACATCTTATTTACATAATGATTCGTGAAATGAAGAGCTAGCAGTTAACATATTTGTAAAAATTACTTATAGTTAATATACCAGGATAACTGAAATTTAAACCATGTTGTTGGAGGATCGGTGTTATTCCCTGTAACTATTAATTAAAATTCATGCATCATTGCAAAGCAGCAAGTACCTCTGTGGGTGTGTGTGTTCTGGTAAGAAACACATGAAGCTCTTCAAATCAGAGAACAGAGTGTTTAATACTCACAAATACCACATTTAGTGGTAGTTTCCTGAGCCTTTATCCCCATGATGTGATGCAGTGAGGCCCAGATATTACACTGTGTGCAGTGTGGTTGTGTCACAGAAGAGCAACCCTGAAATCATGAGACTTGGAGCTTGTGGAGCATGGTAAGGAAAAATGGCACAGCCTCCTTCCTGGAATGGGAGATACCTTTGCTCTGGAGTGAAAACAAGTCTTCTCTGGGGAGGAGAGAGGAGGACCTTTGGTTTCACTGCCCTGAAATGTGAGCAAATAACTTACATATAGGGAGGTGTAGCTCTAAAGCAGTACTCTATCTCTAGCTTCCCCGTCATGTTTTTGATCATCCTTTAACCAAGATTTTCAGTGCTCTTTTCTCACAAAGCCTGGACCATACAGAAATGTGAACATATTAATGGAGATTTATCTCCCAACATTATGTTCTCTTATTTCTTAATTTTCTTTTGAGAAAATCCAATAAGCCAAAATGAGCAAATAAATAGAAGACAATTATTTTTCTAATTATAAGTAAACCCAGATATGTTCATTCTGATAGTTATAAGCACACTGGAATAAAAATAACAATGAATACCATGACTACTAACATTTATAAAGTGTGTTGCTTTCGTAAAAGATGCTACAAATCTGTTGATGTTTAATTCCACTAAGTTTTTGTGCATTATCTAGAGAAGTGCACTATCTATAAATTATGAATGTGGAAGCTGTGATTCAAGATTCAAGAGGCTAAGCAGGCTGCCAGTGCTTACTCAGCTACTTAGAAAGTGTACTAGTCAGCTCAGGGGGACATAACAAAGTACCATAAACTGGGTGCCTTAAAGCACAGAAGCTTATTTCCTTACAGTTCTTGAGGTTGAACGTCTGAGGTCAGGATTCAAGCTTGGCTGAGTTTTGAGGAGGGCTTTCTTTCTGCCTTTGCTGATGGCCACCTTCTTGCTTTGTTCTCACATGGTGGAGAGCTGGAGATTTCTTTTGTCTCTTCTTATAAGGACACTAATCCCATAAGGGGCACTAATCCCTTATAAAGACACTAATGAGAGCTCAACCTTTATTATTTAGGCCCTATTTAACCTTAATTATTTCCTTAAGGGTCCTATCTACAAATATAACCACATTGGTGGTTAGGGGTTCAGTATGTAAATTTGGCAGGGTGCAGGGGTACAAACTTTAGGTCCATAATTGGAAGCTGAAACTTGAAGACAGATTTGATTTTTATTGTTTTTGTTTGTTTGTTTACACTTTCTCAAATACCACCAGACAGTCTTCTAATAAACCAAGGCTGCGTTATCAGAACTTTCTGCAATATGAGAGAATACCAGGATGACAGAGTTTTAGCAGTGTCTCAGAAGAAAAAGCCAGAGAGGTTCTGTGGTGTACCTTCTAGTGGTTTAAGGACTGTCTTTCAAGGCAAGGATCTACATGAGAGTGGACAAAGTTCCTGACATGGTTTAGAGTTGTTTGAAACATAAAATTGAGCATCTTGATGTGAGTCTTGATAAATAAATTTTTGTGTAATCAATATACTTGTTTCCAGTGAGTTAATTAGTATATTCCATAGATTTGTTTGAAAGAACTTTTGAAACTAAACAGTGGTAGTGTTTATTAATGTATGATCTTATATTTATCTAGCAAAATATATTGGAAAAAATCCACTTAGATTGTCATAGGTGTTTTACAATTTTATCTGTCTTTTTGATACAGATATTTTTGTTCTCATTTTATTTTTAAATATGTGTTGTCTTTCTTATACTATCCTTCTTCCTGAAAAGGCAAGGAAATTTTCAGTAGGCCATTCAAACATAAAGGTATGGGAAAGGCAGTGAGAACTATTAATCGTGTTTCCTTAATAGAGTGGTAACTGTCTATAGAATGTCTCTTAACTATAAAACCCTTTAGTTAAGATTATTTTCCTTGGAAAGTTGGTATTGTAAAAAATTAACCTCCCTTAACAGAGAGGAATTAATTTTAGTACTTCTCATGTTTTAATAGCTCTCTTTATAACCTAAATAGCAGCAATAAGAGCACATGATGTTCAATACATTGAAAGCATTGAATTAATATCTTTAGTAGATGTGCTGATGTATGTTCTTTGTGTCCAAATACCCCTGAAATTGAAAATAAATGCAGCCAGGTGTGGTGGCTCACACCTGTAATTTCAGCACTTTGGGAGGCCTAGACAGGAGGGTCACTGAAGTCCAAGAATTCTAGACCAGCCTGAGCAACAACATAGTGAGACCTTGTCTCTACAAAAAAGTAAAGACCAAAAAAAGTAGCCAGTTTTGGTGGTGCACACTGTATTCCCAGCTACCTGGGAGGCTGAAGTTGGAGGATCACTTGAGCCAAAGGGGTTAAGGCTGCAATGAGCTGAGATCATATCACGTGCACTTTAGCCTGGGTGACAGAGAAAGGTCCTGTCTTAAAAAGAAAGATAAATAAATAATTGTTAATAAGTCAAGAGGACTCGAGGACTCTAATATGTTTAATCAGAATCTAATATGAACGTGTATAAAAGTTGAGGTTGTGTTGGGGGAAACTAGAATATCAGAGACTAGAGAAACTATATTCATAGGGGTTTGTAATTCTGGATTTGAATTGATTGTGGATATTAATTAGCTGAGCTATACTGGCAAAGAGACTTAAACTGCACAATTTTGATAGCTGAGTGCAAATCACATGATCTTTATTATAAAGACAATTTGAATGTGTGTCCTTTCACTATCTCAATATGTCCATGTTCATCACAACATAAAAAGTTTCACAATCTTATGTAGAAAACTGTGACCACATAGGCTCCACTTCAGTGGATGGACTGCAAAGGCAACGTCCGTTGCTGCTTGCTATAGTCTCCCCTGAGCAGAATCATTTTATTTTTGTATTCATGGGTCAGACATTATTACCATATGGTGGAAAAGGTGTTGAATAATGCACCTGATTAATTAGGAAGAAAGTGTTAAAAACTCACCTAAGCTCTTTGAGTACTTAGTTCCCTTTTGATATGGAGTTTGTGGTGGGGTTAGTTATTTTCCTACAATCTATGCAGTTTGAAGTCAGACAAGGGTTAATGGAGGAAATTATAAGATTCACTGTCCAAACCAGTACATACCAACCAATAGCACAGCAATCATTTCAGCAGTACAAGGATAACTATTTTTACATTTTGAAAAGCTTGCACATTTGTTATTCTCTACCCTCCAAATCAACAAATAATTTTAAAGCTCATTTCAGAGAAAATAAGGACTATTAGGCATATTCTTTAAGGCAAAAATATTGAAATTGATATGAAAGTAGGTAATACTCAATACTACTGGTCTACGTTTTTAAAATACACACAATGGTAAAACATTAATATTATTGTTTGTTGGGGTGATTAGATCCAACACCAGGCCCTGGTGGCTACAAAGTCGAGTGGAGTCAAAGGAATGAAACAAGACCAGTTAAGAGTGAAAGTGGGACCAGGGGGCCAATGCTAGTATAGAGGCTGTGAAGGCCCCAAGCTCTGGAAGCCTGCACTATTTATTGGTCATCAAACAAAGAAGCAGGTGGTGAGGATGTGGGGATTGAAAGAAAGCGGTGTATCAAGTACATGATCTACAGCTGTGACATTTTAGCATCTTCTTTGCAGCATATGGAACATGTTCTGCTACTTGAGATAATGAGAAACATGTTCTTCTGGTTTAAGATACAATCGATCTATGAACCTGGAAGTGCTAGAAGCAAGGATCCAGCAAGTCTAGACACATTCCAGAGGTCACGAGGGATTATAGGCCCTGAGTCCTGGATTCCATCCAAGCCACAAGGGGTTTTATGCCTTGGACTTAGATTGTGGCGCGGCAGGACAGTATTTTACCCTATGGCACAGAGCTTGGTGTTCCAAAGGCCATGAGGGGTTTTAGACCCTGGACCCCCAGACATGTTCCAAGACTCTTTTACATTATGTCAGACATGCAAGTCCCTGCCTCAGCTTTTTTCCCAACACTCAGCTTTTCCCCAATATCGTTGGTCTTCTAAAATTGTCACCAAAAAAAACAAAATTGGAAAAAATTACCCCTACCAGAAAATAACAAGAAAGAGATTTTCAGACAAATAATGGAATTCTTTGGTGGAATCATCCCTGTTCTCTAAGCCCTCTGTTCTCTGTGTCTAAGCTAATTCATTTCCTGAAGTGAGAGGCCTATCACCTCTATTTATGAATTAAGCCTACTTTGAGACTTAGAGCCTGTTACTTAAGAGCCGATTTTTCTCGCTTGTAGAAAGCAACACCCTGTTACACTGTGAGGGAATAACAATAAATGTGAATTCTCTCTATACGATCACCAAAAAGGTGTGTGATTTCCGCTTGGTGCAACGCCTTAGGAATGAATGAAATGTAAGAAGCAACTCTATCTTCTCTCAGTAGAGAATCTCCATAGGTTACCCTTATTTAAAGTTGTTGTTTCTATTTGAAAGACCTGATGGATTGCAACATTTGACTTTTCTTAGCTTTTTCAGCAGATATATAACTGCTTTCCATGAATGACCTATTTAAATTTCACCATAAAATAAATATGTATGAATCCATTTCAAGTACATTGTGATATCTTAAAAATATTTTTGGTAATATAATCAACTATACTTTTCTTTAATAAAACTTTGGAATGCCATAACCTTAAAAATATTTTTTTCCTTTACTACTCTTGTATAATTTTAGAATTAAATTTCTAGGACTTAGTAATTTCTTTTCCTCTTATAGTTTGTCATCAATCATTATCATTTCTCCATTTCTATACTTCATGAATTTAAATATTATTTTAGAATTTGCTTTTTATCTTTCCCCCCAAATTTGGTTTTCTTTTCATTAGTAAGAATACATTTTATGAATAACAATACATATTTAAATGTTCATAAATCTAGATCTTAAATGAAGAGTAAAATTTAAATTTACATAAAACTTACATTTAATGAGAGAGACTATTATATGTGTATATATATCTATATGATGCTATCTGTACCATATTTTGCATGAATTTGCTTATATTCACCCTCTTAACAGTGAAAACAGATAGCTATTTCTAAGATAACTCCGGAACAAGTATATGCATGTTTTTCAATAGGCTGCCAGGCATATTTTTAAAAATTCAAACTGGAGAAATGAATTATTAGACTAAACTTTATTCTGTATATATTTATTCTTTCTCATTTTCATTTTTCTTCTACAGAAACAGAGATCTAACAGGCTTTTCCCTCACAGGTCATATGGATTTTTAAATTCAGTTTCAAATCTAATGTATAACTTTCAGTTGACAGACATATTCTGCCTATTGAAATTTTATCTTTGGAGTATAAAAACCTTAGCAATATAAAGGAGAAAAATAAGAACAAATTTTTTTTGCATAGAGAAAACACTTGAATAGTGACAACCTGATACTTGAAAATTCAAAAACCTACATAATGAAAAATGCAAATATTTTTGCAAACATGACGTGAAGCTAAAGTATGTAACTACATTTGCTTTTAAGGACTTACACAGTAAAACACACAATATTTACACTATTGGTGTATCATTTCCACATAAATATAAACATTATTTTTCCATTTAAAAGTTTAAAAATTACTACTTCTATAGAGTTAAAATAATTTGTTACAAATAACTTTAATAATGGTATTTTCTCAGGTATCAGAATATGACATTATTTGTGAAACATAAACTACTGGCTTATTTGTCTTTCTCTCTTAGACGGAGATTTATGTGTGTGTATGGTTTATAAGATACTGTAAACTACTTAATAAAAAATTATTTATAAATGGTAATAAACCAAAATAGAAAATAAAGATACTTTACATGAAAGTTTCAGCATGTTTCCACAGTATATAACAATACCTCACACTCAACTGAAAATATAAACTCAATAAAGATGTAAGTAACCTCTCTACTAACTTGTTTTTATTCTTGAGAGTCATCCTGTTAATTAAATTTCCAATACTCAATAATCTGTTTATTTCTTAAGTTTCAGCTAGCATAAAGGCTTCCTGACTTCCTAAAAAAGATCTTATTTTCCCTTACTGCTCCTCAATCTCCCCATCCAACTGACAGCTAAGCATCAAAAGTAAGATAGAAATAATTACCATAAAAACAACATGTTCAGCATGTTATTCATGGTAATTTGGTCTTCAGGAAATCTGTGAATATGGCTAATTTTTTTAAGTGGACAGACAGATGGGGTAAAAACAGGAGTATTGCTTAATATTTGTAATCATATGAGATGAAAAATGGATGAGCAGAAGGCCCTATCTTCTCTAATGAAAATTTACAGTCCTTTGCTCAGTTTGAAAACCTGCACCAATTCTCAGATTCAGAATACATCCATAAAAAGAGACACTCCAGCTACCCACGAAAAAGGTCTCTGCAACACTACAGCAATTGTATACAGTAGAAATTACCCAACTTTTTCAAAAACGGGACTTAAAGTCATTGGGGTTTATTATTTTATTTATTTTAGTAGTTACACAATGAGGAGTAAGGAATACTCTAATCTTTTGAAATACATTGTTTAAAGATGTGAGTTGGCATACATTGCAGTTATTATATACCTTTGCTTCCTGCAGTGTCTCAGTGAGCACTAATATGCAAGGACTCATAAAATATCTATTCAAATGATATGAGTTCTTGAATAATATTACTTCATACTAAAGCAAGTATGGCATTGAGAACATAAACATGGGAGTTACTGACTCTACTACATATTGCAGCATTCTAGAAGCTGCCAGCCTTATAATGTGATGAGCAGCCTCTGGAAGATATAGTTGAGGTGACAGCTTGAAAATAATACTCTGAACAAAATTTGTTGAGGTTTTAGTAATATCCTAAAACAGTGGTCATTATATAATACTGTGTTGTCAATAGGTAGACTATAGGAAACAGGAACCAAGAGGGGATTAGGAGTGGCCCCAGTGACTCTGGAGAAGTATATGTTCCTCCCATCTCTGCAATTCCAGGTGGATTGATCTAGAGTCCCAGGTTTTCAGAGAGAGACAGCTTGTATCAAGGGTCAGAGAGAAGACATCCACAAAACAAACTTTGCTGCTGCCTGATCACATTTGGCTTCCCATGCCAGTAGGATGGAAATTAAAGCAATGGCCTACCAGTCTGGCAGAAGTAAATTACCCTGATCATTATAAAGAGTATGTATCCTGTTTGTATTGCTTCTCCATTATGGGGCAGGTGACATTATGTATGACATTCAAGTGATCCCTTGAGGTAATTTTTATTCTTCCATAAACATTTCTATTAGTAAATGGACAAGAACAGATCCTATAAATTGATAATTACATTCTAACTTGGTCTTTAAATACTTTGAGAATGAAGGTTTGATCCAACTCAACAGACAAGCCATTGGAATTGGCAGAGGTGCTAGTTAAGTGGAAGAGGGAACCAGAATAAATAGAATACCAAGGTAATGAATATGTTCAGGAATGTGGACCAACTAGAGCACTGAGACTCTATATTTACTTTCACTAATCTTTCTCTTGGAATGACACCCAGAAGTTGTGAATAACTAGAGCCTTAAGGAGGCTATAATCAAATAAAATGACTATAATATGAAAAGTACTGTGTTGCGATATGTTTCTTCACCTAGTTTTGAGAGTTTTGTTATGAAAGGATGCTTTTTTAGCATCAATTGCAATAATCATGTTGGATTTGTCCTTCATTCTGTTGATACCATGTATCATGTCGATTTATTAGTGTATATTAAACCATCTCGCATCCCTGGGGTAAATCCCATCTGGTCATGAGGAGTGATCTTTTTAAGGTGTCGTTGAATTCAGTTAGCTAGTATTTTTGTTGAGGATTTTTGCATCAGTGTTCATCAGAGATATTGGACTGTAGTTTTGGGGTGTGTGTGTGTGTGTGTGTGTGTGTGTGTGTCATTGTCTGGTTTTGGTATCAGGCTATGAGGCTCACCTTGGCTTCATAAAATTAGTTTCTAGTATTCCCTATTCCTCTATTTTTCACAATACTTTGAGGAGGATTGGTATCAGTTCTTTAAATGTTCAGTAAAATTTATCAGTGAAGTCATTGGGTCCTAGGCTTCGCTTTTCTAAGAGATTTTTATTATGATTTTGATATCATGACTTGTTTTTGGTCTATTCAGGTTTTGGATTTCTTCACGGTTCAATCCCGGTAGTTTGCATGTGTCTGGAAATGGATCCATTTATTCTAGATTTTTAAATTTATTGACATATAGTTTCTAATAGTTTTCTCTAATAACCCTCTGAATTGCTGTGGTATCAACTATAACGTCTCCTCTACCTTCTCTGATTTTGTTTATCTGCGTCTTCTTCTCTTTTTCTAGTCTGGCTAAGGTTTTTAAATTTTATCTTTTCAAAAAACAAAATTTTTGTTTTATTGATCTTTTGGGGTTTTTTAAATTTTAATTTCATTTATTTCTGCTGATATTTATTACTTCTTTTCTTCTACTAATTTTGTGTTTGACTTGCTCTTGCTTTTCTAGTTCTCTAAGATGCATCATTAGGTTATTTATTATATCTATAAAATTCACTCTTAGTACTGTTTTTGCTGTGTCCTATACATTTTGTTATGCTATGTTTCCATTCTAGTTTGTGTTAACATTTTTTTAAATGGTCGTCTTAAATTCTTTATTGACGTTCAGGTCATTCAGGAGCATATTTTTAAATTTCCATGTGTTGGTATAGTTTCCAAAGTATCTGTTTTTATTGATTTGAAGTTTTATTCCATTGTGGTCAGAGAAGACATTTGATATTATTTCAATATATTTGAATGTTTAAGACTTGTTTTGTGGTCTAACATATGGTCTATCCATGAGAATGCTCCACATGCTGAGAAGAATGTTTATTCTACAGTCATTGCATGAAAAGTTCTATAAATATGTATTAGTTCCATTTGGTCTCTGGCGCAGTGTAAGTCCACTGTTTCTTTGTTGACTTTCTGTTTGGATGATCTGTCCAATGCTGAAAAGTGGATGTTGAAGTCTCCAGCTATTTTTGTACTGAGGTCTATCTCTCTCTTTAGCATTAATAATATTTGCTTTACATATCTGGGTGGTTCAGTGTCGAGTGGCTATTAAATTGTTATAGTCTCTTGATGAATTGACCCTTATATTAATATGTAATAACCTTTTTTGTCTCTTTTTATTGTTTATGTATTAAAAATTGATGTTATCTGGTATAAGTTTAGCTACTCCTGTACTTTTTGGTCTCCATTTGCATGGAATATTATTTCCATCCATTTATTATTAGTCTACATGTTTCTTCATAGGTGAAGTGTGTTTCTTGCAAGTAGCATATAGTTGAAATTTGTTTTTAATTCATTCAGCCAATCTGTGACTTGATTGGAGAGTTTGACCCATTTACACTTAATACAATTATTGATCAAGATTTGCTACTGCCATTCTGGTATTTGTTTTCTGATTATTTTGGGTCTTCTCTTCCTTCTTTCCTTCTTGTCTTACTTTTTATGGAGATGATTTTTTCTGGTGGTATATCTTTTTTTTTTTGTATTTTTTTATGTATATATGTTGTAGGTTTTTGGTTTGAGGTTACCATGAGGTTTGCAAAAATAACTATTAACCCATTATTGTAAACTGATGACAACACTGCAAAAAGAAATAAACAAGCAATTAGAAAAGTAATAAAAACTATACTTTAACGTTATTTCCCCTGAATTTTTTTGTGTCTATCTTATTATATCATCTATATATTGAAAAGTTGACATAGTTATTTCTTTTGAAAAATATTCCTAAGGAAGATATGAGTAGTTTAACACAATTACAGTGTTTTAATATTCTCTACTTGTCAGTGTGCTTATTATTATCAGTGAGTTTTGACCTTTATATGGTTTCTTATTGCTCATTAACATCCCTTACTTTCAGATCGAAGAACTCTTCTTAGTATTTCTTGTAGAGCAGTTCTAGTATTGATGACATTTCTCAGTTTTTGTTTGTCTGAGAAAGTGTCTCTCCAAGTTTGAAGTATATTTCCCTTGCATATACTATTCCAGAATTAAAAGGGTTTTTTATTTTTTTATTTTGTATTTTTTTTTTTTTTTTTTTTTTGGTGGTGTTTTTTCTTCAGCACTTTAAATATGTCATGTCACTCTCTCCTGGATTCTGAAGTTTCCACTGATAAGTCTGCTGCCAGACATATTGGAGCTCTTTTGTTTTTTATTTGTTTCTTTTCTCTTGCTGTCTTAGGATCCTTTCTTTATCCTTGACATTTGGGAGTTTGACCATTAAAAGTCTTGAGGTAGTATACTTTGATTTATATCTGCTTAGTGTTCTATAACTGTCTTAAACTTACCTATTGATATCTTTCTCTAGGCTTGAGAAGTTCTAGCTTCCCTTTTAATAAAACTTCTACCTTTATCTCTCTCTTTACCTCGTCTTTAAGGCCAATAACTTAGATTTGCCCTTGTGAGGTTATTTTCTAGATGTGGTAGGTGTGTTTTATTCTTTTTTGTTCTGTCCCCTCTGACTGTGTATTTCCAAATAAACTGTGTTTAAGCTTATTCATTCTTCTGCTTGACCAGTTCTGCTATTGAGAGGCTCTGATGCATTCTTCAGTATGTTAATTGCATTTTGCAGCTCTAGAATTTCTGCTTCATTTTAAAAATTATTTCAATTTCTTTGTTAAATTTATCTAATAGGAATCGGAATTCCTTCTCTGTGTTATCTTGAAGATCATTGAGTTTCCTCAAGCCAGTTGTTTTGAATTCTCTGTGTGAAAGTTTACATCTGTCATTCTGGGATTGGTCACTGGTACCTTATTTAGTTTTTTATTGAGGGTTGGTTTTCCTGGATGGCCTTAATGCTTATGGATATTTGCTGACGTCTGGGCATTGAAGAGTGAGGTGTTTATTTTAATCTTCACAGTCTAGATTTGTTTGTATCCACACTTCTTGTGAAGGCTTTCGAAGTATTAAAAGAGAATTGAGTGTTGTAATCTAACTATTTAGTCACTGAAGACGTATCTGCATTAGGTAACACCCAAAGTGCAGTAATGCTGTTTCTCTTGTAGACTGATAGAACTATCACCTTGGGGGTCTCAGGTAAGATCTAGGAGAATTCCCTGGGTTATCAGGCAGAGGCCCTTGTTCTCTTCTTTTAGTTTGCTCCCCAAAAATGGGGTGTCTCTCTCCATGCTGAGCTACCTGGATTGGGGGAGGAAGGACACAGCACCCCTTTGGCCATTGCCATTGTAACTGTTATGGGTCGGACCTGAAGCCAGCATAATATAGAATCTGGCCCAAGGCCTGTGGTGACTGTTGCTAATTACTGCTAATGTTTATTCAAGGTCCAGGGGCTTTTAATCTGCAGGTGGTGAATCTAGCCCAGCTTGTGTCTTTTGCTTCATGGCAGCAGGTTCCCTTCTGGCCCAGGATGGGTCTAGAAATGCTGTCTGGCAGTTAGGTCCTGAAGTTAGAAACTATGAGTCTACTTCTTTCTTGTTGTGCTGTGGCTGAGCTAATATCTGAGTTGCAAGAAGTGCTCCTTACTCTCCCCTCCCCTCTTCCCAAGTGGAAGGAAGGAGTCTCTCTCAGGAGCTTCAACCTGGTTTGCCTGGCGTTGAGGGAGGAGTGACATAAGCACTCCCTTGGCTGCCCCAGCTCATGTCTTAGTAGGTTATATGCACCCCAAGGTCACTGGCACTGAGCCCAGAACAATCAGAACTTGCCTAGCAGTTGCAGTCCTTGTCACCTAGACTGTCTTTCAAGTTTATTTAGAACCCCAGAGCACTTTATCCCATAGTAGTGTGGCTAGCCAGAACTCAAGTTCCAACCACTGTGATGGATGATTCTCCTCTGGCAAAGGCTAGTCTAAATTCTTGCTCTGTAAGTGCCACCTTAATTTTGCCCTGTGTTGCTTTCTGCTGTGAAAGGGCAGTGGTGAGTTCCAATGCAAGGTCCCACAATCACCGGACTCTCCCTCTCTCAAGCACGTCAGGCATGTGCATTCCCTCTCTGTGCACTGTGGCTGCTGTGGGGAGTTGGGGGATGGGGGGACAGAGGGGAAGGGTGGTGATGGCAATTCAAGATTGTTTTTTCTACCCTCTTCAGTGCCTCTTTCCTTGACATGATGGTAAAATCAGGTACTGTGATCACTCATCTGTTTTCTGGTTTTTATGAAGGTGCTTTCTTGTGTGGATAGTTGTTCACTTTAGTGCTCCTGATGTGGCAATGATTACTGAAGGGTTCCATTCAGTCATCTTGCTTCACTTCCCCAGGATATCATTTTTAGTTGAGGAATAGCTAAAATATTAAATAATGTTTACTATTTTGTAAAAGCAAGAAAACTGAAATATTTATAATTTCCTTTCATATTTTTTCCTTTGTTTTAGAGTCTGTGAAGAAAGTTTTATTTTGAGCTGTATCAATGCATCTCTAAAAATGTGGGTTAGTTCACAGTAAGTTTTTCAAAAATATTTTAACTACTTTTTTTTTAGAATAGAGCATTTCCATTCAAGTTACTAATGCCGCATGCTAACTTAGACAATATCTTGATCACACAGTGGAACATAAAAGACTTTCAATAATTCTTTTTATTTTTGTTGTTGTTTTTCCCTATTATTAGCAAGAAAAAAAAAACTAGCCATAAATTTCACCCCACTTTCTAATTGACAATTATCTCATCTTGTTTTGAATTTCCTTAAAATCTATATGAACAAGCAATATAGGAAAGGAATATGGGCTTTATTTGGGAGGTAAGAATTGGCAGAGAGCTAAAGTAACCCATAGATGAATTATCCAAAAGAACAGTGTTGAGTAAAGAAGGTTTAGAGTGACAGGGAAGAATTAACATTAATGTATGTGACATTATATAAAGGTAAACCTTTATTGGCTCCAGCATGTATTTAGATGTTACCTGCCTGTTATTATTAGATGCAGTTATTAGCCTTCATTATCTGTATATTTGAGTTATTTCTGAATAAATTATTATTATTTTGTTTATTTTATATTGAAGAATGCCACATTTAGAAGAAAAAAATAATTCCAAGAAAACTTGTTTTTCTGATTTGCTTTCAAATTTTAATTAATAATTTTATTTCTAGAATTTCTCAAAAAATAAAAATAAAAAACAAAGAGCAACCCCCAGCATGAGCTCCAGTCTTCTATATAATATTAAATTGCCTCAACTAAAGACCCGTATCAAATTCATTTTCCTTACTAATTAACTTGGTAGTTACTTATTACATTGAAATTTAAATGTGCTAATCAAATGTTTATTTTGTAATTGTATTACATTAACCCTGATTAAGGATGTATTTATCGCTTCAAGGATTACATTAAAATGTAAATACTACAACTGCTGATTGATGGTAAATTACATCTATCAAGTGAAGCAATTACTAGTGAACTACAGTAATTGATCCAAACTCTTTTCTATGTTTGTGAATTCATAACTACATATATAAGTGAATATGCTGACTTTTTTGAAAGGTAAGTTTCAACATGGAAAATTAGCATATTTGTAATTTACAAATTCTTATATTTCTCTTCCCTAATACAAGTCATTAAATAAAAGACAAAGTCAGTAATTTAAAAAATCTTTATTGGAAATGGACACAGAACTATAAAACAAAAATATAATTTCCAACACAAATATTCAGATCCTTTTTGTTTCTCAGGGAACAAGAAGGGAATGTAAGAATTATAACGGCTTTGCAGAGACAGTTTTGTATTAGTTAAGTGTTTCAGGAAGTTTGATGAAAGAAAGAACCTAAAAAATACCTTTTAAAATCCAACCTAACTAATCTTATAATATCATTCTGAAAAGTCTTCTACTATCTATCTAGTTCATTTGTTTTGGTTATAGTGGGAGACTTCCTTTGTCTTTAACCCCATGTTTTTATCCAATCTAAATTTAGAGTAATCAAGTTGCCTATAAAATATGAAAATAAGATATATAAGTCTCTTTTGTTCATTACTTTTTTTAAAAAAAGAGTATTCTCACTTATAAGTGGGAACTAAGTATTGAACACACATGGAAATAAATATAGGAACAATAATACACACTGTGAACTACTAGATAGTGGAGAAAGAGAGAATGGAGTAAAAAACTATGTACCAGGTACTGTCTCACTACCAAGAAGATGATGGAATCTGTACTCAAAACCTCAGCATCCCGCAGTGTTCTCATACAGCAAATCTACACACGTACCCCCTGTATCTAAAAGTTAAAATGTAAAAAAAAAAAAAAAAAAAAAAAAAAAGGAAAAATAAAGAGGGCAAAACTTTTCATTCTTTTTTTTTTTTTTTTGAGATGGAGTTTCACTCTTGTTGCCCAGGCTGGGAGTGCAATGGTGCAATCTTGGCTCACCACAACCCCCACCTTCTGGGTCCAAACGATCCTCCTGCCTCAGGCTCCCAAGTAGCTGGGATTACAGGCATGTGCCACTATGCCAAGCTAATTCTGTATTTTTAGTAGAGATGGGGTTTCTCCATGTTGGTCATGCTGGTCTTGAACTCCCGACCTCAGGTGATCTGCCTGCCTCGGCCTCCCAAAGTGCTGGGATTACAGGTGTGAGTCATCATGCCTGACCAAAGCTTCTCTTTCTTAAATGAGAGTTAAGTGTTTAAAATATGTTGATGACTCATGGCTAAACATTTCTGAATCCAACCCCAGTAATTAGAAATCTGAAAAGATATTTCTCCTTTCTGGCACATTCTAGCCTTCTCTTTTTCCTTATTTGTAACTTCTTCCTCTGACAATGAGAAATCTGGCTGTCATCTATTATACATTTACTTATTTTAAGAAACCTTACTATACAGATCAATTAGTTTCAGAATTGCTAACTCTGCTAGTTTTAATCCCTATTTTTTGTCATACTTCTTTGTAGTCAAACTTTCCCTCTCCTTGTTCTCTACACCTAGTAAGGATTATTTTTTTTTCATCACTATATAACATTAGTCTTTACTGAAATAGCAATGTTGCAGATTTCAAGTACTATTATAGATTTGTTTATTTCTCGTCTGAGTTTTATGAGTTATGTTATGTATTTTGAAGAACTGCTGTTAAGTGCTTGCTTATTTATGATTATTATTTTTTCTTAATAAAGAGACTCCATTTATCATTGTGTGTATTCCTCTGATAGACTGTTGCATTAATAATATTCTTGGTTCTGAAGTCTACTGTGTCTGATATCAATGTAACTACTTTGGCTGTTTTTTGGTTGGGTTTATATAATATATCTTTTCCCATCCCTTTGCTTCAAGCTAGTCTATGCATTTATAATTAAAGAAGATACTTAGTATACAACATATAGTTGGTTGTGCATTTTATGGTCCATTCTGACAGTCGTCTATCCTTAATTTGTCTCTTTAGATCTTTCACATTTAATGTGATAATTGATATATTTTGATTAAAATCTACAACATTGCTTGCCCCTTTCTATTTATTTATCTGTTCATAGGCTTTTAATCCTCCATTTCTGCATTTTGTATTATTATGACTCCATTTTATCTCATATATGTTGACTATTAATAACAATTTATTAATTAATGTTTACATATGCATTTTTGTTGATCAGAGCTACCTTCAAATAACAAATAACATCATACTTCTTCACTTATAGTGAAAATCTCTCATAATATAGTTCTGTTTCCTCCTTCTCATTATTTCACTATTGTTTATATACATTTTGCTTTTATATATTCTACATAAATGTAACTTATATTGTTCCTATTTGAAGAGCCCATTGAAAGCATTCTTCATTAAGGTTACCGTGTTTCATTCCTCTCATTACCATTTGATTCCTTCTGCTGAAATTGCCCATCTGTTCTTACATGTTGTTCACCTTTTCTGTTACAATCTTCAACATATTACCCAGTTATTTTATTTCTTCCATAGATAACCTTGTCATTTTCTTGCTGTGCATTTTGTTTACGACAGTAAAACAGAAGTAATCAGGTTTATGGCTTAACAAATGGTCTCATATTTTCATCTGCTATGCCTGTAGTGTGGAGATTTGCATTATTCTTGTAAAGGAGTTGGGTTATCTTTGAGGTTTAATGTCACTATTCTCACCCTCATTGTATCACAGGCTTCAAATTGCTCTAGCAATACATTGTACTCATGGCTTGGCCAGAATATTTTCTCAATGTCTGTTGTATCTTAGTATTAGGTTTTTCCCTTCTGTTATGCCTCAGAGACAGTCTCTCTCTTGCCACTATCAGAGCAGTATTGTACTGTTAATTTTAGTTGATGCTTTCTTGACTGGTGGTAGAGATGGGAGAGGGGTATATTTTGATTAAGCCTCAATTTTAAGTAGGTAATTTGTTCTGCCTTCTTGAAAGTGAAAACTTACCAAGTGTCTCTGACCCTCTTCCAACTCTGTGTCTGGAACCAGCTAATATTCCTTCCATTTTCTCAGTGATAATGGTTTTTTTGTTTGTTTGTTTTCATTTCTCAGCTACCATAAAAGCACCAATTTTTACTGACTTTTTCCCAGAAAAGTGGGGCTCATTTGCTTTGAGGAGGTGAGGGATAAAGGACAGGGAGAAGTTTTCTGTCTCTTACTCAGTTGCTGCTATTCCCCTTTCCTAAGTCTGGCACTAAGTATGTAACTTTTTCAGGCTTTTCCTATTATCCTCTGATGGTGTAATTGGGGATAGCCTGAAAGAGAGTACTCAACTCTTCACATTCTCACCTGCCTTCGACCTTCACTAGTTCTTTAATTCTTCCAGCTCAATTCTTATTAATGTCCAGCTGCATTATTTTGAGGAAGCAAATACTTGCATCCCTCACTCACTATTGAACCAGTCTCTCCAAGATTACGGTTAGCTTATCTCTTTAATGGGTTCAAAAAAAAAGGTTTACAATTTGTAGCTTACTTTGTTTCTTTCTTTTTTCATGACTGGTTGGTGATCTTTTCAGCTCTTTAAATTCCCCAGTAGAAACTGGAGCTAAGGTTGATTTTAAGATCCACATACTTCATTAGCTAAAAAACTTTAGGGACATAAACAGAAGGACACTAACATTAACTGGCTCCTACAATATCAATATGTCAGATAGGATGCATGCTAAATCATTTGCATTTAGATCATGTTTAATTTTTCTAACATTTCCACTGTACAAATAGGACAATGAACCCTGTGAAGACGAGTCACTGCTTAGACAGCAAAGAGGTAATTGTGTTTGGAGCCCTTATCTGCCTCACCAGAAAGAGTGGTATTGCATGCCAGTGTCCACAGCTGTTATCTTTTATGCATTAAAAATGGAGTAGGTAAGAAAAGTCTTATTCAAAATGAAGTTTAATTAAAACATTTACATATTATCAAGTATATACTACTGCTAATTTTGTTAGGATATCATCTACAAAAATACTACTCATTAGAGTCTGAAATCATATGGCAGTCAGTAGAAGGTACAGATTTCAGTCTCAATTCTTAGATTCTCAGAAAAGATCAGAAGTGAACAGCCCATGGCACAATATTAATGTTATCTTTTTACATTTTGCCTCTCAGCACGTACACAGTTATCAACTCTTCACCTACAATAATAAAACAGAATGCATGAATTAAGTCTTGCATATTACAGACATTTAGGTATTTCCATGGTATGACAGAAAAATATTTGGTGAATCAGTGAAACAGAATTTTATACTGACTTTCTAGTTACTTCCATAGAAGTGTCAATGATGTTTACAAAGAGAAGAGAAGAGAAACAACCGTTATGCTGACTTCTTTATCCTTTGACTTTTAGCTCTAATAGAGTTGTTTATGTAATATGTTTTTGAGAACACATTGCTAGACTTCCAACATTTGTGAAGTTAAATAATTCTAAGAGATTTTTCTCTAGAACTGATACAATTTTATACCCTAACAGTTAGCAGTGTTTCTGTTCTAAAGATGGACAAATTTAGAAATGTTCCAGCTGTCTTTGAAGCTCAAATTGCTTATTGGAAAGAACTATGTGAATAGATGTCTCTTCAAATTCATATTCAGAGAAGCAGACATTGAGATATCTTAGCATGTGAAGATTTTCACCATGCAGAAATATCTTGACATTATGTTAAGTGCTAACAGTAAGAATAAGATAAAAACTTAAATATTTTCCAGAATCATAAAGTTAACACATTTGTTTAATAGTAGTCTAGGCCGGGCACAGTGCCTCACGTCTGTAATCCTAGCACTTTGAGAGGACGAGGCGGGCGGATGATGTGAGGTCGGGAGTTCAGGACCGGCCTGACCAACATAGAGAAACCCTTTCTCTACTAAAATACAAAATTAGACTGGCATGGTGGTGCATGCCTGTAATCCCAGCTAGTCCGGAGGTTGAGGCAGGAGAATCACTTGAACCTGGGAGGCGGAGGTTGTAGTGAACTGAGATCGCACCGTTGCACTCCAGCCTGGGCAACAAGTGCAAAAGTCCGTCAAAAAAAAAATAAACCAAACAAACAAAAAACAAAAAAGCAGTCTAAGTTGAAAAGTCAAAAATTCTAAGAATTTTCTCCATTACTGTTGGTGGTAAGATAAAAAATTATTCCCCCCCCCCTCCCCAAATATTTATGTCTTAGTCCCTGGTACCTGTGTATGTTATCTTATAAGGCAAAGTCTTTGGGACATGAAATGGGGTGGTCATCCTGGGTGATCCAGGTGGAATATGAATGCAATCACATTTATCTTTAAAACGGAGAGGTATGGGGAGGTTTGACAGGGCAGATAGATTTAAAGATGCTCATTTTGAAGATTAGTGTGATATAGCCAGAAGCCAAGAAATGCTGGCAGCCACCAGAAGATGGAAAAGGCAAAGAATGGCTTCTCCCCTCGTGTTTCTGGAGAGATTGCAGCCCTGATAGCAATGTGATTTTTGTTCAGTGGTATATTTGCAGACTTCTGGCCTCCAGAACTAAAAGAAAATGAAGTTCTGTGGCTTTAACCCACAACATTTGTGGTAGTTTGTTATAGTAGTCAGAGGAAACTAATACACCCTTTTATAAATAACAGGTATTCGAAGCACAAGCATCGATGAGTATTTCCAAAAGCACCACTGTTCTGAATTAGCCTGCAACATTGGCCTGCTTTCATTCTGCTAAGAAGATTATATAAACTTAGAATACTGCTATAAGCATCCATATGGTTGAGAGGTAGTTGATGATTAGCTAGACAAAGTAATTGGATTTTACTTGGCTTAAGAACTGTCTTGAATTGCATCTCAGATAGAAAAAAGAAATCCTAACTGCCTTTAACAGTAGATCATTGGTTACATTGTCTTATTTTGCTTTATAGACATTTTATTCTGTTAAAAATTATTTTACAGCTATCACGTCAACATATTCTGTTCCCTTTCACAATTGGGATGTAAATTAAGTGTAAACGAATAACATGTTGCTTGCAGTGATTTTGTCACCTCAGATACAAAAACGACATAGTAATACGTTCTAAATAAAGAGTACTATAAAGGCCCTGGTAATATGAAAAATTTGAGACAAATTTTAATGTTATCTGACCCTAAACTCTTTGTCAATATCTTAAAGATATAGTTAGTGATCTTGAAAGGTGTGCAGAAAGTGTTGAACAAATCTACTTTATGTTTTTAAATTTCCTTCCAAATGGATAAACATAATTTTAAATGGGCTATTTCTCCTGTTGTTTGCTCAAGAATTTATTTGCTTAGATTTTTATCAGAAGAAATACACATAAACCAATTTTTATTTATTAGAATGAATGATCGTGGGCCATAATAAATAGCTCAACCAAGTTGTTAGGTGGGTTAGCCTAGGCAATTACTGCTGCTACAGTAAAATTAATCTTGCTTGTATTTCAAGAAGGGCCAACAAAGCAAAAAATGCACAGAGTCATGAAATTTTAAAATGAATACTTATATCAGGAGACTTTAAAAATAATATGATGTGCATTTTACACCATATTGGGTTCCAAATTAAACAAAGCCTTAGCAAAATGCGTATTTTAAGGATTACAGATATAGTACTCTGAATAAGAACGCTTTTTAGAATTGTGAAACCGTAATGAGATCCCAATTTTACAGATAAGTGCTAAAAGTAGGAAACAAAAATAAACTGAAATGACAGTAAATACCTATGAAAATCAAACACAATAGAATGATAATATAATGGTATTAGGAAATTAGAATACAATAGAATTCTCTCTGAGCACCTTTTAGAGCAGTGCTGTTCAAACCTGCACGTGCACTCCAATCACCTGGGGATCCCATTAAGATGCATTTGCTAATTCCATGGGACTTGAGTGAGGCCTAAGATTCTGCATTTCTAACAAACTCCCAGATGCTGCTGGTGCTGCTGGCCTGTGGCCCAGGCTTTGAGCAGGGAAGTGTTAAGAATAAGAGAAAGAAGAGCCTTATTTATCCCTTGTTACCTCATGATCTAAACTCAGTATGCAAATATCGTTGTGCTTCAGATTAAATGGAGTCTCAAGTGGAACAGCACATAATCAACGCCCACAAAAGTATATAACTAGTGTTAATTGACTCCCAGTCGTCCTTATGTTAATTAAGATGCAAAGTATTATTTGGTTTCAAGAGAACAGCTCTCCCTAAAATCTCTGAGTCCCCATAGCCTGAATTGAACTTTCAGGCATGTCCCTTCTGGCATGCAGCTAAAGCAGCCTCATTAATCTCTCCAGGACCTTAAGAGGGTGTGAAAAACGCTGAAAAAAGTATCTGTCCATTGTAAACCACTGCATCCAAAGTGATTGTCCCAAATTGTCATTTGTGTTAATATTGACTGTCATTTAAGATTGCTAAACATGCAAAAAGAAAACTTTACTCAGTATAATACAATACAGAAACCTGGATTACAGTTTGGCTTTTACAAAACTTTTTATTCTGAATCTGGGACAGATTTTACTTTCATGAAAAAAAAAATAGTGAAACTTATGGCACCAATACTATGATTTTCTTAATATAATTTGTTGAGTTTAGAGTAGTGTCAAAGACATATTGAATATTAATATCGAAGAACCTTAAACATAGTACAGGTTAAGAAATATTGGCCAGAGAGGCCAACTGATTCTTGCAGAGAAGACCATACAGGGAGTTGCAGAACTAAGAACAAGTCCCAGGTTTGTGCTAATTTCTCCTGAGTATCTTGTTTCTGAATTATGTAAGAACTTCAAGCTTGATTCTTTACTAGTTAGAAAATTCTCTAAATGAGAACATGTCATTCTTTCATATAAATCTGTGGTAGATGAAGATTTCTAAGTATTAATTGATCTTGCTGCCTGATAGACCACAAACTCACCATGTTATATCAAAATCTGAAGACATTACAGAAGATAAATATTAAAAATAAAGTACTTATAATAACATTAGAATACAAAAAGAAACACTTTGTGTAGTATAATAGTACATAAATACATCACAAATTTTGAAAATTTCCACCAAATGCTGAAAGTAGATGGAGTCAGTTTGAAGAAAGGAGTCAAAATCACATCATAAAACAGAAAAGAAATCACTGCTATAAACACTGGGATCATGTAACAGCTGATTAACCCTTGTCCATTATATTCGTTCTTGTAGTCAAAGTTTCATAAAGGCTTTAGTACATTCTGAAATTTTTCAGACATAATTTTAATCGTCAGGATATGGTGAGGTTTACTAGTGTTAAGCTTTTTTCCTTTTTGCAAATGTTAGAATGTTTTGGTTAAAAGAGAAAAAGGCTATCTTGATTGTCTCAGATTTATGTATGTATTATTTTAGACATGTGCTCACTGTAATATGACTAACACTTTAGTATTTGAAACTATTGTAGAGGACTGAGATACAAACTGTAGATGTACTAATTATATCTTGGCTTATTAATTGCAGCCACTGATATTATTTTATTAGGAAATAAACAAAGCATAGGACAACTGCTAAGCTGAATTGTATGCCAGAAGAAAAAGGGTTAACCGGGATTGTTCTACACAAACAAGAATGTTTAGTCTTTCAGCTCTAAGCCATTTAAGATCTTTTCATTTTGGTAGTCATAACAATAATCACATGGCCATTTCTTATTAGTTGTAGCCAACATTGCTTATCTTTGTCAATTTTATTATTTCCTGTAATAAACATATTCTTTGTAATTACTTACTGCTGTGTATTATTCTTTTCTTTGTTATTCTCTTATTCCCTGAGGGTACAGGCACAGCGCTGATTTTTTTTCAATTAAAATCAAAAAATTGAGGCAGGAAATGGGAGGTGATAAAACAGGAAACATCATTGCTTCCCCCAAAGGATTAATTCTGCTGTTTCCTTCACACTTAATATGTGAACCCTTATGTCTCTAGTTATGAGATCACACAGCCACTATTAACAATTGCAAAATATAGACTAAAATGCTTACTGACTAGTTATAACTTAGATTTTTCTTTTGCATAAGAATGGCTTCTATGTCTGTATACATGTTGTGTAATTTACCCATTCCAAAAACAGTAAATATTATACTTATTTAATACTTTAATTTTTTCAGTCTAAAAATATATTATTCAATGAAATTGTTTCTATCCATTATTAAAAGTGCCCTTAGATAATGAAAATGGAAGATGTAAAGGTGAATATACACATTTATTCCATTCCTGTCAGACATTTATCTTCTAAAGTCCACTATGGACGGCATTCTATTGATGATATTCAAGCTACCCAGGAAATTCAGCCCTAAACGCTCAGTTGAGAAATGATCCATGCATAATGCTAATTGCTCTTAGGAAGTAACATGCCTTAGGTGTCTTCTGCCCTAATTTTCATAGAAATAGGGTCCCCTAAAGACTTTACTAACACAAGTCCTTATATACCCTTCTTGTATATCATTATCACTTGTAGACATTAGTGAAAGGAATTGGTATTGGGGAAAATAGTACCTTCTTACAGTGATTTAGGTTTCAGAACCCTGATGTGACTCAAAGACATCATCAATATGACTAATATCCATCATTAGTATTAGACAACCAGGTTTAACAACACACATTTAGACAAAGCTCTTATATACCAAAAGTGTGAGTTTTAGAACACAGGAGAATTCATTTATATTTAATAATTCCAGAATGTAGCTTGGTTTGGCAAGTAATTGTTTATAAAATTATTTTTCTGTTAGCTCATGATATGGTTTTAACTCTAGCCAATTAGAAAAGCTTTTCTGCCACTTTTGCAATCCATTGTGACATTGTTTATATACACAGGTGTGGAAGGTGTGTATACAATTTAATATTCTTTCCAGAAGTAATTGATTTTGTATTTATAAGAATGAATTTACTACATCAGACTCAAATTCTAAAATGACCTTTATCACTTAGGTTTTTCTAAAGACACTAAGAGACTGAAAAGACAAACCACAATCTGGGAGATGGTTTTTTCAAATCACATATCTAATGTAAAACCTCCAGAATATACAAAAACTTATCAAAACTCAATAATATAGAAACGAGACAATTAAAATGGACAAAGGGTGTGTTATATACAAATATTTAGCTAAAAAATATAAGAATGGCATATAACACATAAAAGATACTCAACATATTTAAGCATTAGGGGATATGAATTGAACTTATTAAAATGCCAATACTATGTTATTAAAATGATGTTTATTTATTTATTTATTTTTAATGTTGTGGATACACAGTAGATGTATATATCTATGGGGTACATGAGATGTTTTGACAGAGGCATGCAATGTGAAATAAGCACATCATGGAGAATGGAGTATCCATTTTCTCAGGCAATTATCCTTTGAGTTACAAACAATCCAATTACATTATTTAAGTTATTTTAAAATATACAATTATGTTATTATTGACTATAGTCACTGTATAGTGCTATCAAATAGTAGGTCTTATGAATTCTATTTTTTTTTTTTTTGTATCCATTAACCATTCTCACGTACAACCTCCCACAACTACTCTGCCCAGCCTCTGGCAACCTTCTACTGTATGAGAGCACCCTAAGTGTCCTTCAACAGATGACTGGATAAAGAAAATGTGGTACACATGCATCATGGAGTACTATTCAGTCACAAAAAAGAATGAGATCCCATCATTTGCAACAACACGGATGGCACTGGAGATCATTATGTTAAGTGAAATAAGCTAGGCACAGAAAGACAACCATTGTATCTTCTCCTTTATTTGTGGGATCTAAAAATCGAATCAATTAAACTCATAGACAGAAAATGACTAAATTTAAAAAGGATGTTTCTGTTGAATATTGGTGAAGATACAGAGGAACTGGAAATCTCTTATATTGTTAGTGAGAATGTAAATGGCTCAACCAATTTGGAAAACTACTTGGCAGATTTTTTAAAGTTATATATACGCCTGCTGTCTATACTAGCCATTCTATTCCTACTTACTGAAGAATGAAGCATATATCCATAAAAATATTTGCATATAAATATTTAAAATAGTCTTATTTTTAATAGTCCAAACACGAAACAACTCAAATGTCTGTAAACTCATTAATAAATAAATAAATAAAAATGGAATACTGCTCAGCAAAAAAAAAAAAAAAAGAAAAAAAAAATACCGACATATACAAGAACATGGTCAGATTTTGAAATTATTATGCTGAGTGAAATAAATTAAACTCCTCCACCACCAAAAGTACATGCTGTATAATTCCATTTACATAAAATTCTAAAATTCTAGAAGAATACAAACTAATATGCAGTAGGAGAAAACATATCAGTATTGTATGTGGATGGTGGGAACATGAAGGGGCAGAAGGGAAGGATTAGAAATGGGCACAAGGAATCTTTTGGGAATGATAGATTTTTGATTGTGGTGTTGGTTGCACAAGTGTATGTGTCTGTCAAAACTTATCAAATTGTGCATTTTACATGCAATTTACTTCCTTTCAATTATATTTTAATAAAACTGTTAACATGCAATTTATTGTTATTTTCTCATCTAAGAAGCCATGGGAAAATCCAATTATTATAAACACCTAGCCCTTTGCAGTATTATGTGATGTTTGTAAGTATATCATTCTAAGAATATAACTCTTATTTTTCAGTCAATGTTACTTAAAGTTGAGATGCCTATGGTTTGAATCACTTTGTAAGGAATGTCTTCTCTTTCTACTAATTCATATGCAGTAGCAACTAACAAAATTTATACTATCCAATTGGATACAAAAATATGTCATTGATTTTTTTCAGCATTCAGGATCTCAGGTATTTGAATTATTTGTAGAGATTTTGTAAGCAAACAATACGTCATAGAAGATACAGATTGATATGTTGAAAATAAACATTTACAGAAATAATATTCCTAATACAAATCATAAATTAAATATAAAATTTAGTATTTTCATTTTCAGAAATATTTTTGAGCGTACAATGACCTGACTAAACACTTCTTTAAAATTCCTGTTCCTTGATTATGTCTTGAATTTCAAGTATGTTTGACAAACAGTACATGTTCAATACATGCTTCATCTTATGTAATCAGGAAGTTAGCTTTTCAGGAAAGTGATTTCCCTGGGTAACTAAAAATTCTATCTACGTAACTACCAAACTTTTTTTTTCATTTATGATTGATTTTGCAAGTTAATCATTGAAAATGCATTGCAACATCCTTATTTTCCACTCAGAGCACATGTAACTTACCCTTTGACACAAAAATATGTGCCAGAAACTGTGCTAGATATTAAGCATACATTATCTTCAGTCATAACATTTAATAATATCTAAACTGAAATTCAAAAAGTTTAAGTAGCTTTCTGCAAAATTTATAAAGCTGAAATAATAAAGGGGGTCTGAACTTAGATCTGTCTGACAAATAACTTTCCAATGTACTCTGCTTCTTTTGCAAATAAAAAACAGTTTAGTAAAATAATACCTGTTTTATTCCAGTGAAAACACTACTCAGAAAAGCATAACACTAGTTAAATAAATGTTTAATAAATTATTCTCTGAAATTGGCAAAATAATTCCATGATTATCAACCCATACAGGTAGAATCATTATACATACATATTTCAATCAACAAATAGAAATACATATTATTGCTAAAAGGTTTTTCATAGCATGAAATGTCTAAGCAATCAATGATTTGATAATATACATACAGTACATATAGGAAATCAAGTATTAATTATATAAAACATGACTTTATTTCATGAGATTTAAGTCTGTTGACTTATTTCATTATTATGTCTATTTCTTAGTAAGCTGACATTTTTTTGAGAGCTAAAGGAAGTTTGTGTTTCACTTTTTTTTGTAAATTTTTTCAGTAAATATTTCTGAGGAATTACTATGAATTAGACAATGGATTTTTAGTTACCATAAAATGCACACTATTGATACCTCCTTTTCTTGCAATTTGAAATCCCTTTGGTCTGAAGCTTAAAATCAAGATCCTTTTTTGGAAAAAAACGATGGTTCACATCAGATTGCCAGGTTAAAAATAAAATATCTTGTGAGAAAGTTCCTCATTCTTGGCAGAGGATTTGAGGTTTTCTTTGGAATCTTAGTAAATGTCTTTTAATCTGCATTTATTGATTCCACATGATTAAGACCCTATGCGGTAACAATGCACTGGGATTACAGCTTCAAGAAAAAAAGCCTGCACTGATTAACACTTAAATATCTTTCCAGGAGAAATTTAGTTTGGCATTCAAGTAAGTTTCTAAGTTTGTTTTGACCTTGCGTTTTTCTTTCATCCATATGGATGGGTGCGTGTTCATGTGCATGTATCTGCTGTCCCCAGTGAAACTTTTCTTTCTTTCTTTCTTTCTTTGATTTTTTTTATTATACTTTAAGTTCTAGGGTACATGTGCACAACGTGCAGGTTTGTTACGTATGTATACATGTGCCATGTTGGTGTGCTGCACCCGTTAACTCATCCTTTACATTAGGTATATCTCCTAATGCTATCCCTCCCTACTCCCTCCAACACACCACAGGCACTGGTGTGTGATGTTCTGCTTCCTGTGTCCAAGTGTTCTCATTGTTCAATTTCCACCTATAAGTGAGAACGTAAGGTGTTTGGTTTTCTGTTCTTGTGATAGTTTGCTGAGAATGATGGTTTCCAGTTGCATCCATGTCCCTACAAAGGACATGAACTCACCCTTTTTTATGACTGCATCCTATTCCATGGTGTATATGTGCCACATTTTCTTAATCCAGTCTGTTCAGTGATGGACATTTGGGTTGATTCCAAGTCTTTGCTATTGTGAATAGTGTCGCAATAAACATATGTGTGCATGTGTATTTATAGCAGCATGATTTATAATCCTTTGGGTATATGCCCAGTAATGGGATGGCTGGGTCAAATGGTATTTCTAATTCTAGATCCTTGAGGAATTGCCACCCTGTCTTCCACAATGGTTGAACTAGTTTACAGTCCCATCAACAGTGTAAACATGTTCCTATTTCTCCACATCCTCTCCAGCACCTGTTGTTTCCTGACTTTTTAATGATTGCCATTCCAACTCGTGTGAGATGGTATCTCATTGTGGTTTTGATTTGCATTTCTCTGATGGCGAGTGATGATGAGCATTTTTTCATGTGTCTTTTGGCTGCATAAATGTCTTCTTTTGAGAAGAGTCTATTCATATCCTTTGCCCACTTTTTATGGGGTTGTTTGTTTTTTTTCTTGTAAATTTGTTTGAGTTCTTTGTAGTTTCTGGATATTAACCCTTTGTCAGATGAGTAGATAGCAAAAATTTTCTCCCATTCTATAGGTTACCTGTTCACTCTGATGGTAGTTTCTTTTGCTGTGCAGAACCTCTTTAGTTTAATGAGATCCCATTTGTCAATTTTGGCTTTTGTTGCCATTGTTTTTGGTGTTTTAGACATGAAGTCCTTGCCCATGCCTATGTCCTGAATGGTATTGCCTAGGTTTCCTTCTAGGGTTTTTATGGTTTTAGGTCTAACCTGTAAGTCTCTAATCCATCTTGAATTAATTTTTGTATAAGATGTAAGGAAGGGATCCAGTTTCAGCTTTCTACTTATGGCTAGCCAGTTTTCCCAGCACCATTTATTAAATAGGGAATCATTTCCTCATTTCTTGTTTTTCTCAGGTTTGTCAAAGATCAGATGGCTGTAGATACATGGTATTATTTCTGAGGACTCTGTTTTGTTTCATTAGTCTGTATCTCTGTTTTGGTACCAGTACCATGCTGTTTTGGTTACTGTAGCCTTGTAGTATAGTTTGAAGTCAGGTACTGTGATGCCTCCAGCTTTGTTCTTTAGGCCTAGGATTGTTTTGGCAATGCACATTCTTTTTTGGTTCCATGTGAACTTTAAAGTAGTTTTTTTCCAATTCTGTAAAGAAAGTCATTGGTAGCTTGATGGGGATGGCATTGAATCTATAAATTACCTTGGGAAGAATGGCCATTTTCACGATATTGATTATTCCTATCTATGAGCATGGAATGTTCTTCCATTTATTTGTATCCTCTTTTATTTCCTTGAGCAGTGGTTTGTAGTTCTCCTTGAAGAGGTCCTTCACATCCCTTGTAAATTGGATTCATAGGTATTTTATTCTCTTTGAAGCAATTGTGAATGGGAGTCCATTCATGATTTGGCTCTCTGTTAGTCTGTTATTGGTGATTGTGATTTTTCATAAAGCATGCCTGTGATTTTTGCATATTGATTTTGTATACTGAGACTTTGCTGAAGTTGCTTATCAGCTTAAGGAGATTTTAGGCTAAGACAATGGGGTTTTCTAAATATACAATCATGTCATCTGCAAACAGGGACAATTTGACTTCCTCTTTTCCTAATTGAATACCCTTTATTTCTTTCTCTTGCCTAATTGCCCTGGCCAGAATTTCCAACACTATGTTGAATAGGAGTGGTGAGAGAGGGCATCCCTGTCTTGTGCCAGTTTTCAAGGGGAATGCTTTCAGTTTTTGCCCATTCAGTATGATATTGGCTGTGTGTCTATCATAAATAGCTCTTATTATTTTGAGATATGTTTCATCAGTACCGAATTTATTGAGAGTTTTTAGCATGAAGGGCTGTTGAATTTTGTCAAAGGCCTTTTCTGTATCTATTCAGATAATCATGTGGTTTTTGTCTTTGGTTCTGTTTATATGCTGGATTTTGTTTATTGATTTGCATATGTTGAACCAAGCTTTCATCCCAGGGATGAAGCCCACTTGATCATGGTGGATAAGCTTTTTGATGTGCTGCTGGGTTCGGTTTGCCAGTATTTTATTGAGGATTTTTGCATCGATGTTCATCAGGGATGTTGGTCTAAAATTCATTTTTTTTTTTTGTTGTGTCAGGCTTTGGTATCAGGATGATATTGGCCTCATAAAATGAGTTAGGGAGGATTCCCTCTTTTTCTATTGATTGGAATAGTTTCAGAAGGAATGGTACCAGCTCCTCCTTGTACCTCTGGTAGAATTCCGCTGTGAATCTGTTTGGCCCTAGACTTTTTTTGGTTGGTAGGCTATTAATTATTGTCTCAATTTCAGAGCCTGTTATTGGTCCATTCAGTGATTCGACTTCTTCCTGGTTTAGTCTTGGGAGAGTGTATGTGCCCAGGAATTTATCCATTTCTTCTAGGTTTTCTAGTTTATTTGCGTAGAGGTGTTTATAGTATTCTCTGATGGTAGTTTGTATTTCTGTGGGGTCATTGGTGATATCCCCTTTATCATTATTTATTGCATCTATCTGATTCTTCTCTCTTTTCTTCTTTGTTAGTCTTGCTAGCCATTTATCAATTTTGTTGATCTTTTCAAAAAACCAACTCCTGGATTCATTGATTTTTTGGAGAGTTTTTTGTGTGTCTATCTCCTTCAGTTCTGCTCTGATCTTAGTTATTTCTTGCCTTCTGCTAGCTTTTGAATGTGTTTGCTCTTGCTTCTCTAGTTCTTTTAATTGTGATGTTAGAGTGTCAATTTTAGATCTTTCCAGCTTTCTCTTGTGGGCATTTAGTGCTATAAATTTCCCTCTACACACTGCTTTAAATGTGTCCCAGAGATTCTGGTATGTTGTATCTTTGTTCTCATTGGTTTCAAAGAACATCTTTATTTCTGCCTTCATTTCGTTATGTACCCAGTAGTCATTCAGGAGCAGGTTATTTAGTTTCCATGTAGTTGAGTGATTTTGATTGAGTTTCTTAGTCCTGAGTTCTAGTTTGATTGCACTGTGGTCTGAGAGACAGTTTGTTATAATTTCTGTTCTTTTACATTTGCTGAGGAGTGCTTTACTTCCAACTATGTGGTCAATTTTGGAATAAGTGTGATGTGGTACTGAAAAGAATGTATATTCTGTTGATTTGTGGTGGAGAGTTCTGTAGATGTGTATTAGGTCTGCTTGGTGCAGAGCTAAGTTCAATTCCTGGATATCCTTATTAACTTTCTGTCTCATTGATCTGTCTAATGTTGACAGTGGCATGTTAAAGTCTCCAATTATTATTGTATAGGAGTCTACATCTGTTTATCAATCTCTAAGGACTTGCTTTATGAATCTGGGTGCACCTGTATTGGGTGCATATAAATTTAGGATAGTTAGCTCTTCTTGTTGAATTGATACCTTTGCCATTGTGTAATGGCCTTCTTTGTCTCTTTCGATCTTAGTTGGTTAAAAAGTCTGTTTTATCAGAGACTAGGATTGCAACTCCTGTCTTTTTTTGTTTTCCATTTGCTTGGTAGATCTTCCTCCATCCCTTTACTTTGAGCCTATGTGTGTCTCTGCATGTGAGATGGGTCTCCTAAATACAGCGAACTGAAGGGTCTTGACTTTTTAACCAATTTGCCAGTCTGTGTCTTTTAATTGGAGCAGTTAGCCCGTTTACATTTAAGGTTAATATTGTTATGTGTGAATTTGATCCTGTCATTATGATATTAGCTGGTTATTTTGCTTGTTAGTTGATGCGGTTTCTTCCTAACATCGATGGTCTTTACATTTTGGCATGTTTTTGCACCGGCTCGTACCAATTGTTCCTTTCCATGTTTAGTGCTTCCTTCAGGAGCTCTTATAGGGCAGGCCTGGTGGTGACAAAATCTCTCAGCATTTGCTTGTCTATAAAGGATTTTATTTCTCCTTCACTTATGAAACTTAGTTTGGCTGGATATGAATTTCTGGGTTGAAAATTCTTTCTTTAAGAATGTTGAATATTGGCCCCCAGTGTCTTCTGGCTTGTAGAGTTTCTGCCAAGAGATCTTCTGTTAGTCTGATGGGCTTCCCTTTGTGGGTAACCCGACGTTTCTCTCTGGCTACCTTTAACATTTTTTCCTTCATTTCAACCTTGGTAAATCTGACAATTATATATCTTGGGGTTGCTCTTCTTGAGGGTATCTTTGTGGTGTACTCTGCATTTCCTGAATTTGAATGTTGGCCTGCCTTGCTAGGTTGGGGAAGTTCACCTGGATAATATCCTGCAGACTGTTTTCCAACTTGGTTCCATTCTCCCCTTCACTTTCAAGTACACCAATCACATATAGATTTGGTCTTTTCACATAGTCCCATATTTTTTGGAGGCTTTGTTCGTTTCTTTTTACTCTTTTTTTCTCTTAACTTCTCTTCTCACTTCATTTCATTCATTTGATCTTCAATCATTGATACCCTTTCTTCCAGTTGATTGAATCGGTTACTGAAGCTTGTGCATTTGTCACACAGTCCTCGTGCCATGGTTTTCAGCTCTATGAGGTCATTTAAGGACTTCTCTACATTGGTTATTCTAGTTAGCCATTTGTCTAATCTTTTTTCAAGGTTTTTAGCTTCTTCGTGATGGGTTCGAACTTCCTCCTTTAGCTTGGAGAAGTTTGATCATCTGAAGCCACCTTCTCTCAACTCATCAAAGTCATTCTCCATCCAGCTTTGTTCTGTTGCTGGTGAGGATCTGTGTTTCTTTGGAGGGGGAGAAGTGCTCTGATTTTTAGAATTTTCAGCTTTTCTGCTCTGTTTTTTCCCCATATTTGTGATTTTTATCTACCTTTAGTCTTTGATGATGGTGATGTACAGATGGGGTTTTAGTGTGGACGTCCTTTCTGTTTGTTAGTTTTCCTTCTAACAGTCAGGACCCTCAGCTGCAGGTCTGTTGGAGTTTGCTGGAGGTACACTCCAGACCCTCTTTGCCTGGGTATCAGCAGCAGAGGCTGCAGAATAGTGAATATTACTGAGCATCAAATGTTGTTGTCTGATCGTTCCTCTGGAAGTTTCATCTCAGAGGGATACCCAGCTGTGTAAGGTATCAGTCTGCCCCTACTGGGGTGTGCCTCCCAGTTAGGCTACTCGGGGTTCAGGGACCCACTTGAGGAGGCAATCTGTCTGTTCTCAGATCTCAAACTCCGTGGCGGGAGAACCACTACTCTCTTCAAAGCTATCAGAGAGGGACATTTAAATCTGCAGAGATTTCTGTTGCCTTTTGTTTGCCTATGCCCTGTCCTCAGAGGTAGAGTCTACAGATGCAGGCAGGCCTCCTTGAGCTATGGCGGGTTCCACCGAGTTTGAGCTTCCTGGCTCCTTTGTTTATCTACTCAGCCTCAGCAATGGTGGGCGCCCCTCCCCCAGCCTCACTGCCCCCTTTCAGTTCGATCTCAGACTGCTGTGCTAGCAAGGAGGGACCCTCTGAGCCAGGTGCGGGATATAATCTCCTGGTGTGCCGTTTGCTAAGACCCTTGGAAAAGCATAGTATTGGGGTGGGAGTGACTGGATTTTCCAGGTGCTATGTGTCAGAGTTTCCCTTGACTAGGAAAGGGAATTTCCTTACCCCTTGTGCTTCCTGGCTTCAGCTGTCACTCAGTGGGCTGCACTCACTGTCCTGCACCCACTGTCTGACTCGCCCCAGTGACATGAACCCCGTACCTCAGTTGGAAATGCAGAAATCGCCCATCTACTGTGTCGCTTACGCTGGGAGCTGTAGCCTGGAGCTGTTCCTATTCGGTCATCTTGGAGAAAGTTTTCTATGATTGTTTTTATCTGTATAGAATATTTTATACTCACCTTTTAAGTTAAATAATTTACTTTATTTTAAATTTCAGTATTTCATTTGAGGCCAATTTAAAATATGCATTCTAATAGTACAATACTTCTTTATTTAACTTTGAATTATTTTAACTTTGCAATTCACCAATAAATAATAGCAAAATATCCTGAGAATAAATGTCTATTACTTTCACTTTTAGCCTTGTAAAATTAGTACTTTTTCTTTTTCTTTTCTTTTCTTTTCTTTTCTTTTTTTTTTTTTTTTTTAATCTTTTGAGACAAAGTCTTGCTCTTGTCACCCAGGCTAGAGTGCAATGGCACGATCTTGGCTCACTTCAACCTCTGCCTCCTGGGTTCAAGCAATTTTCCTGCCTTAACCTCCTGAGTAGCTGGGATTACAGGCACCCACCACCATGCCCAGCTAATTTTTGTGTTTTTAGTAGAGACAGGGTTTCACCTTGTTCGCCAGGCTGGTCTCGAACTCCTGACCTTGTGATCTGCTCGCCTTGGCCTCCCAAAGTGCTGGGATTACAGGTGTGAGTTACCATGGCCAGCCAAGTACGCTTTATTAGTAAAAGATATTTATTAAAAAGTCATACATGCAGGACTGCATATAACAATAAACAAAAAATTCTAACAACCACCAGAATGTAACAAAAGTTGCATAATAAAAATAAATCAATCACCATATTACTGCCAAAAACATAATGGGCTCAGTTAGATTTCTGGAGCATTGAAAATAGTTAAAGTTTATATAGGGTTGATCCTATTCCTGAAAGACTCAGGAAATACTAGAGACAGAGGCAAGGGTTCTGTTTTACTGTGCTAAGTTGTGCTCATCCCTGATAAGCTGCAGGTTCCATCATTGAGATCTGAGCACGTATAAATAGAATGACATTTGGTTTTTGTTTGGGCTTTTGTGTTGGTTTTGCTATACCGCAGTGGGAGTGGTGGTGGTGGTGGATGGAATGATGCCTAAAATGGGGAAAGAATGAGATTAAAAAAAATTATAAAATAGTGAAGTTTAGAGACAAGAGTTTTTCAGGAAGAGAAATAAAAGGAAAGGTTTCACTATCTGGATTTTGTGCAACTACATATGTACAGTCAGTGTCTCAAGAAAATGCCCTGCTGTAATGAAATCGTCCATAATTGTGTAAGATAAACTCAGCATTTCAAATACACAGAATTAAAACAAATCTATTAAATATATCCAAGAAAACCTACTATCACATCGTGACTTCAAGTCTTAGTCTCCTCAAAAATCTAAGCCACTATTAACTTTAGAGGCCTGCTTAATTTCTTAAAGGATAACAAATGTTTTGATAGTGACAAATCTTTAGAGTGTATTGATATGCATAGTGCATAGGAGAATGTTATTTCACTGAGTAAATTGATATGATTTCTAATTTTTATCACTGAATGATCTATGAGAAGCAGGTCATAGTAATACATTTTTTGAACAGCATCTTGGTGCAGGAACTCAATTATATCTTTGCTGAGTGATTTTGACTAGTCACAACTTCTTTGTTGTTTACTTTTGTCAACTACAAAATGAAGATAACAAGGTGCTTCATTTGTGTATTCATTCAAAAATCATGCATTAAATGACTTTATATCTTTCCATGTTTCATGAAAGACTTAAGGTGTCTTATGAAAATACACTTTATAGCTCAACATAAAATCGTGCTTGACCCATAGTTGATATTCAATAAATACCTGCTTTATTAATGCAAAAATAAGTGAAGAGGTGTTAAAAGTATGATGTACAGTTAACTAAAATGCACAAAATGCAGATGCTGGTATACAATTGATAGAGATAAACTCCAAATGAGTTTCAGGTTTCTAACAGTGGAAACATTACAAAAATGTATAATGACTAAAGATTCACTAGGTTCAGGCCATAATTTCTCACATCTGTGTTCAAAGCACAGAGACTATATAATACGATCCTTAATACCACTGTTAAAGTATGTACAGCAGCTGTCTCTTTGCATTAGCTTTTTGGATCCTTCATTTTAGGTAGGACCTTCTCACTGAAATGTGTCACAGACAAAGAAACCTAGAAATGTTAGTAAGATGAAATTCAGATATCTGACTGTCTTATCATCTGAATCAATTGATCAATGTATTAATGAATGGATTTTAAGCATGTAAACGAAAAAAATGGACTATACGTCCTTTTGAAAACTGAGTCATAAGCATACTGTTATGGAAATGGTGGAGGTTTGAACCTTGCAATAATGAAATTAAGTAATGAATTAAAATACTATCCTTTCCCCATTGTACGCTCTTGGGGACTTTGTGGAAGGTGAGTTGATTAGCCTGAGATGGTATCTCATTGTGATTTTAATTTGTATTTCTCTAATGATCAGTGATGCTGAGCTTTTATTCATATGTTTTTGGCCACATGAATGTCTACATTTGAGAAAAGTCTATTGGTGTCCTTTGCTAACTTTTTCAATTTTTTTTTTTTTGCCTTGTAAATGTGTTCAAGCTCCTTATAGATGCTTGATATTTGACCTTTTTCAGATGCAAAGCCTGCAAAAATTTTTCTCCCATTTTGTTGGTTGTTCACTCTGAGATATTTTTTTTTTCTGTAAAGGAACTCTTTGGTTTAATTAGTTCCAATTTGTCAATTTTTGCTTTTGTTGCAAATGCTTTTGGAGTCTTCATCATCTTTGCCCATGTCTATGTTTTAAATGATATAGCTAGGTTTTCTTACAGGGTTTTTATAATTTTCAGTTTTATATTTTTGGCATTCCATCTTGAGTTGGTTTTTGTATATGATATAAAGAAGGGGTACAATTTCAATGTTCTGCATATGGCTAGTCAGTTCTCCCAGTAACATTTATTAAATAAAGAATTCTTTCCCTGTTGCTTGTTTTTGTCAGGTTTTTTGAAGATGGTTGTAGTTGTGTAGTATTAGTTCTGTGTTCTCTATTCTGTTCCATTGGTTTATGTGTCTTTTCTTGTGCCAGTGCCATGCTGTTTTGGTTACTGTAGCCCTGTAGTATAGTTTGAAGGTGGATAATGTGATGCTTCCAGCTTTGTTCTTTTTTCTTAGGATTTCCTTGGCTAGTAAGGCTCTTGTTTTCATTCTGTATGAATTTTAAAATAGTTTTTTTCTAGTTCTGTGAAGAACATTGAAACTACAAATTACTTTGGCAGTATGGCCATTTTCATGATACTGGTTCTTTCTATCTGTGAGAATGGAATGTTTTTTTCATTTGTTTGTGTCATTTCTGAATTCTTTGAGCAGTGGTTTGTAGTTCTCCTTTTAGAGATGCTTCACTTTCCTTGTTAGCTGCATTCCTAGGTGTTTTATTGTTTTTTGGGGACAATTGTGAATGAAAATTCATTTGTGATTTGGCTATTTCAGATGTTCGAGGAGGAAAACTCCAAAATTACAATATCCATGATAAGTCATTATAAATAAAATACAAATAATATGGAAGAAAATTAGGTATGCAAAAGCACAATTTGTTCTTACTGAGTTAAGAGGTTGGACTCCACTCCAGAGACAGGGCTTGGACACCGGACCAGATTAAGGCCTAGCTAAAACATGACCAGCATGAAAGCAGCTTTCAATCATACGTGCCCACCAGTGTGTCATGTCAATTTACTGTTGCCATGGCAACACGCAGGTGCTACCTCCTCTCTCCGTGGCAATGACCCAATAATACTATCCCTTTCCTAGAAATTTCTGCATGAATCACCCCTTAATATGCATGCAATTTAAAGTGGGTATACATATGACTGAAAAACTATCCTAAGGATACTCTGCCTGCAGGATAGCCCTACTCTGCAGGAGCAACCATGGAGCTGTAACACTGCAGAAGCTGTAATGTTATCTCTTCAATAAAGCTGTTTTCTTCTACCTCTGGCTTGCCGTTGAATACTTTTCTGGGCAAAGCCAAGAGCCCAGCAGGCTAAGCTCCACCTTGGGGCTTGCCTGCCCTGAATCAGCTTGGTGCCTAATGTGTGAAGAAGACAGAATACAGCAGTCAGCCATCTGAGAGCGCCAGTCTATGAGGAGGCCAGCAGCAGTCAGTAATGATCTAATGGTGATCAGCGGAGCCGAGATTAGGGGACAGCGAGTGGGCCAGTAGTTAGCAGAAAGGTGATCGGTGTGACAGCAGCTATTAGCTGGGCAGCAGTCAGAGGCATGGTGGTTGGGATGAGGAAGAGAGACAGTAAAGCAGAGCTGTAGCATCTGAGCTCTGACACTACCCAAAAGCCCTTTTCAGGGCCACCATTTTCCCTGGCAGGCAGTGGAACTGATCGGAAGAGCAAGTGACCACAGCGTCACTGCCTTGAGTGACACTCGCCTCGTGGACCAGCAGCCCTGTGGGTTACCTCCGCGTGCAGGCCCCTCCAGCTGCAGCAGCAGCCAAGGAGAACCCATCCAAGCTGAGGTACCCTGGAGAGATCTTCCCCCGGGTCCCATGTGAAAGATAATCGATGCCATTTCTGTTCTGCAGGATGGGTGAGTGTCCCTTCTGCCCCCAACTCCATAGTATTGGGAGAATTAGGGAATAAAATAAACGCTTTTGGCGAAGTGGTCAATTAAAAGGTTCCCACAATTTGGATGCCCTAAAGCAATTCCTTGTCACCCCTTTCCTGGGTCTTTCTCATCCCACTCCATTTTATTGCTTCACCATTTGCTTTATTTTCAGTACTGAAATGTACGTTTTATGTGCAATCTTACGCTTACTTTTAACTTTTTGTTAATTGTGTGTGGGCAATTAAAGCAGGACACTGGTTGTGACAGGTTCCCCATTACATTGACTCTAGGATGCCAGAGTCATGTGGTTCTGTGACCTCAACTTGGTCTCAGGTTCAGTGTTGGCCATGCCCTGGGTGGCCTAAGGTTTTCAGCATTTGGTGAGGGCACCCTTGTTAACTGAAACTCGAGCATTCTGAGTTTTCAGCATTGGCATTTTGGCCAATCCCCAGATACTCTGTGGTTTTCAGCATTGACATTCTCTCTAGAAATGTGGGTTATAGCCTCTCCTTCTAGGGAAATATTGGTTTTGACTTTCTCTGTCCTAAGTTAGAAGCATTATCTTCCTAATAACTAGTTGCAGGCCCCTTCCGGTGTGCTGTCTTACAACTGTCTTGCTCAAGCCCCTCTTGGCCGAAGAAACTGGGAATTCCCAGGCCTCTGCCCTAATGGGCAGCCACCAATAGCAGTAGATGAGTGGCCACTTAGATATTTATTTTTCAGTGTCCTCGATACTGGGTAGGTTCTCCTGCAAGCCGTGACCTCTGAGGTCTTCCCTTGGACAACACTATTTATCCCCTTCTCTTTCTCCTTTCCACAGTCACCATTTGTTTAGCCCCCTTCTCTGTGTAACCCTTGCCCTCTGTGGAATTTAGGCTCAATATCCAACTCCCCAGTTGTAGCTCATAATCCATGTTTGTAACACATTGCTATCTATAGAAAGGTAAGTAGACATTTGGTAAACCTAAGTCTCCGTTATCAGGCTAACTGAAACCCCGTGTAGTGAGCCTTACTAGACATGAGGACCTCCCATAAGACTCACCACTAGGGGGTCTTTTAGACAATAGGAGTAAGTTCAAATTATTAGACAAGTTGATAAAGAAAAAAAAAAAAACTCTTTCTATTGCAATTATTTGAGTTTAATACAAATTGGCAAACCATCAGATTTGGCCTAGACTTGGTTCTTTATATTATAATGATATTGTACAAATAGATTTCCTTTTTTTAAAAGGAAGGAAAATAGGAATAAATTCCTTATGCGCAGGCTTTTATGGCCCTCTATCAGGATTCTAACTTAAGGGCTACCTGTATAATGTGTCTAGCTCAAGATACTCCCAGGCACCCAGACGCTGCATGCGATATCCCAGATTACCCCCTCCCAGCTGCTCCCTCAAGGAGATCTGTGCACCCTGCTGTTGAGCCTCCCCAGTCCCCTCATTCTGAGAGAGGAGCCGCTAGTTTTCTAGTGCAGAATTCTACCCCAAGGTCATCAGAAACTCGCCTGTTATCCTACAGCTCTCAGGCCCTATTTTCCACTGCCTGAGGAAGTAAGAAGAACCAGTACTACTAGAAGTGGGGCCCCATATCAGTCCCCAAAATTTAACTTGTGTCCACTACACAAAGTATCTGAAGAAGACGGAGGAACAATCAGAGTACATATGCCTATTTCCATGTCTGATTAGGCTTTATTCAAGGAAATATTTGGCTAGTCTTCAGGGCACCCAGAGAAGTTCATAAAGGAGTTTTAAGTAGACCATTTCTTTTGATTTAACTTGGCATGACATACAGATAATATTATCCACTTATTGGACTGTGGAGGAAGAACAAAGAATTATAGGTATTGCTCATGAATAGGCAGATAAAGTGGCTGCGTGTAATTCAGATCATGCCATTTATCATATGGGAGGGGATGCAGTTCCAGATCTAGACCCTCAATGGGATTAGCAGAGAGGATATCAAGATCTTGAATGCAGAAAATATGTTAGCTTGTTTAGTAGATGGTAAAAAAAAAAAAAATGTGTATGGCAAAGCTAGTAAATTGTGATAAGGTGGGATAAATAACTAGAGAAAGATGAAAATCCCACTCTATTTCAGGGTCATGTAGTTGAGGCCCTCAGGAAATATGCTAATATAGACCCAGGGTTCACGGAAGAGCAAGCTCTCCAGCATGTGGATTTTATTACTCAGTCTGCACCTGACATTAGGAGGAAGCTACAAAAAGTAGCAATGGGACCGCAAGCCACAGTGAATCAACTCTTAAACACTGCTTTTGGAGGTTTACAATAATAGAGGCAGAGAAGAGGAAGAGGTGAAAATGAAAAGAATTGTCCAAAAACCACAAATGTTAGCAGCTGCTTTAGGCCCTCTGCTGCCTCAGGGTTACCCACTTTAAGGAAATATGGTGAGATTGGCATCTGCGATGCTCAGACAAGAGCCCCTCACTTGCTAGCCTCTATACCAAAATCAGTGTGATTTCTGTAAACAAGAAGGCCCCTGGAAGAAAGAATGCCCAGGCTTAGGATGGTGTTGGAGTCACCCAGACTCATAATGGCTGAGAAAGTGAAAGACTGATGGGGCAAGGTCCTTTATGGCTCCCACTGGACAACTTATCATCTCTACAGAGGAGCCTCGGGTAACCCTTGATGTAGCAGGCAAAATACGGAGTCTTTATTAAATACAAAAGCAACCCACCCTGTTTTAATCCATTTCTAGGACCACTCTCTTCCCATTCTTCTACAGTATCAGGAATTGATGGCCAGCCAAAAATTAGGAAATTCACCCACCCCTTGGTTGCATCTTGTGGGACCATATGTTTTCCCACAGGTTTTTAACTCATGCCTGAGTGTCCTATCCCTCTGCTGGGGAAAGACTAACTTCCTAATTACAGGCAACAGTTTGGTTTAGGGTAACTCGTGAGAAGGCAACAGTTCAGGAAAGAATGCTTCTCCTAGCTCTAAGTACCTGCCTTAACACAGATCAGGAGAATACCTTCCTTCCACCTCATATTGCTTCTCAAGTAGACCCCTCTATCTGGGACGTGGAAGTTCCTGGTGGAGCTATTAATGTACCGCCCAGCCCAGGTTGTTTTAAAACCCGATGTTAATTACCTATGGGAAAAACAGTATGCTTTGAGACCTGAGGCTCAGAGGGGCATCGAGCCCCTACTAACAAAGTTCCTGAAGTATGGTTTCTTATAATAGTATTTTGTTTTATGTTTTTTGTTTGTTTGTTTGTTTTGAGACAGAGTTTTGCTCTGTCACCCAGGCTGGAGTGCAGTGGCGTGATCTAGGCTCACTGCAACCTCTGCCTTTCGGATTCAAGCAATTCTCCTGCCTCAACCTCCTGAGTAGTTGGGATTACAGGTGCTCACCACCATGCCTGGCTAATTTTTGTATTTTTAGTAGAGATGGGGTTTCACCATGTTGGTCAGGCTGGTCTCAAACTCCTGACCTTAGGTTATTCATCCACCTCAGCCTCCCAAAGTGCTGGGATTACAGGTGTGAGCCACCACACCTGGCCTATTACAATCTTTTTAGTCTCCAGGTAACACCCTCATTTTGCCTGTATAGAAACCAAATGGAGAATATAAGTTTGTTCAGGATCTAAGGGCATTTAATGAGGCAGTAGTCACAGTTTACCCTATAGTTCCTAATCTTTATATAATATTGACCCAGGTCCCTGAAGATGCTCATTGGGTTCACAGTATTAGACTTAAAGGATGCTTTCTTTTATATACCTTTACACCTAGACTCCCAGTATATTTTGAATGGACTGATCCAGACACGCATGCTACATCTCAGCTTACCTGGACAGTCCTTCTCTGGGTTTTAGGGATAGTCTTCATCTCTTTGGCAATGCATTGGCAAGAGAGTTAGGAGAATTACAGTTAACTAATGGGTCCCTGTTGCAATATACAGGTGACATTAGTTTCTAGTCCTACTAGGGAAGACTGACAGAAATGCAATCCAGTTCCTTGATTTTCTGGGAAAGCAAGGATATCAGATATCCCTTAATAAGGCCCAGATCACTGTACAGAAGGTGAAATATTTGGGATATGTCCTCATTCCTGGGACAAGGACTTTGGCCCAAGTGTGAAGAGACCATCTTGGCACTCCTGTCCCCTCACACTATGAGGGAGTTAAGAGAATTTATGAGAATGGCTGGATTCTACTAGACCTGAATTCTTGGGTTTAGAATTCCTAGGTTTAGCAAAGCCACTCTATGAAGTTTTAAAAGGGAGTGATCATAAGTCTTTAAATTGGGATGAAACTCACCATCAGGCATTCTTAATCGTAAAAGAAGAGCTGGGAACAGCTCCTGTTTGGGGACTTCCTTACTTAGAGAAACCTTTCACCATCTATGTGCCTGAAAAATAAGAGATGACTTTGGATGGCCTAACTCAAAGGCTCGATAATAGCCCCATACCAGTGACTTACTTTTATGAACAGCTAGATCCAGGTGGCAGCTGGGTGGCCAGGATGCTTACAAACTGTGGTAGCCACTGCTTTATTGGTAGAAGCCAATAAATTTACCTTGAGACAAAAATGAGATGAATGACTGCCTACCAGGTACTGGGTGTCTTAGAAGCAAAATGATATCAATGGCTAACAGAAGATTGCTTACTTAAATATCGGCCCTTCTGCTTGATACCCCAAATGTAACTCTTAAAATATGTCGAGTTTTAAATCCTGCTACTGTGTTACCAGAGTTCATGTCCCAGGAAACAGATCCCCAATTCATTAACTCATGTGTGAAAACCACAGAACAGAACTACTCTGGCAGGCCTTATTCCAAACATGAGTTCCTGCCTAACCCTGATGTTGAGTGGTTTGCAGATGGCGGTAGATTTAAGCATAAAAAAAAAAAAAAGAAGAAACATGGGTGACGTGCTAGTTGGCCAGCAAGAGGTCATTGAAGTAAAAATTTTACCTCACCAGACTTCTGCTCAAATAATGGAACTGATTGCTTTAATCAGAACCCTCCAATTGGGAAAAGGCTTAAGAGTCAATATTTGTATTGACTGTAAATGTGGACTCCTGGTGCACCATGCTCATGCTACTATATGGAAAGGAGAAGAGCTACTAGTAGCTAAGGGATTCTCCCATACAATATCATTCTGAGATCTTAGAAATTTTAGATGTTGTCTAGCTCCCAAAGGAAGTAGTAGTTATTCACTGTCAGGAACACCGAAAGGAAGACACCTCTATTATCAAAGGAAGTGCTTTTGCAGACAGAGCAATTAAGGCCACAGCTAAAGGAACACCAACATTCAGGGACACTGCACGAATGCCAGGTGCCCCACCCATGTCGGCAGCCCCATACTATACCCCTGAGGAAATTCAATGGGCAGAATAGAAAGGCTTATGAAAAGATCCTCAGGATGGTTACTAAGAAGAAACAAACTTTTCTTTCCTGAGGCTCACCAATGGCAGATAGTTAAGTATTTGAATGACTCCTCACATTTGGATTGGGGCTCCTTATTCACATTAGTTTCTCAAATCTTTTTGGTTTTCCTAAAAAGGCTATAAAGAGGGTCACCATGGCATGTGGATTTTGTGCCCATAATGACCCAGGAAGCCACCCCATACCCCCATGCCCCAACCTCTATTCAAACCTGTTCAATATCTAGGAACATACCCTGGGAGAGACTGGCCAATAGATTTTGCTCAGATGTCACCTTACAGGGGACAAAAGTATTTGCTGACATTTATAGATACTTTCATCAGGTGAAGAAAAGCTTTCCGCACAAGGACAGAGAAGGCATTAGAAGTGTCTAAATTTTTACATAAAGAGATCATCCCAAGGTTTGGATTATCTAAAAGTCTGCAGAGTGATGATGAACCCTCCTTCACAGCTAAAGTGACCCAGCAAGTTTCTTCAGCCTTAGGCACAACCTTTCAACTCAACTCTTCCTGGAGACCTCAATCCTCAGGTAAGGTAGAAAAAGCTAGCTATGTTTTTAAAAGGACATTAGCAAAGCTCTGTCAGGAGACCTCAGGAGTTTGGGTTTCTTTCTAACTCTTTTACATGAAAGGATGGCCCCAAAGGGAACTCTAAAACTTAGTCTTTTTGAGATGACTTGTAGGCGGTCCTTTTTAACTTCAGATTTCCTGCTTGATGAAGAGACACAGAATTCTCAACCATATTATCATCTTAGGCCAGGTTCAAAAAGCCCTCCAAGCTTTTTGAAAGAAAATATTGTCCTCTCCCACAAAGGAAAGAATACGTCTCCCTATTATTCAACCAGGAGACTTAGTCCTGCTAAAAACTTGCAAAGAAGGATGCCCTGAAGACCAACTACAACCAAAATGGAGGGGCCACTGTCAGGTGTTGCTGACTACCCCCACTCATGCTAAACCTCAGGGAAAACTTAGTCAGATATACCTATCCAAGAGAACACCATAACCTATATCTGTGAGCCTTTGGAGGACGTCCGCTACCTATTTAAAAGAATCAGCACAGCCAGAAGTGGTAACATGATGCTGTGGGTAGGAATAGAAACTTAAATTCTTCTCTTTTTCCAGCACCTGTTTTTTACCTCTCCTACGACCTTTAATAGTTATCTCCTTGTTGTTATGTTTCTGCCCTTGCTTGTTTAACCTCTTGGCAAGGTTTGTGTCTTCTAGATTGTAACAGTTTCAGGTAAAAATAATAATGACACAAGATTTCTAACCCATCCTGTCAACTGACCCAGAAAATGGGTATCCTGCCTTTGGACGTCTTAGATAAGGTATTCAGACATTTTCACTACTCCAGTGCCAGACAGGGCCAACTGCAATAAGCTCAGCAGGAAGAAGTTACAGGAAATGATCCTTTGTGCCCCCACAGCTCCCTTAAGCTTTTGTAGTATCTAATCAGTGACGGGGGAATGAGGTGGGAAGTAGGACTCAACTCCAGAGGCAGGGCTTGGACATCAGACCAGATTGAGTGTCAGCTAACACATGCCTGGGGTGAAAGCAACTTTCAATCAGACATGCCCACCATTGTGTCATTTCAATTTACTATTGCCATGGCAACAGCTAGGAGTTACCACCCCTTTCCATTGCAATGACCCAGTGATTACTACCCCTTCCCTAAAAATTTCTGCATGAACTCCCCTTTAATCTACATGCAATTAAAAGTGGGTGCAAATATGACTGGAAAACTGCCCTGAGCTGCTACTCTCTGCCGATGAGGTGGCCCTGCTTTGCAGGAACACTCATGGGGCTGTAACATTGCCTCTTCAGTAAAGCTGTTTTCTTCTACCTCTGTCTTACCTTCGAATTCTTTCCTGGGAAAAGCCAAGAACCCAGAAGATTATGCTCCACTTTGGGGCTTGCGTGCTCTGTTTCATTACCAGTCACACTCAAAACCATAGAATTTATGAGAATGCTTTTGGGAAAACTTCTTGTACTTTTGACTATATACAGGCTAAAAATATAAACATATACCCTGTCGAGATAATTACTGATGACTACCAAACATCAACATTTGTAAAAGACAAATATTTGAGTTTGTTTCCCAAATCATAAATCCTAGGTACAAGTATTTTCTTCGCAAAATGTTACAAAACACTTCTCTGTAAATTTCATCCTGTTGTTCCCTAAGAACTTAGTGACATTATTAACATTATTAAGAATGTCCCTCTGTATTTTTTAACATGAGAAATTTGGAATGTAGAAATAATCGGAAGCCCCTCTTTACTTTGACAATAGAGTGACTTAATTATGACTTCAATGTTCTTAAGAAGAAATTTTTATATTGCCCACAACTAATGATAATTAGAAATACTTGTAGAATAAAAAAATAAAAATAAATGGAATTTAATGCACTTACAGTGAAAACAAATACAGTGAAGGCTATATGTGATTTAAATAATTATATAGCTTATTTTATTTGGACTCTTCCATCATGTGGTCAGAAATTAATTTAACATCTATAGTACTATGTAACAGAATTATTATCCATAAGTAGAAACATAACAGCTACTTTCATCTTTCCTTTCAGTCAAATACAAACTAAATGACACACAATAAATTTTGGAATTGCTATTTTTTATATTCAAAGATGACATTAAAACAATTTATTATTTCAGATACATCATAGAAAGAAATCTTGAACAAAACAAAGCCTCAACAGTACACTTTGTCTATATTATAAATAAGACTAACAACTATGGTTGTTTGTGGAAAAAGTAGTCTGAATTCCAGGTAAAAGTATTTTTGAAGTAATTCTTTGAAGTTCCTAGTGAATAAAGAAATATTAGAAAATAAATCATACATGTATAATGTAAGTATGTCTATAAATGCATATACATCTAATTCCTTCCTTCCTTCTTTCTTTCCTTCCCTCCCTCCCTCCTTCCCTCCCTCCATCCCTCCTTCCTCCCTCCCTCCCTCCCTCTCTTCCTCTCTCTCTCCCTCCCTTCCTTCCTTTCCTTCCTTTCCTTCCTATCCTTCCTTCTTTATTTATTTATTTATTTTTTTGGATAGAGTTTCGCTCTTGTTGTCCAGGCTTGAGTGCAATGAGTGCGATCTCAGCTCAGGGCAACCTCCGCCTCCTTGGTGCAAGTGATTCTCCTCCCTCTGCCTCCTGAGTAGCTGAGATTACAGGCATACACCACCATGCCCGGCTAATTTTGTGGTTTTAGTAGAGACAGGGTTTCTCCATGTTGATAAGGCTGGTCTTGAATTCCCAACCTCAGGTGATCCTCCTGCCTCAGCGTCCCAAAGTGCTGGGATTACAGACGTGAACCACTGTATCCGGCTATACATCTAATTTCTAATATTTGAGTATGAACGTATATGTATACAAACATATGTGCAAACATATGTAATATGTTGATGTGTATACACACACACACACATATATATATGCACACACACAGGTAGAAACAAGCACACACACAAACACATATATACATATACACATATGAGACAACAATGTTAAGAATGCTTTAGGAAACATTTATAAATTATCTTCTATAAGCAGAGTGCAAAACTCCAGAGTTGAGGATAGTTCCAATGAAACTGAATTATTAAAACATGTAAATCTACATTGCTAGGTTATTAATAGTAGAAATGAAAAGCTTCATAACATATTGACATATCACCATAAGCAGGAGTTTATACTAGCGAAACTAGCCAAGTTATATTTTGCTCCTTGTGGTGGATTTATAGCATGAATGGTTCCAATTGCATGGCTTGCCTAAACCCAAACTCTTCTTGGCCCTATCATTTTATAACCCACGTCAGGATTTTGTAAAACATATCACCTTGTTTCAGTCAGTCTCACCTGCTAGAAGTTAAGTTTTTACCTTCTTTACCTTAGATTGAGATGATTACTTCAACTGCTTTTTGTCTTCCAAAACTCATGGACTTCTCTCTTCTAAGAGTATCTTTACTCCTGTTCTTTAGATCACTGAAATTTATAAGACTTTTTATTTATTACACTATAATTTTAGTAGTATAATAGAAATATATTTATAATGATTGCATAGTAATTGAATTATTTTGAGAATATTACTAATACAATTTTAATGATAGTACATATATCTTTTCTGTAATTAATAGAAACCTTGTTTCACTTACTTTTTACACTTTCTGTAATTACTTTGAAAATAGATCTATTTTCTACTCCATTTGAAGTTTCTTTAAAATGCCTTCCCAATATTTTGTTTTCGGTTTTGTTTTCGGCTTTCCTTTCTCATCTTTGAATATATGTTTAACTCTGCCTCTAGTCCTACAATGATTTCAAAGTTAAACTGCAAAATCAAAATTATATTAGAAGATGCTTTAATTTCTATCTACTATTTATTGACTTAAATATCACAGAAACTCTTGTTGTCTCCCAATATTCAAGTATTCTTTCCTCTCTAGGTTTTAGTTTTATCCCTTCTAATTAGTGTAGTCTTGTGATTACATTTGTGTCAATGAGAAATAACTTCAAATGTTAGTTGAACAACATGGAAAGCTCATTAAAAAAAAATTGCAGTCCTTTCTTTTTTCCCCATTTTTTCCCTGTGCCTGAATGGTGACTATGATGGCTCTAACTATATAGCAGTCTTGGATTATAAGGTGACCTTGACAATAGATGCTTCCTTCTGAGAATGATAAATTGAAAAATCAAAGACTGGGCTGCTGTTCACCACAGAACCACTGTATTATGCTGAGACTGCCTAATTTTAGGCACCTTTTGTATGAAAGAAATATATTTCTGCTTTTAGGCAATTTTTATTTCGGGAGTTTGGGTTTTTTGTAGCCAAATTTAATCCTAACTGATACACTATGCTTAATTGTCAACAACTATCTTTCCTTACGAAAGCCAGTGACAGGAATTTTGATGTCTGTTCCTTTTCTGCAGTAACTCCTATTTTCATATGTGCTTAATATTCGCTAGGATAGTAATATGCTTATTTGCCGTGCTATGCTTGGTTATGGTCAGTTGTGATAGTGTATTTATTTTTGTTACAAAAATATAAAATATTTCTTGTATTACAGTGTTGTAACATAGAGAATGTCTCCAAATTTGCCTTGATATTTTAATTGTGAATTATGGAAGTCTTATATTTACATTCCAGAAGTATTTTCTGTTTGTTATTTTGGTAATTCAAATCTCCCTTCATCTTACATAGTCTTTTAGATCTTAACATCTGATTTTGTAATATCCTCATTTGAAACTATTTATTTCTACATTTTTCCATGTTAATTTCTTTTAATATTGGGCTTATTTCTCTTTTTATCGATCTGCCACATCAATATTAATTATCTTTTAGTTGCATTAAGCATAATGAACATTCCTATGTAAAAGAATATCTGTTAAATTCCATTTTGATATTTATAGATACAAAATATATTTTCATGTGAATATATCTGTATTTGCCAAACATTGACTCAAAAGTAAGTTATGTTATTATTAGGTAGGTGAATGACTGAGTTATGTATTTTTTATTAATTTCTTGGATAATATTTTTTAAGTTTCCATTCATTATCATTTTTCTTTTCCTGAGGTAAGCACAAATTTCGCAAGCTTTTAGATTTAGTGTAATAAGTATTGTAGACTAACAGTTTTAAGTAGATAAATTAAGATTTACTCTACTACAACATGTATTTTCTGAGTTAGCATATTATGTTGCTTATCAATGATTTTTCTTTCTTTATTCTTATATTTTACTTGTCAACACACAATTAGTAATTATCACTCAGAATTATCACTAGAGTCTTTATATGTGTATTCTCTCCTAGTATCTGTTTCTCTGTTTGTTCTCTTCCCCATAATAATCACAAATTTCTATGGAAAACATATCTTATAAACACAACTTTTTTTGCTTTAATGCAATACTTTTTTAATCCATTAAAATGTAAATTTAAATTTATAACAATTTACAATGATCTGTTTAGTTGTGTCCAACAACATACTTATCTAAGGTGAGTCTGTTTGGCCTTTGTGGGTTCCCAGGCATTTCCTCTGGCTGTGGATGAAGAAAAGGCCTAGGACTTGAAATTCTGAAAAGAAGTTCTGTTTAAAGTAAAACTCTGAAGAAATTATTTTATATCTGCCTTTATTTTTTAAAAAACACACAAAATATTACGTTTTATTTATTAATTTGCAAAATTCTATTTTTTTAGAAAAGAAATTAGAAATAGGATTAGATTCCTGATTTAAAACAATGTAATCAAAATAATGTTTGCAAGGTTCCCAATCTGAATGTTTTAAGCTATATCACACAATTTAATAAACAATTTGTTATACAATTGAATCTTTATCTTCATTCTTATTATCACACATGCCATAGAAAACCCTATAACTTAAACACAAAAAATGAAAGTTATTTAATGTGGTTTGAGTTTATTTGTATGTGTTGGTACAATGAGGCTATGGCTTTGGTCGACTTTCTCTCAATATGCTAATTCAGGTGAAACATAATAACCAGAGAATTCCAAAAAGAGTATTCTAATACTTCTAATGTATTTCCACAGAGTAAAAATAATAACATTTGGTCCAGGAACTAAAATCTAATAGAATATTTACATAATAATAAATAATTTTTTTGTTGACATCCAACTCTTTATCATGAATTCCCACAAAAATATCTCTTTTGATCTCCATTTCAGTCCTGTGTGGTAGAGTGTGGTAGAATATAGAAGTGTGTAATTTACTAGGCAACATACCCTAATTTGGAGCCTCAGAACAATGGCCTTGCTGGGAGACTGTTCTGCTGAATACTACGAGGATGTTGCAAAAGGGTTACAGGCTGCTAAAAAGACAAGTTTGATTTCAAAATATGTTTAAGCAAGTTCCTTCGAGCTCCCCTTTCAAATTTTCATCCTGAAGTTTTGAGGATTTCAAAAAGTTGCAACAACTTTTGCTAACATAAATAAAGATGAGAACTTTATTTTTTTAATTCATTCAGAAAATTCTATTTCTGTAGAGTTGTGTAGGGTGAGTCATACGATCGGTGTCTCTGCCTCCAGGTGAGATGATGCTGTGACTTCACACTTCTGATCATCAGAAGTGCCTGTGAATAACAAGGTTGCATATGTATGTAGGCATTTGGGTTAGATGAGGTTTAGTTTAATGAACTCCAGAGAGTTTTCTCAGTTTTATAAACGGTGGCCTTGAGCAAGTTACTGAATCTTTCAAAGTTTCTATTTTTTACATTTAAAATATGTGCAATAGGTGCTATGCATATCATATAAGATGATATACAAGTAGCTGGCACATAGCAAATGCATATCTGTATAATTTCACTCCTTGGTTTACCTTTTCTAAACAGAATTAATTAATTTATGACTGTAACGATTCTTGAGTCATAATTACTACTGGGTGAATTTTAGAATGTTGTATAATTCAGTTATTTTATGTCCTTTGTTATGATTATCTTTGTTGGCATGTTTAAAAGCTAAATTATAAAAGTGGTTTTATTTTTAATGGTTGTTTATTGTAATACATTACTCATAAGTGATCTACATATAAGCTATTTAGCTTTCTAACATACTCTGTTGGAGAACAATAGATAAGTCATATTCATATTTAAAAGACTTCAGATCTCTGAATTAAAGGTATTAGATCAGATTAAATAAACAGTACATTGAGGCCAGGCTAGGTGGCTCACGCCTGTAATCCCAACACTTCGGGAGGCCAAGGCGGGTGGATCACGAGTTCAGGCAAACATTTGAGACCAACCCAGCCAACATAGTGAAACCCTGTCTCTATTAAAAATACAAAAAATTAGTCCAGCGTGGTGGTAGTCGCCTGTAAACCCAGCTACTCGGGAAGCTGAGGCAGGAGAATCGCTTGAACATAGGAGGCAGAGGTTGCAATGGGCCGAAATTGTGTCACCACACTCTGGCCTGGGCAACAGTGTGACTCCAATTCAAAATAAATAAATAAAAGTACATTGAACTGTAATTCTCAAAAATGTTTAATATTTTATTCCTAATAATTTTAGAATGATTGTATGCTAGTATGATTATAGCAAAGTTATATCTACACTCCAAATGCCCCGTTATTGATAAACTCCCTCACACCTCGCTGTTGCAGTGTTTCCAAGTCTTTCTGTGTTGTCAACACTACACTTGATTTTCAAGGGCTTGCAATATCTGGTCGCCATCTTTAGTCATTTGTTTCTCCTTCCTTTATCCCCCATATCCAAGTAGACTTATGATTAAATTTCTCCCTCTCTTCTTTTTCTCACATTGCTTCTCCCGGAATACAAATTACTCCACAAAACCTTTAAATCCTGCTGTATTTTCAAGACTCAATCTCTGATAGGAAGGTACTGATCAGTCATCTCTTTACTTGAACTTCTCTATCATTAAAATATTGTCTAATGCTATACTAATAATTCTTTTGACTTACATCTTGTTATAAATTAGAATTTAACTAGTTTTCTGTATTACACCGTTGCATGAGATTGTAAATTGTGGAAAGAGGAAAATAGGAGCCAGGTCCTCAAAGTCCACAATACCTGATTGAATGGAAACAATCTATACCTGCAAGTTATTTAATTATTTATGCTGCTGTTCAATTGTTAGATTCTATACCTGAAACCATTTTTGAAAAGCATTTTGGGGAAAGTATTATAAAACACACTACTTGATAAAATTAAATTTAGATAAACCCAGAAGCAGAAACAAAATGTGATGATTAGTGGAGTTTGGACTATGTAGAAAACAAACATAAGCAATATTAAAACTATTTTACTTAATTTTTTCAGGTAATAATAAATATTTTAAAAATGTATAAAAGTGATATGCTCATCATCATTCACTCTTATTTTTTTGCAAAATAAAAATTCCCTGAATGAAACACTTTAAACTGCATAAGAGAAAGGGGCAAACATATCCTCATCAGATGTTTGTTAAATGTATAATTACGCAAAATCTGATTATGGTACATAAAATACTGCATTTTCTCTATACTCTAAGAGTTTATAGTCAAGATGGCAAGTTTGACTTACACAAAGATGCTGCAAAGTACATTGAATAAGTAAGAGTACTATACTAAAGTTAAATTTGTGGTGATGTAGTTTTATTACATATTGTTTTTCAATATAACAAATTAGCGTAAGACAGAGGATAGGGTACTAACCCTGAAAACATAGAGAAAATGCATTATTTTTCAAAGTATGTTGGCTCTATTTTTAAAAGACAGAAAAAAATATTTTTGCTTAAAGAATTCTTGGATAACAACTTTTATTTTAATAATGTTGCATCCTCTTTTACTATACCTCATTGAGTTATTACTCCTATAAAAGTTCATTGGGAATACTGACACTGAGTTTTCAGCTTAGAGAGTTCTGCTTTCACAGATATATTCTGTCAACACTTTATAGCAAAATCGCATTGTCTTTCAATATTGAGTGTCACTGTGCATAAATCCAAGACTAATTTAGTGTTTGACCTGAATGATGTGTTCAGACTCACATCATTAAAAGTCTTTATTCTTGAAATGAATTACTTAATTAAGCTGTGTCCCATTGGTAAGTTTACTGCATTAATTTTTTTGATTGCAATATTATCTTTGATACTACATGCATAGTTTTATCACCTATTCAGGAACTTTTTTCTACACAAATTAAAACTACTTTCTCTGGTTTTTTTCTAGTCTCGTGCCCATCTACTGTGGATGCATAGTAGAAAAAACAATGCTGGAATCTGGGTGACCAAATTTGAATTCTGGCTGCAGAATATGCATACCTCTAAGTAAATTATTTAAATTTTCTCTGTCTCAATTTTTTCAATCATAAAATGAAGAAAATATCAGTATTTTATACTTGACATTTTATGTGGATGAAATAAATTCATGCATGTTTAATCCATTTTGAATAATCTAGACAAATACTAGGTTCTTAGTTTTATAAAAGTTATTATTACTATATCAACTCTTCTCTCGCTGCATCATGTTTGTTCTCTATATTGATTACTGTCTACTACTATTCATCTCTATCTTTTCCTTCCTCTAATACTGCTATTATTTTATGACTTTGCATTAGGTCAGAGGTTCACTTTTCAGCTCTTTTTCCTTTGTTTTTGCCATTAGTTCTTAACTTCTTCTGTGGCATACTTACTATATTCGCTTTGTTTCCTTAGAGCTGCAACTTCATTCTGTGGTTTTATTATCTGATATTTGAATTATACTTACTGAATCATTTTAATATTAAGTTGTTAAAGTGATAAATTGATAATTGTATCCTTTTTTGTGTGTTATATTTCATTTATAAATTTGTACAATATCATTCTTATCATTTCTTCCTGTTATCCTTCCTTCCTTCCTTCCTTCCTTCCTTCCTTCCTTCCTTCCTTCCTTCCTTCCTTCCTTCTTTCCTCCCTTCCTTCCCTCCCTCCCTTCTTCCTCCTTTCTCTTCTGAAGTTTGTTTACATAGTTAGAATTCCATATATTTTGTGGGAATTTCTTCTTCTTGTTAATTGGTTATTTTATCTCACTTATGGTTATATGGGGTATTTTTTTTTTTAACTTCTAGTTGCAGTAGTACAACATGGGTGGATTCTACTTGACTTCCCACATTATCAAGATCTGTAGGCCTTCTATTTAATGTATAGTTAATGGGCTAGGTAAAGTGCACGATCTACTTTTTAAGGCTGAGTATTCAAGGAGTTATTAGAGGAGGCAATGGAGACAAATTGGAGTAGGTTGGGCTGTTGTTTTGCTGGCAAACCAGGGCTTGGGCATTTTTGTAAAATTTTATTAAATATCTTCTAAAGGGAATCATAAAGGAATCACATCCATGTGGGTAGGATACCCACAACATGCTGCCCTGTTTGGGCATGAGGTGTTTTCTCCTTTCTTGTTTCTCCGGTGATGATGTATAGATACAGGTGATATGGTTATAGATATGGACATCATATTTTTGCTCATACCTTGTTGTAATAGGAAAAAGAGTTTTTATGATTTGCCTTTATTTTTACCAAGAAGGCAAATGAATATTTTCAAACTGCCCAATACCAGTTATTGACAAAAAGTAATTAAAATTTACGAGAAACAAGTAAATATGTAGAATTTCTTTTAACTATGATTCTGTGTATTAATATGGTTTAGAATCAATTAGTTTAATATGGTTTAAACTAATGAGTTTAAGACAGCACAATTCTAATATAAAATATATTTTAAACAAATTATTATATCAACTAATATTTTAGCTAGAATATTTGACATTGAAACAGTAAAATGAAAATGTAAATAGCTTAGCTCCTGTATATAAAAATAGTAAGAAACCATATATACACTACATACACACAGTATTTTAGTGGTAATGTTGCATATTTTCTGTTAAAATTGATTTATTTTAATTATTCTAGTTCTAAATATTGTCAAGTCTGCACAAATTAAGAGGAATCATATGATATGTAACTCACATTTCTGATAACTGTTAAGAGAGTGGTATTAGAAACTGGATATTTTAGATTTTTTGTATTCACAAAATTTCAACTTGTCTATGTTAAATTATCCTATAATTTCTATTTTTGCTCCAAAATTGGAAATTTTTACATTCTTAAGCTAAATTCAAACTATAATTAAATAAGATAAAGATTAATGAGATTTTTAGAAAAACAAAGAATACTCACAATACAGATTATCTTCAGTAAAATGAAAGCTTAGTGTTTTGGTCACTAGTGAATTTTTTAAAGCAACAGTTTTGTAGCAAATCATAATAACGCTTCCTTTTTTTTTTTTTTTTTTTTTTTTTTTTTTTTTTTTTTTTTTTTTTTTTTTTTTAGTTAGGGATGAGCTATAGAAACAGATTTCCGGTTTCAAAACGACAGAAACTTCCATGAGAGGAAAGCATATCGATTAATCACTGAACAGCTTCATTATTTTAATCACTCCCTTGTGACTAGATTGGAAGTCTGGCCATAGCTTCAAGCTGATACAAATGTTGTTGATTAGATGCAAAGTAATCAAAGTTAAATAGGGTGGCAGGTTGTCAACACTTATGCCCTCTGCTTCTCAGTACTTATTGTACAAGGCCCTAGTTCCAATGCAGCTTATATAATGCTTACAGCATAATAATGATTTAGGAGAGGACACTCGCTCTCACATTCAGGCTTGATTTACTGCTTGAGCCAGAATAACTTCTTTTAGAATGTCTGGAACAGCAGGTTGTCCACTAATATGCATAGCAATGAGTTCTATTTTTAAAGTCTCTGCTTCTCAGCAAGTGACATGTTTCTCTAAAGATTCACAACTGGAAACATTGTCCTACGGAAAAATTCCTTCACACATTTCTTTTCTATTAATTCACAAGCAAACTTAACTGTTAGATGCTAAAATGGTCAGATTTTCTTCCAAAATGTATGACTATAGATTGAAAAGCTCCTACTGAAAAATAAGATTGCATACAAACTGTGGTAACAAAATGAATGGTTGGTATATTTTCACTGCTAGGTACTGTGTAAATATCCACTAATTCAATTAAAATTGAGGAAACTCTTTAGCTGTTCTTCATAATGTGGTTTTGTATTTTAAATGTGATGGGAAAAGACATCATCTTATAAATAGTGGGTAGAACTTGTCCTTTTGGAAATGTTTTCTGTTATTAATATTTTCATGTCTAAAAATTATTTTTTCTTTCTAATTTGATAATGTTGTACATCAAATTACTGATGAAAGAAACAGTCTGTATGCATTACACATGCACATGCATACACATATAAAAACTCAGATATAGACAGATGAGTTCATTGTACTCTGCAGTTCATACATGACAAGTTTCATTGTTCCATACTAGGAAACATCTTAGTTCTACTTTGGATATTTTTTTTTCATCTCCAATTTATGTTCTCATTCCCTTCATTCCTATATGAATCAACTTTAATTTGATAAATATATGTCAATGAATACACATATATTATTGTGACCTAAGTAGGCTGGCACTGGTGTGTGTGTTTAATGTACATAAGCACTTGTAGTATTGTCCTTCTAGGTTGTTTTCTGCTTCTTGGACTTTATAATACAATGTTATATTCTAAAGGTCTATTCATTTTGTTACATATCAGGGATAATATTCCATATACCTAACAGTTCATGTCATGAGCACCAAATAGTCAAATTGATGATTGAAATACACAATAGATGAGACTACATATTTAGTAGCCTATTGACTGAATATTAGGCCTGTTGCATGAACATTATATAAATTCAATAAGGACTGCCATATTGCATTACAATAATTTGGTTTTATATGCTGCAACTATCTTATCTGAATTTTAAACTATCTTTTTACTCTCTTAACTAAGCTGCTGTAGAATAGAATTTCTTAATGGTTCTTAGTGTCTTTTTTTAATTGGCAAATTTGCATCACACTTAACAAATATCTTTTCCAACACTACAGTTGTAAATATAGTACCTTTGTTTTATTCTAAAATATTTGTAATTTTATCTCTCACATTTAAATCTTCATTGATTATAAATTGATGTGTGTATATGATGTGAGAAGAAGGTCTGAGTTCAGTATTTTTTCATTCTTTATTATGAGGTTAAAAACTCTACTCAATGATTTTCAGTGCTAATTCTGTCATAGTTTCCCTTTGCATTCCCTTTATGACATTGCCTTGCTCTTCAAGAGGGAACACTACTGATATTCACTATTAAGTATAATATTTGCTATTGCTGAAGTTGCTGCTACGGTTTAGCTACTATAATTCTGTGTGGACATAAAAGTCCCCTTTATTCTTTTTTCCCCTCTTGTGAGAACCTCTCACTCTCTCATCCAAGCAGGAGTACAGTGGCACATACATGGCTCACTGCAGCCTCAACCTTCTAGGCTCAACCATTCCTCCTGCCTTTGCCTCTTGCATAACCGGGACCACAAGTGTGCACCACCAAACTCAGTTAATATTTTTTTATAACTTTTTGTAGAGATGGGATCTCGCTATGTTGCCCAAGCTGGTCTCAAACTCTGGACTCAAGCAATCCTTCCACCTCGGTCTACCAAAGTGCTGGGATTACATGTGTGAGCCACTATGGTTGGTCTCTATTCTTGATTTGCTAGGAATTACATATTTACCATGACTATCAAATTCAATCATATGTTCTCTCAATCTCTATTGACATGATAATGTAAGTGTTGCCTTTAATATATTACTATAGTGAACTTTATTCAATGCTTTTCTAACATTAAACCAACTTCTATTTCTGGGAACAAACTCATTCCCAACTTTGTCAAAACGCATTATTGTTTTTAAAAAATATATTGCTTATTTAAGTTCCCTAATTTTCAACTAATATTTTTGTATCAATATAAATTGATGAAATTTGCTTTAAATGTACAATCTTTATTAAATTTTAATATCAAGTTTAAGTAAACTCCATAAAATGAGTTGGATTTTTAAAAATTCTATAACCTAGTTTAGTTTGGAGATAATTGGGATTATATTTTACTTGAGAATTTTATTGGTCACACTAGTAAAACTCTAAAATATCTCCATTGTAAAGAGGTTGGACCTATGTTAGACCTTCTCATTTTTTGGTCCAAGTTTCCTAAGCTGTTCTTCATTTATTCCATATTCTTGCTGTGATTCTCTAAGGACATTTTCTCCAAATCTACCTTCCTTCTGATTATACTTGTGCTATGTTTTTGTGTTTTGTTTGTTTGTTTGAGATGGAGTCTTGCTCTGTCGCCCAGGCTGGAGTACAGTGGTGCGATCTCAGCTCACTGCAGCCTCTGCCTCCCAGGTTCAAGCAATTCTCCTGTCTCAGCCTCCTGAGTAGCTAGGACTATAGGCATAAGCTGCCACACCAGGCTAATTTTTGTATTTTTAGTAGAGACAGGTTTTCACCATATTGGCAAGGATGGTCTTGATCTCCTGACCTTGTGATCCGCCCACCTCAGTCTCCCAAAGTGTTGAGATTACAGGCGTGAGCCACCATGCCCAGCCTATGTTTTTTTTTTTTTTCCCCAATCTGCTACTTAATACCATTCTTTTCATTTTTGATTTCAAGCATTTTACTGTTTTAATTTCTAAATCTGCTCCTAATTCTATTGTCTCCCTCTTATATTTCATGTTCCTATTGTATCTTTGCAATACATTAGAAAGAATGTATATATTGTGGTTCTGGCAATTGCAATATATCTAAAGATTTTAAAACCTACCTCTGCTTTAATTTCCTCAGGTGCAAAATTTAAATAAAAACACTTTATGTGATTTTTACAAAACAAGGAAAAATAATATTACATGTATTATTATAACGAAAATATTATAATAATCTTGTGTCTAACAATATTCACGTCAGTTACTCACAAATGTTTGTCTGTATTGTAATTTTGTAAACCAACTTTAAAAAGTTAGCTTAGTTATGAGTCTTATTTGGAAATATTTGCTAAATGTTTCAAGTTATCTTCATATCATGAAAATAGGAACAAGAAAAGTCATTGTAACCTACTATTTGCAAAACATTATTCGAGGTACTAAAAATATAACACTAGTCCCCACCCTACATCATTCCACAATCTAGATGAAATATAGAGCATACATCTGTAAAGAGAATAAGCAACAACCTAAATAAACTATGTTATCTGCCAAATTAACCAAGGTGGTTTTAAGGACTACCATTGTTCAAAGGAAGGAGAGATGCTATAGACTGGTATGGCTGAGGAAGAATTTAAGGAGAATTATGACTCTCAGAAAACTTGCTGTAGTAAAGTTCTTACAGTTGTTTGTAAAATAGTGTAATATTACTTGGAAGTAAAAATAGGTAACCTAAATATAGCTTTTCATTCTCAAGAGAAATTGTTAAGATTTAAGAGTTATAGGTAAACTTCAATATAGAAAAAAAAATAGAGGCCGGGCGCGGTGGCTCAAGCCTGTAATCCCAGCACTTTGGGAGCTCGAGACGGGTGGATCACGAGGTCAGGAGATCGAGACCATCCTGGCTAACACAGTGAAACCCCGTCTCTACTAAAAAAAAATACAAAAAAAAAATAGCCGGGCGAGGTGCCAGGCGCCTGTAGTCCCAGCTACTCGGGAGGCTGAGGCAGGAGAATGGCGTGAACCCGGGAGGTGGAGCTTGCAGTGAGCCGAGATCCGGCCACTGCACTCCAGCCTGGGCGACAGAGCGAGACTCTGTCTCAAAAAAAAAAAAAAAAAAAAAAAAAAAAAAAGCATAAATACAATACACAATACTGAAAATAAGGCAGGAAAGAGAAACAACAAGGTTGGATAAATATAAAACAAGCATTTATGGCAGATATGCAGTCAAATATGTCTATAATCGTATGAAATATAAAAATACTTAAATTGCATTCAGATATTAAATATAATAATAAAAAATAGAATAATAAAAATAATAGTATCAACTGCGTGTTGTTTAAATACATACATGTAATCTTTAAATATAAAAATGGACTTAAATTTACAATGACTTTATCAAAAAATTAAATGCTAACAAAAAAATACCCTCCCAATAAAAACAAATAGAATGTAATACTGTGTCTTTTGAGATAAAATTTCAGTATCATAAATACTTCAGATCTCAGTAAATAGATACATTTAATTCTACCCTATGTTGAGTGTAAATTTCATGTGAAAATGGTTTTAAAATTGGAAGGAGATAAAGTAGACTTTAGCTAATCAAAAGTACACCTGTTAAGAACTATGAAGAATCTGAGGTTTTATCCTACTTTCAAAGCAGCAAGGTAGTCTGCCACAGCTTCAAGATGCTGGAAGAAAGCACAAGAATCCTAGATCAGAAACAAAGGATGTTAAAACACATAGTGAAAGCAGTTGCTGGATTACTTATGTGTCCTTGTACCAGTTACTTGAGCTCTGATTCCTAGGTGGTGACACAAAGAGGGCCAGATGACAAACACATAAGCAGTTGGTTTTATTACGGAAGAGAAGTCCTGAATGAAGGGAACAGGAAGATTTTATAATGGGCAGTATAATTGTCTACCCTTTGTTCTGGAGGGAGAAATTAACTTTGAGCAGAAAGCATGCCTAACCTTTTGCTTAATAAGAGGATGCTAACTCCATCTTCCAAGGCTGTTTTATACAAGCATCATTTAAAAATAATCTGGAACATAAAGGACATCTTTCATTCATATTTTAAAACTTTTCTTTTTGAAATAATTTCAAAGTAACTCCGTTACATTTTTCACTTTCATCTAGACTTACTAATTTTCAAATTCTTACATTTACCTTCTGTCTCCCTCATTATTTTTTTGTTCGCTCTCCTTCTCCCACTCCCTGTATCTATCTCTATTTCTATATCTTTTCTCACCGTTGAAGACATCTTGAAGACTTAGTGCTACATTCTCTCTTAATACTTAATATCCTGAATATAATCATATTTCACAATATGACCCCCATCTTGAGCACTCTGACCCTTACCACTTTCATTTTCCTAAAAACTTTCTTCTTAGTTCAAATAATTATAATTCATAGATATGTGTGTGTACATATTTATGAATATGTATAAAAATATATATATATAATAAAATTCCCAAAATAATATTCGTGGTAATTTTAAAATGAGAAATATGTTTGATTGCTATATAGAGTTAACGAGTTATTTTTCCTCTTGAATTGCTTTAAAATAATGAAGATATTTTAAACAATAACAAATATATGTGCAAAAAAGAATTGATCATACTTTGTATCAATGAAACATAAATAATTTTCTTTAAAATATCTGCTAAAAAGATGCAGAACTATGCAATAAAAATTGTAACTAAATGACTTTCATCTACAAAGTTTCAAAATATTCAAATTATATTACATATCAAATTACAAGTATAACACAAATAAGAGTTACACAGTAGTGCTGAGATAGAAACTTGAAAGGGCCACTTCTAAAATACCTAATATTATCGTTTTACACTTTTTAACAAAATAAATATTCTGTAATTGACCCATTGTACTGCTACAGGGAGAAGAAAACAATAAAATATCTAATACTAAAACGGACAGCAAAATAAACATGAATTAAATTGTTTGTAATATTTATAAGTTAATTGAGTATAGAATTCACTTCACAAGTGGTTGAGCGCAAGTGCTCTAAGGATCTCAGGGAAATATTAAAATAAATGTTATTTGAAGCTTTTCTATCATTAGAGGAAAAATATACTTAAAAGTAAAAATAAAAATAGATTTATTTCACTTTTCAGCATGTGAGTACGGTAATTGGAGGAGCACAAGAAAATTCAACAATTTAAGTGAAGCTTGGGGAAAATGAAGTATTACTTAGATATTTCAAAACTCTTTTGGGAATATATATTATTTTCTCCTACAGACATTGTGCAGACCAAAAGAGATACTACTACAGTGTGTTCTCAGTATGAACAGGGCAAAATGGAAACATACTTTTCTCACATTTAAGACACTCCTTACCTTTAAAAGTAATACAGATGTTTGTATTCATGTCTATATTCCCAATGTAATTATGAGGCTTTGGAGGACAAGGAGGATATTTGCCCCCCCAAAAGCCAACATCAAGGCTTTCTTTATATATAGAATATATATAGTGGCCTGATATTATAAACTATATGAACTGTTATCTTTAAAAAGCTAGAGGTTTAAATTTATATTGGGAATACCAGGAATCAAACCTTATTTCTATAAGGCCAAATCTTTTTACCTGTACAGCTTCATGTTCTTTAATTATGAGGAAACATTTTGTGAGATAAATCGGTTGATTAACATAAATGAGCCATCTAAAAATACTCTTTGAAGTATTTCTAATGACTTATGGCATTATGATTGATTAAAATTACCTAGTTTACCTGATTCTTTTCACTAAATCCAAGCACAGGAATCCTTTAAAAATGATGAAAATGTATAATAATGAATGAGGGCATAATTAAAACAATGTACAAGAAAATAAAAGTTGACCACACAAAGAAAAATATGAAGAATAGGTAGGTAGTTATGTAGACTGGTAGGCAGGTAGATAGATGATAGATAGATAGATAGGTAGATAGATAGATAGATAATATGCATATGGATGAATAGAAGGGAGGGAGAAACAAAAAGGGAGAGAAGGAAAGACAAAGAGAGGCTAAATAAATTGGGAGCACAAAGATGTTGAATAAATACATGTTTAGAGTCCTATTTAATTAAAGAAATTACCAGTCAGTGCATTTTCACTGTGCCCTCTAAACCTATGTCCATAGAGTCTTCTAGATCACACTTATATCAATCATTTAAAAAGTAAATAAATAAGTGTGTGTATATGTGTGTGTATGTTGGCAATTAGGCCATTGATTGGTGTGATGACTTGCTTACAGTAGGAGTTCAGAAACGTGTTGAGAAAAATGATAGAAAAATGCCCAAACATACTTAATAATTATACTAAAATTTCCAGCCTCCATTTCGTAACAGCCTTACTGGGAATGTGGCCCTTCACTGAGGAAAGAACTTCCTCCCATTTACTAACACCACCTTTCACTTGATATTTTCAACTCTACGTAAAACTCAAGTCACGTCCTCTTTGTTACGTATAATGATGAGAAATTAGAAAGTCCCACCATAAAACATAGCCCATTGATTGACCATCACCCCCTGACCCTTTCTCCACTGATGAACTCTACACTTTAATCTTTCCTCTACCCCAACCCTGTCTCAGGCTGCCAGAATGAACACATCCCGCAGTGCTAGTCATTCATAGTCCTGCCATTTCTCCAACTCTGTGCCTGCTAACGCCTTGGGCCTCAGCGTGGCCATATTATCATCCATTACTTATCTACCTCTATAATTTTAATCACCAGTATTAAACTCTGATCATGACTTTTTTATTTATTTTTTTTTACTTTTCCAATGTGTTCTTCAATTCCATTTAAATATCTACACTATGGTATTGCTATTTCCTTCCAGTATATCAGACCCTCTTGAATGATTGCTGTGTAATTTCACTTAGATCCCATCCTTGGTCATCAGGTTGCTGTCTCATAATCATAGTTTACCCTCTTCCACCTCTATCCTTCAACAAATGCATTTGCCAGAATTCCAAGCCAAAAACAATGTTACTACTTCCTCAACAAATATCTTACATTATCTACCTCCAATTTTATCTGTTTTTTTTTTTTTTTTTTTTTTTTTGAGATGGAGTCTTGCTCTGTCACCCAGGCTGGAATGCAGTGGTGTGATCTCAGCTCACTGCAAGCTATGCCTCCTGGGTTCACACCATCCTCCTGCCTCAGTCTCCCGAGTAGCTGGGACTACAGGTGCCCGCCACTAGGCCCTTCTAAATTTTTTTGTATTTTTAGTAGAGATGAGGTTTCACCGTTTTAGCCAGGATGGTCTTGATCTCCTGACCTCAAGTAATCTGCCCACCTCAGCCTCCCAAAATGCTGGGATTACGGGCGTGAGCCACTGTGCCCGACCTCCAATTTTATCTTTCTAAAGCTAAGAATTGCTTCTGATTTGTCTGAAACATCACCAAGGTATGCTTCACTTCTGTCATTTTTCTCTTTTCATAAAATGAAATTCTTGCATCTTTTACCTCAATAAATCCTACTTGTCCCTTTAGATGCAAACCAACATTCACCTTGTGCTATGTACTGAATTATGTCCCTTCCAAAATTTGTCTGCTGGAGCCCTAACCCACAATGCCACTGTATTTGAAGACACGGCCTTTAAGGAAATAATGAAGGTAAGATAAGGTCACGCAAGTGAGGCCCTGATAAATAAAATTACTGTTCTTCCTTTTTTTTTTCTCTCTTAAAATGAATACACTTTATTGTATATAAAGCATGTTTCAATAAAGTTATGTAAAAAAATTCTGATCTGATGGTTTCTATCTTTTTTGCAACATGGGTTTATTTTGGCTTAATTATTAATAACAGCTGCATACTTCAAAGATTACTAGATTGATAGTTATTTTCCCTCAACATTTAAAATACATTATTTTATTTTCTACCTATTGTTGCTGAGAAGTCAGTCAGTTTCATTTTTTAAAAGATACCAGAGAACTTGCTCTTGCTCTCTTCCTCTCTCTCTCTCTCTCTCTCTCTCTCTCTCTCTCTCTCACTCTCTCTCACTTTCTCCCTGCATACACAAAGAAGAGGCCATGTGAGGACGCAGTGAAATGGTAGCTGCTGCAAACCAAGAAGAGAATACTCACCAGAAACCAATCATGCTAACACCTTGGCCTCAGACTTATAGCCTTAAGAATTGTGAGAAAATGAATGTATGTTGTTTAAACAACCCAATCCTTGATATTTTGTTATGGCAGCATGAGCAAACTAAGATACCTTGTCCAGAAGGTCTCTCATGATCATATCTAAATGCTAAATATCCCTCATCTCTACATCCATAAATATCTTTATTATTACATTATCTTATTTGCAGTCTCACAGAAGCAGATACACAAGGATTCAAGGGTAGGCTTTTTATTTTGAAATTAACCCCAGGAACATGGTCACAGAGTAGGGAAGTGAGACACACAAAAATGGAGCCAATATAGGTTTACGAATTTTTAGAAGTTACCACTGAAGGTGACTGAAGCTTAATTATGCCTGGGTATCCTAAGAGTCAATATAGAACATACTCATGGAAATATTCAGCTTGCACCAATCATGAGCAGAGTGCTGCTAGGCGGAAGTTGTTAATTACACACTTCTGACCTGTCCTTCTTCCAGGTGGAACAAGCACTAGCAGCCAGACAGACACATTAGGTACAAGCTGGAAGTTACTCCATGGAAGTTACGCAGTCACAGAAGAAAATGATAGACACTAAAGGCGATACGTGCGATAAATTAATGGTATCTGTTCAATGTATTTAGGATGATATATTTTAATTATTTTTTTGTGTGAACATGTCCCCTAATAGATTATGAAGTTATTTGAAAAACTATATGTGTATTAAACATATATATACACACACACATACACATATATATACACACACATGTGTTTTTCATCAGGAGACAAATATTTACTTATAGTGCCTAGTTAGGTAGTCATAAAATAAATATTTGTCCAACAATTAAAAACAAAATGTCAACTCCTTAGGGCCTTCTGATGATGTTAGTACCAACAGTGCATTGAGTATGATGGGTCATTGTTTAAAGAAGTATTATTAATTAGAAATGCCATTATATAAGAAGCATAAATATACCTAAGTGATTGTACAAAAATAACTCTTGGAGACATTGAAAATTCACTTTAATATTTCAATAGGAAAACATACGTAAGACTTTGACATGTTTATATTTTAAAAAGGAATATTTGTTCCCTTCACATGTCAGTTAGCTGCAAAACAGAGAAGTTTATAGTTAAAAGAGATGCATCTTCAGCTATTTTATTTGTGTAAAGGCTGTGGAGAAAGCAGCTTTGACATTTTTTTATTCAAATAATATGAAGAAAATCTATACTCCAAAATATTAGTTGGTATATTGTACATTATAATTCAAACAAAAGGATGACATGTTTAGAATATGTAAATTTGAATTTCTTTATCAGCTAACAATAAGGAGACCACGGAAAAGTGTTCATGTGGGATTTCAACAGTTAGGAGAAATGAAAATGCCTCTGCTGAATTTGTCATTGTTGATCTCTGTATCATATCAATCAACAAAGTTTAAAACCTTGTACATGTATATCAGTTATTAAAATTGGAGAACACTTACGCTAGTATCGAACATTTCTGACATCCTGTCAGTCAGGCTCACTTTTATGCAGCAAACACAAGTATCCAATTCAGCCTAATATGTAAATTGCAAAACAAACAAAAAAAATGTTTTTAGAGCAAGTGAAGAGATTGGGGAAGGTAACCAAATATGCCAATTTGACTGAGTAGTGTTCCAGGCATTAATTCATTTGCACCTAACTATAGAATGTAAATGTATATTGATTTAGTCTGGGAATAAAAGTACCTTACATTTTGGAATGCTGGCTTATATTAGATCAGTGAATTATTTAAACAAATGACTGAGGTGTCAAAATAAGCTACTAAAGAATGCCAGATGGCCCAGACTTATCTTCTCCCAGTAAATGCCTGTTGGTAACAAGCAAGATGATTTGAATAAAATAAATTATGGTCCTTAAAAGGGAGACTTATTCAACCTGAAAACGAAAGACAGATTCGGTGTTTATTGTATGCAAACAAATCTCATGGCAAAGAAAAAATATTTTCATTCATGTACATAACCACAGCGGTAAGAGAGGCATATGCTCTTATTTAAATGTGTTGGTGGAAATTTTGTACTAAAATGTCTCATTCATTAGCATCAAATGTTAAAATTTCCAAAGGAGGGGTTTTATGTCTTTTCTGATTTTTTATTAAAAATTTTTAAGGTTTCAACTGAAAATCATGTTGCTTTCCTAAAAATTTTAATTGGGTCCATTCTTTGAATTTGCTTCAATGATATGAATGTGGTCACTAATAAAACAAAAAGCAATAAAATCAGAGAGAAATCTATCTTTCCAAAATTGGTTTCAAAGGCTACATATCCACTAATAGCTAAGTGATTTTAAATAAGAGGGTATGCCCTGTCAGATATTCCTAGATCACTGTAACAGAAATGAACATTCAAAAATAGACCTGTGTATAAATACGAATGTTGACATGGTAAAGATGTCTTTATATGTCAGTGGTACATGGTGCTGGGAAAACAGGCTGACTGTATAAAAAAAAGTAAGACTGAATTGCTAGCTAATGAAGATCTCTGATAAATGAAAGACCCAAACGTAAGCAGGAAGACTGTAAAATCAGAGAAGGAAATTCACACCTTATCATTGTAAATTAGGGTAGAAAGAGAATCTTTAATAGGATGCCAAAAGTGCTCAACAGAAGGCAAAATATTATATGTAAATTGCTTAGTAGTAAATGGATGTGTAGAGAATACATTCAAATCATCTGACTTCAAAGATAGCCTTTAACTACCACATGATATTTGGTTTTGTGCCATTATATAGCTTGGATTACAGAAGTACAGAGGATAATTAGTTATAAATCAATGATTTTATCTAAGCTGCTTCCCCAAGTGGGGAAGCATTTCCTTGGGGGAATTTCCTCTTCCACTGGCAATGGGCTGTATTCTCAACTTTAATGTCCATTGTTCTTAATATTGATTATACTTTTTGCCACTCTTCTCATAGGTATATATGTATATCTTACTGTTGTTTTTATTTACTTTAATTTGATAGTATATTTAATTTTGAATAAGGTTCAACAGTAATTTGGACTGTCTCTTCTTTGAAATTTCTAGTCATCATCCTTTGTCATTTTATAGCAATTTCTCAACATGTTCTTATTAATTTTTAGAAGTTTCTGATTTATTCTAGATAATGTCTCATTAGTTTTAATATTTTAACTATCTTCTCCAAGACTGCCATCTGTTTGTTACCTGTTTCTGTGGTTATCTTTCATTAAAAAATATAATGTAGTCAAGTTAGGCAATTTTTTGCTTGTCATCAGACTTGACATAGCAAAGTGCTCCTTGAATATTAACCCCTTCGTGGGTCTACAGAAAAGTGAAAAAGGTATTTCTCTAAAGTGCTTGTAAAAGTTATGTCCATTAAACTTTGGACTCAGAAATTTAGTTTTTTAGATTGTGTAATGCCCCTTTCTATCTCTATAAAAGTTCATTCTACAGAGTGCACTATAAAGATCTCTGACCTAGGATTGATAAGACATGGTTTTTAAGCTTCACTCTGCAAGAGAAGCCATATATCCTTGGGCAGAACCTCAAATATCCCAGAGTACTTCTTTTAAGTAAATATAAGTTCATAACTTTTGCCATGTCTAATTCATTCATTTGTTCTTATTATTAAATAAAGTGATTGATATAAAAATACTTTGGTTTATAAACAAAGAACACACAATTTTTAATACAGCCATTTTATAAACTCCATTGAAATATACAAAAAGGGAGCCAAATAACATATACCATGTTAATTTTTCATCGATTAAATTTAACAAGGATGTAGTTCTCCAAACACTAACCTATACATTCAAGGAAATCCCAATCAAATTTAAATTGCTTTTCTTTTTTTTTTTTTCTCATTTTGTTACACAAGTTTATTAAAAAAAATTTTTTTATTATACTTTAAGTTCTGGGATACATGTGCAGAATGGGCAGGTTTGTTACATAGGTATCCATGTACCATGGTGGTTTGCTGCACCCATCAACCTGTCTTCTACATTAGGTATTTCTCCTAATGCTTTCCCTCTCCTTGCCCTCCAGTCCCCGACAGGCCCAGGTATGTGATGTTCCCCTCCCTGTGCCCAAATATTCTCATTGTTCAATTCCCACTTATGAGAGTAGTATTTACATACCTTTCATGTCACCGTTTCCCCTTTTGTAAAATTAGGATAGTAATGAAATTTGCCTCATAAAATAATTTTTTAAATAAAGTGAGATTATAGATGTGACATATTTAGAAAAAAACAGCATGCTATGAATAAGAAAGAAAGTATAGACTAAGAAATATGAAAGAGTATATCTATCAGGGTATATATATTGATCAATGATTGTTGAAGCAGGAAGTTGGAAGTATCCTAGATGTTCATCATTAGGAGAATGAAAAAATAATATGTAGCTCGTGCATATTACAAAATATTAGTTAGTTGGTAAGATTGGTTATTTTGAGCAAAAAGAGTAGATCTTAAATATTTAGAGTAACTTTAGTTTAATCAAAAACAAATGCCAGACTTTTTATTTTGGATTAGACACGTAAAGACCTTGGAAATTATGGCTGTCATCTTTCTATTACCCACACAACAGGTGGGTTCAATTGTTTGACAACTGACAGTCCAGTAACCACAACCAAGGAAGATTTAACAAGGGGGCTTTATTACATGCAACAAGTAAAGAGGGCACTGGGAATAAGTGCCCAGCATTGGCTCCCTGAGTGAGGGTGAAAACAGGGCTTATCTTAGGTTGGTTGGCTGAGTCATTGTATGTAGAGGTGGATTAAAAGCAGTGCAGATGCAGTTGTTGGTCATTCTTCTACATACATCACATGTATAGAACACGGTGAATAAGCTCCTCCCTGGGTGGGGTTTTTGGTATGTAGTCAGGAGAGGTTGCCCAAGGCTTATCTCCAACTCAGGTGTTTCTGGATCCAACCGGGTTTTGTTTTGCAGGGACTGGGCTTCTTCCTGGAAACTTTTGGAACAAAAACTCAAGGTGCAACATTTATAAGTGGATACTTTTTCACATTGCATAGCCCCAAACCCAGGGATCCTGAGTTAAACTTACATCAATAATAAAAAACAACCTGAACAAACTGAAAATCGAAAACTCTTCTTAGATCCAGTGGAGTATTGAGATTGCAAGTCATGCATCTGTCCCCAAAACTTGACAGTGAGGCAGATAGTGAGAATCACAGATTACCAGGAGCAGAACTCTCCACTGGAGCCACTACTGGTATGACTATTATTTAAAATATGCAAAGAATGCTGAAAACTCAACAATAAGGGAATAAACAACCCAATTAAAGAGTGCACAAAAGATCTGAATGGGCATCTCACCTAAGAAGCTATACAAAAGGCAAATAAGCATATTAAAAATGCTTAACATCATATGTCATTAGGGAGTTACAAAGTAAAACAACAATAAGATACCACTAGATGTCTACTAGAATGGTCAAAATCTAAAATATTGACAATATCAAATGCTGGTGAGGAACTGGAACAACAGGAACACTTTCATTGCTGGTGAGGGTGGTATAGCCCCTCTGGAAGACAATACAGCAGTATCTTAATAAAACTAAGCATACTCATTATTGGATCCAGCAATCATACTTCCTGGTATTTACTCAAATAAGTTAAGGGCTTATGTGCACACAAAAATCTGCATGCAGATGTTTATAGCAGTTTTACTCATAATTGCCAAATCTTGGGAGCAATGCAGTTGTCTTTCAATAGATGGATGTATAAATAAATTGTAGTGCATCCATACACTAGAATATTATTCAGCAATAAAAGCAGAACTAGAAAGCCGCTAAAATGCATGGAGTAAACTTTAATGCACATTGCTAAGTGAAATAAGCCAGCTTGGAAAGGCTACAATCAGTGCGATTTGAAATATATGGCATTCTGGAAACAACAAAAGTATAAGACAGTGAAAAGATCAGTGGTCGCCAGGGGTTGTGGGAAGAAAAGAGAAGGATAATTAAGTAGAACACATGGGATTTTTGGGTCGTTGAAACTGGTTCTGGGTGATATTATGGTGATGTTTACCTGACATTATGTGCACTTATTAAAATCCATAGAACTTTACAACTCAAGGAGTTAATCCTAATGTAAACTATAAACTTTAGTTAATAATAATGTGTTCATTATTTCTTCATTAATTACAATAAATATACCACATGATTGCAAGATATTAATAATTAGGATAAATGGGGTGGGGACCCCTTTATAATTTTTCAATAAAACTAAAACTTCTCTAAAAAATACCTTCTAATAAAGTTATTGATATAGTTTGCATCCACATCCCTGCCCAAATCTCTTGTTGAACTGTGATCCCCAGTGTTGGAGGTAGGGCCTGGTGAGAGGTGATTGGATCCTGGTGGTGGATACCTCATGGTTTGATGCTGTCCTCATGATAGTAAGTGAGTTCTCACAAGAGCCGGTTGTTTAAAAGTGTGTGGCACCTCCCTGACTCTTTTGCTTCCTCTCTAGTTATGTGAAGTACCTGCTCCCACTTCACCTTCTTCCATGAGTGAAAGCTCCCTGAGACCTCCCCAGAACCTGACAGATGCTGGTGCCGTGCTTCCTGTACAGCCTGTAGAACTGTGATCCAATTCAATTTCTTTTTTTATTTAACTACCCAGTCCCAGGTATTTCGTTGTAGTTACACTAGAATGGCCTAACACAAATATCAACAAAGGAACACATGATATATACAAAATACCTGGACACCTATCAAACTTGTTAAACTGAGGACTATATTAATAACTTACATCTCTGCCTAAGAATTCACAAAGAAAAAATCTCCAAGGGTTACTTTTATACTTATAATATTGACAACTTGTGCATTAATTTCTTAAAAGCAAATTAAATATAGTTTGGAAAGTACGTGATGATATAAAGCAAAGCAAGAAGGCAGAGATGGGCAGATATGGAGGAAATAGGCCAAAATCTCCTATCTCTACCTAAGGACTTTATATTTGGTAAATGTGTTAAATTTACAATCTTCTGTTAGCCAGTGGTGTCATTTGCCTTCTAAGAACCCCTGTACTTGGTGGGCAGTCATCCATCTCATTTTTGTCCCAAGGTAGATTTACTGGCTTCTACCAATAGAGCAGTGGTTGCCACAGTTTACAAGCATCCTGGCCACTCAGCTGCCACCTGGATCTAGTTGTTCGTAAAAGTAAGCCACTGGGTATGAGGCTCTTATGGAGCTTTTGAGTTAGGCCACCCAAAGCCATCTCTTGCTTTTCAGCCATGTAAAGGGTTTTCTAAGTTAGGGAATCCCAAAGCAGGGGCTGTTCCTAGCTCTTCTTTTAGGATTAAGAATGCCTGATGGCAGGTTCTATCCCAATTTAAAGGATCATGATCACTCCCTTTTAAGGCTTTAAAACTTTAGCAGTCAGCTGAGCAGCATGTGAGATGACACATCACTGCTGCTGGTGGACATGATGCCTATAATTTTCTTTAAATCACTTCAATATTGATGGTGGGATACAATGCATATGTCAACAACCCTCATCTTTGACTTCCAGTGGGAGTCAGTTGAAGTAATCAAAACTACATAGTCTAGGGACACTCAGTTGTTCTGCTATCAAGAACATACCTTCCAGGGAGGTCATCCAATATTGTCTAGGGCTGACTCATACTCCAGAGTATGAGCTGATGCTAGCTTTTCTGAAATCCCTACATTTATTAACAATTGATACTATATGCAAATTAACACACAATAATAAAAGTAACTGTCATGATAAATGTTAAAAATTGTTTCCCGTTAGTGAAACTGAAGGTATTCAAGACATGTGTATTAGCTTAAATAATGTGGAGATTCTCACCACCTATAACAAACTATGTATAAGTACCCCACAATTCAACTCAGGGTTGGCACCTAAAGCTGTATCTCAAAATGCTCGTGTTGGGGTATTGTGTCCCATTGTCTACTGACGTTGGCTTTTATTTCTAATTACATGTTTCTGATCATTAGGGTTCAGTATCTTGGCTCTGAAATGTTTGTGTCTACTTCTTGAAGGTATGATCAGAGTACTTGAAGAGACAGAGAGCCCATGGTTATCTTCAGACAGTACAGGATGTATGAACTGCTTTGTACCCAGTTTGCTTATAAATACTTCTTTAATATATATTTTTGTATGTATGGCAAAATTGGGCCTGAGGCTTTGCTCATTACAACCACACATAGCATGGTTGTGAGGAAGTATCGCATTGAGAAGGTGTAAGAGGACAATTGTGATAAAATAGACCCAAAATTTCAAGTATAGTGTAAATTTAGTGTTCTTTGGATATAGCCATAGGAGAAGAAGAGTGACATCACAGAAGGAATTTCAGAGTTGTAGGAAACTAAAACCAAAGGCAAGAAAGTGAAGCAGTTACCCTTTTAGAAAGTGTGGTGCAAGGAGGTTTGCCCTTCCCGGATGTTGGTGTTCACCCCGTACTGCCTGGATAAAGAGCTACCTGGGACCTGGTAGCCCTTCCAGAGAAAAAGGCTACATCCAATTTCAGCTGCCTATAAAAGCAGAGATTCCCCTACTCAAGCAGAGGAAGTCCCATGTGCCCTTAAGGACTCCTTAAGGAGTGCTGAGCAGATGGCATTCCCACACAATGCCTATTAATAGACCCTCATTCAAATCTACATATCTGATGCAATGCAGTTGATTTCTCTGCTGACAAGATACTTTCTCCTGTGTGATAAAGATCAATACCGGCCCACATACACTTCATTCTGGTATGATAGAAGAATGAGAGGCCCATGCTTTCTTTTTTCTTGTGATCTCTATCCATGTACATTTTTGCTTTCAAAATCAAAGCTATCCCTCACCTCAGACCATGCTGTGGAGTGGTTCCTGCCATGTGCTGCTCAACAGGTGATAACAGGGAAGTTTTAAGAGAATGAGTATAAGAGTATAATGTGAGTAGTGCAAGAGGAAACTTGAGACAAAGGAAGTTTTACAGTTAAGAGTAGTTCATTAGTAGTTTTATAGGATAAAATAGGTTTTAAAGTATTTAAATGTTAATGGAAGGTAGCCAAGAAAGTAATAATCAATAGAGAAAAATCCTTAAGAAAGAAAAAGGCAAGTTATCTAGGGCGCAAATGGGAAGAGACTCAACTAATCATATGGAAATCACTCCTAATGCATCAAGCGGTGAACCTGGTTGCTGATGCCCTTGGTTTGTCTGTTTAATGATAAGAGTTTAAGGAAGACCAGCTTTATCTTTTTTTTTTTTTTTTTTTTTTTTTTTTTTGAGACAGAGTCTCGCTCTGTGGCCCAGGTTGGAGTGCAGTGGCACGATCTTGGTTCACTGCAAGCTCCGCCTCCCGGGTTCACACCATTCTCCTGCCTCAGACTCCTGAGTAGCTGGGACTACAAGCGCCCGCCACCACGGTCGGCTAAGCTTTTTTCTTTTTTTTTCAGTAGAGACAGGGTTTCGCAGTGTTAGCCAGGATGGTCTCGATCTCCTTACCTAGTGATCTGCCCGTCTCAGCCTCCCAAAGTGCTGGGATTACAGGTGTGAGCCACCAGACCCAGCCGACCAGCTTTATCTTAAATTCTCAAACTATCTCTGATGATTTCTAGTACTCTCTCTGTCTGAGTCATGTGCTTTCTGATTGAGTCATGTGATTGAGTCATGTGCTTCCCTGAAACCTAATTATTTGGCCTAGGAACCTGCCACTCACTGTTTGTCTCAGGCCTGACTTCTGTAACTATCTTCAAACCACTCTTTCTGACAAGGGGAATGGATGGACACTTGATTAAAAAAAAAACATAAACTAAAAAAAAAAATCCTAAAAATATGCTTAAAATTATTACTATAATAGTCTTACATACCACAGCTTTCTAAAAAGTAGAGATGCTTTCAAACAATTGTATCCTAAAAAATTTAAAATAATTAGAAATCAATAATGATTTATTGAAAACTTATTACATAAAAATATCTTTGGTGGAATCTAGAGAAAGAAAAAGAAGATTTATAGATAAATAAGTCTTCAGTAAACTTTAGCTAAACTTGGGCTTAAAAAAAATGTTAACACATTTTTTAAAAAATCACTAAAATGACAAAAAACAGTATAAAACATACTTCTAATAAACTGAATATTGAAGCAAAAATGAGAGTGTGTACAGGAATTATACTGATCTAAAAAAAGAAAAAAGTTTCCAGAAAAAAAAATCGTTCAATTGATTACCTTTGAACAGTACTGAGGTGTGGCAAAAAGATATTTAGGCAAGAGTAAATTGATGATTTAATATAATTTAATGTATTGTCTAAAATACAAATTAGCACTATTTAAAAAAATCTTTATCATATTGTCATTACATGATTATATGAAATTTACAAATGAAATTAGAATATTTCTGACATTAAGAATTTAAAGGAGGCTGGGCGCGGTGGCTCACGCCTGTAACCCCAGCACTTTGGGAAGCTGAGGTAGGTGGGTCACCTGAGGTCAGGAGTTTGAGACCAGTCTGATCAACATGGTAAAATCCCATCTCTAGTAAAAATACAAAAATTAGCCGGGCATGGTGGCGTGTGCCTATAGTCCCAGCTACGCAGGAGGCTGAGGGACAAGAATCGCTTGAACCCAGGAGGCGGAGGTTGCAGTAAGCCAAGATCACTCCACTGCACTCCAGTCTGCAGTCTGGGCAACAGAGGGAGACTCTCTCTCAATAAAAAAAAAAGAATGAAATGAAAAAGGAACAGCTTAAATGTTACATGCTTAATCTCTATCTATCTATCTATATATATATATAAAACATTAGTTCAATGATGAATAAGAGTATTTTCAGTATCAATGACATCAGTAGGAATAATGCAAATTATTCCAGTGAGAGGGTACATTGACTTTAACCAGAATGTCATAGAGTAGGAGATATCTGAAACTTAGAAACAAGAAACAGCAGTAATAACAGTAATAATAATAACAGCAAAAGAAAATAACATTCCCGACTGCCCTCAGCCCAGAAGTAAAGATTCATGTTCCTGAGAATAAAAATTCTACAGGACACCTGTTATAGAAAATACAAGGGATTACCAAAGTATTTTTCAAAAGGTTTCTACAAAGTGCAATCTAATACATAAAACTTACATCTACAATAAGCCCTTTATACACAGATTTTCACAAATAAAGTCCTTTAATAATGTAGCTAGAGCAGTATAAAAAGCAGCAAAGTATAACTTTTGAGCAATTGCAAACATAAGTTTTGATGATTACAATGAGTATATCAGCCTTGCTGTCACAGAGCTACCAATGCACTATGGGTAGACTGGCCAAAAATGGATAGCAAGAGCTGGTAATCCAGGACCAAGGAGATAAAAGAGAAGCAGAACATGGGTTAATAAGAAAACTCTTTAGCAACTGCTGGCAAATGGTTTGAAAATGTACCAGAAATAGACACCCCAAATTTATTCATGCTAAACATTAATTATGGCATATATATTTTCTTCTGTCTTTGTCAAAATTAGTTTAACAATATAGGCTTACTAACTTAACTCCTATACTTGCTGAGAATTTTTTATATTACATGTCAGTGTTCAATGACATTTTTAAAGTGAATTCTCACATCATAAATTATCTCCAATATTTAGTAATTGAAGTGGTTTTCCTTTTCTGAGGCATTGAAAAATATTTTTTTTCCAGAAAATGCCAGTTTCTTTATCCTGATATCTACAAAATGTTAAGAATCATATTTAATATATAGTCACTGTATTATCTCTACCATTAAATCATCTTTAGCTTTTACCAATATTTCCCCATTTCTAGTCTCAATATTTGATTGTATGTGTAATTTTTATTTGTTTACCTTCTATTTTTTGTAAGCAATGAACAAATGCTCTTTTGCTAAGGTTAACTTGCAATTTGTATATATTTAACTTACGATTATTTAGTATTAAAAAGTAAATCCCTTGTTTTTCTTTTAAAATCTTCCATTGGCGATCTTTCTCATTTCAGATCATGAAAACTTCATCCTACCAGCTATTCAAGCCAATATTCTTGTAGTTAGCCTCGACTTACCCCTACCTCAGACTTTAATCCAAGTCATTAGTCACATTTTTAAAATATATCCTGGATCAAAATCTATCTACCTTTACCAATCTTGATGAACTCTTTATCATCTCTTGCTTGGAGGACTACAAAAGTCTTCTAAATTATTTGTTTCAAACCCTTGACCATGACATTTTATTATCACCAGTCTATTCTCACAATGAAAAACAGTAATTCTATTATAATCTCTGGTCATGTTTGTCCTCTGCACAAAACTGTCCAATGACTTCTCATCTCAGTCAAAGTAAAGGTCAATATGCTAACAACAACTAGGTTACAATTCCCTGCAATATCTGGTCCTCTTTGAGTTTCTGATTTGATCTATCATTCTCACCTTTACCATTTTGCCTCCAGATCTAGACTCACTGTATTGCCTGCTGCTTGTTTTTTTTTCTTTTTGACAGAGTCTTACTATGTCACCCAGGCTGGAGTGCAACGGCCCAATCTCGGCTCACTGCAACCTCTGCCTCCCGGGTTCAAGCAAATCTTCTGCCTCAGCCTCCCATGTAGCTGGGATTACAGGTGCCCGCCACCATGCCCGGCTAATTTTTGTATTTTTTAGTAGTGACGGGGTTTCACCATTTTGGCCAGGCTACTCTCGAACTCCTGACCTCAGGTGAATTACCCGCTTCGGCCTCCCAAAGTGCTGGGATTACAGGAAGCAGCCACCGCCCCTGGCACTTCCTGTTTCTTAAACAAGGCACATCTGTTTATGTCTTAGTGTCCTTACATTTCCTGCCTTTTTTTTTTTTCTTTTTTTAGACGGAGTCTCTCACTGTGGCCTGGGCTGGAGTGCAGTGGCGTGTGATCTCGTCTCATTGCCACCTCTGCCTCCTGAATTCAAACTATTCTCTTGCCTCAGCCTCCTGAGGAGCCGGATTACAGGCGTCCGCCACTATGCCCAGCTAAATTTTTTTGTATTTTTTGTAGAGACGGGGTTTCACCATGTTGGCCTGGCTGGTCTCGAACTCCTGACCTCGTGATTCATCTGTCGTAGCCTCCTAAAGTGCCGGGATTACAGGCATGAGCCATCGCGCCCGGTCCCTGGCCTTTTTAAGAAGTGTATATACAATTATCCAAAGTGATTGTAAAATTTTGCACTCCCATGGTTATTGTGTGAGAGTTTCAGTTCCTCCACATCCTCCCCTACATTTGGTATACCAGTATTTTTTAGTTTAGTCATTCCAGTAGGTACGTGGTGGTATATCATTGTGGTTTAATTTGCATTTCTGTAATGACTGGTGATAAGGGTCATCTTTTTGTTTTTTGTATTTGCTTTACTGATACCTGTGTATCATCTTCATGAAGTGTATGTTTAAGTATCTCACCAATTTTTTAAAAATTGTGTTGTTTTTAAAGTGCTTTGTATATTACAGATACAAGTTCTGTTATATATATGATGCACAAATAATTTCATGACAACTATGAAAAAAGTTTCACTTTGTTCTTTTCAATCTGTATACTTATTATTTTTCTCTCTTTATTTATTTATTTTGCTTCATTGCACTTAAAGAGAGTTTTTGAGATAAATGGATATTGGATTTTGTCAAATGACTTTTTCTGAGTTGATTGATATAATCATAGTTCTTTTTCTAATGCCTATAGTCTTGAAAACACAGTGTTATGTTTGTTCTTTGGCTTGCTTACTGGCTTATCTTGTTTATTTTTTGTTTGTTTGTTCAGACGGGAGGGAAAATCTCATTCTTGTTATTCCATCTTTTCCAGAAGCATACATCTGATCTAATCTTTTTAATAGTTTAAGAAACGTGTCATTTCATTCTTCTGAATAAAACCCTCTAACTTGCCACTGTTTTCAGAATAAATTCAAGCACCTCACCATGGCCTTCAAGGCTCCGAATGGATAGTGCACACCTATCTCTTCAACCTCATGTCTACTTACCTTCTAGATTGTTATATCTTATCATTTTTTTTTTCTTTCTATCTCTGGGAAACACTAAAACTCCTGCAGTGTCACAGCTTTTGCATTTATTCCTTCTGTCTTGAAAGACAACCTTTAAGTGGTGGCCCACTAACTTGAATTCTTCTGGTTTAGCTTAAATATAATCTCATTTGAAGTGGATCTTCTAAATCACTATATCACATAACAATTTTTCCCACCCTAATTGATAAATACCCTAATTCAGGTATTTATCAATATCTGAAGCTAACCTTTTATTTGCTTAGCTGTTTTTTTTTTTCTAAATCTTGTCTTTATTTTCTATGGAATACTTATTTTGTAAGTATTTTTTCTGTTCACATTTCAAAGCCTAACATATAGAACTGTGCTGGACACCTGCAAGAAAATTAACAAATATTTATTAAATAAATTAAATAAATGACATGAAATTACTATTTTTACTTATCATCCTGACATTGATTATATCCATATTCTGTCATCACTCTAGTGAGAAACATTTAGTTATTCTATTATTTTGCAAATTGGCAGCCTTTCTGAAAGATTGTAGACTGTAGGATCTTCTGAGAGTACAGGCCATTTTTGTTCCTGTTATCAGTCCCTTTATGTGCATTTCATATTATGTCATGTCATATTTTGTGCCTTATGCATTATGGAGTAACAAGAGAATATAGATATTGGGCCAGATAGCTTCCCCACTTCCTTAATATGTGATCGTTTCATAAGTTAGCATTTGGCACCTCAGTTTTTCAATGTATTATGGAGGGTTAAAAATAACACATTACCTCCAGAGTCACTGTAAAAATTATTTCTGATTATATACATAAATAGCCAAGCATATAGCAAGAGAGCAGAATTTGTTCCTACTTTGTCTTTTATTTTAACCTTATTTCTAGATTTACTTTGTTTTATATGTGTGCTGGTATGATAATTTAGACTACTTGGTCTTCATCTCTGTAGAACTAGGCAAATGGGCATAATAAACTATGGTATGAAATAGAGTTGTGGAGAGAAAGGCAGTTATAGTTGACAAAATCACTATTAATTCAATAATCTGGTATAAACAGTGAGTTGAGTCAATGCTTGTATGATACTAATTATTAACACAAAAATTATCTGAATTTAGAAAAACACTTAATTTACAAGTGTTTTTACTCAAATGCTCCTGGTAAGAAAATATTTATCAAATATTCCCTCATTTTTAGAAAACTAAGACTATGAATTTATTAAAGAAGTAGCTGTAAATAGATATCTATCCCTATTTTTCTCAGAATTAGGACTGTAGGATTGTATTCTATGATAGAAATCTAGTAAAATGTAACTCTCCTCTATTAGCATCTACAATGCCCCACTTCTATTTTGTTAATGCTAATCTTAGTTGGGGGTTATTGACTTTATTAACAGAATAATTAAAATGACAAATTAAGTTGAGATTTTATATGGCATCTTTGAACATCCCTTAGATATTTATTAAATATTGCCAGTGAGCAATGCTCATTCTGGAGTTACCTGTGAAAATCTGGGAGAAAAAAACCAGCAATGTTTTATTTTTCTGGGATCACTTCTAGTGAATTTATACAAGGTTTTTGCATTACATGATTCTAGAAACAAATACTTGGATAGAAGAAGTGTAATTTATTATTAATTTGTATTTTCAATGTTATCTAATTTATCTATGCTTTGGAGGAAAATTCACAGTGCTTGATATTATGCCTCACACATAAACAATATGCACTGTTTGACAGGGACAGCGTGACATCATGCTGTATAGAGAGCTTCACTTAGAACAGAAGACTTATTTCTAAAATGTAATTTGTGTGATAATGTATGTAGTTACTTCTTTCAGTGGTATTTATAGATCATATTTTTTCTTGAGTTTTTAAATTTCATTTTACCTTTCAATCAGTGTTTTGTAGACATACAAAAGAGTTTGTAGTTTAAAGATATAGATAACATATTTTAAAATAAAAATGAAACATTCAATAATTCAAAGGACCCTAATCTCATTTATTATACAGGTTTGCATTTGTATTTACAACTTCTCATGTTCATCAATAACTATTTAGAAGGTAAGATTGTTTTGCCTATAGAACAAGTAAATGTTCCCTGTGTTACTCACTCACTGAGAAATAATCTTAAAATCAATATTAGTTTCAGTTATATATTTCAAATATATAATCTCTATTTTATAGATTTAATATACACATTATCTTTATGGGTATAACCTACTTTAGGAATTAATAATACCTTTACTTCTTTTATTTTTTTTGTTGCTGCTTTCTATATAAATCAAATCTTTACCACTTGGAGCAGATGAAGCATTTAAAGTGCTCAAGAGATAAGATATTTAGCATATTGCTAGGAGACCACATTCACATCCTCCATAATAACAGCAGTAATTATGTGCTTCCTGGTGCAGGGCATTAGAACACTGTCAGTAATGTCTCAGCAAGCCACAGAATTAACTCATACAATCTTGATCATCTATTTCAAGCAGCTCATCTGCCAAGCTGACCTATACTGTAATCAAACTAAATTGTATATTTTTGCTACATTTGCATTTTATTTTCAATTTTCATATTCACACTTCTCATTTATTCTCCAAAATAGCCTTGCTGTAAGTTTCGGTAAACGAATTTTCTCCCTTTAATATCCAGTTCAATAAAAAGTATTAAATAGCTGAAAGGTAAAAGTCACAGTAAATGTAAAATATTTTATTTTTTTATTTCAGCAAAATATCATATCTTCATAATCTATGTTTCCTAAAGGCAGTTAATGAATCTTTTCCCTTATCATTTACATTGTTTAAAGGAACTGGGACATTTTTACTAATCAATGTCAAGTCCTCAAAATTTTTTAATAATGCAATTTAATATTAGAAAGTTAAACTCAATTTAGAATTTTGAGGTACTTAATGTCTTTTCGATTTATGGGTAGAACTAATTTTTGCAGACATATTGCCATTTTATTTCATGAAAATGTTCAAACCCTCTTTATCTTATTGACTTTATTTGTAAAATTAACATAATAACTACCTTCAGGAGTTATTAAAGTTGATAAATTGATAAATGCAAGAGAAGGACTTGGCATAGCGTTTAAAGTATGAAAGTCAATAAATGGTCATTATTACTATTCTATTTTTTTCTATTGAGAAACACCATATACATAAATAATCTCTACAACTCTCATCAGCTAGTGAATTTAAAATGAAATCCTGACTTTTGAAAATTTGTGTATGTGGGTATGTGTGAAAATTATACATTTGTGTTGAATTTCAAAAAAGTCTATAGTTTATTCATAGCATATATTTCCTTATACCTGACATGATATTGAGTTATTTAAGCATATCCTTTAAAATTTGTAAACGTTTTGTAGAATAGTTCTGATGTTCGTGCGTGAAATAAACCTCCTTTCTGTGGCTGACTTTAATGACTCTAAACAGCATACTAGGCCCTATTGCCAGAAAGGCTTGTAAAATGGTCGAAATGTTTCTTTTGTGTAATATGTGTGACCAGGTCATCTGAGGTGAAAGGCCCTAAGAAAATAATATGGCTATACTGTACATGGTGCTTCTTTTACTCTAACTGTGTTAATGCAGAGGCTGCTTGTTGTCTGCTACAACATCTATCCTCCTTTCTGGTATTAGAATATTTGATTTTTAGCTTATCTCGAAGTAGTAACTGAAAGCCTTAGCCTTCTATGAAGTTAGTATGGCCTGGTGAAATTCTGTCCATTGCCATGTAAATGAATGTATGGCCCTAGATGTCAGCTTCTGTGACATTTTATGAAAGGTCATTTCCCTCTTCTCCATCTTCCTCCTACCTACCTTGTGGAATGAAGAACAAATGAATGGAGCTTCATCCACCTCCTTGGGCATTGAACCGTTGTTTTGAAGAGCAGAGCAGAGAAAAAAGAATAATTAAGAAGACTAAATTTGTGAATCTTGTAGAATCAGCATATACTCCTAGTCTACTTGATTCTTGACCTGGTTTTTGTTGCTCCAAAATAAGTTTTTTTTTTTTTTCGTAAGCACCCTTTCATTGAGTTTTCCATAACACAGAGGCAAACCTGACACACCACATCCCCTATTTAGAAATATCTTTATTTTTATGTAGCGTAGTTTCCTTAGGGAATACCAGTGATTTTTAGACTTTTAATTGCATAATATTCATTTTACTACTAAATAGGCAGGTTTTTAAACTTGTTTTCATTATAAATTTTTCATGAGAGGATACAAGTTACTTTTTTAAAAAAATGTAAAATAAACAATATTTTAAATCAGTGTTGAAATACTGGAAGGTATCCCTTTCCTGCCATAATCTGATTATTGATACATAACTATTGATAATTAATTGTATACAATTACATTATACTCCTTAGCGTATTCTCCACAAAAGTGGTGGATTGCTTATCTTATAATATTAAGCTATATAAAGTTAGTTTTTGAAAATATTTTTAAAATTATTAATTGGTTGTGTTTGTTGCATAACAGAATTTGAGAACCTTGGATTACTTGGCATGTGTCAAATTATAGAAAAAGGCAAACAAATAACATTTATACTTTAGTACTTTCTTAGCCATGCATTTTTATTCAATTACTCATAGTGTATCTGTGAATACAATTAACAACAAATTAAACACTGAAGAAATAACTGAAGCCATATCAATTGAAATAATCCAAAATGAAACAGGGATACAAAAAAGACAGCATCAAATTGAGCATAACTTCAATGAGCTGTGGGGGAAATTAAAGTAGGCAAGTATATGTGTAATTGGAGTCCCCCAAGGAGAAGAGAGAAAGAAGGAATATAAATGGAAGAAATATTGGCGAACATTTTTCCAAATTTGCTGAAAAATTTGCAATTACAAATGTATGCAACCCAAGAAACATAAATGTAAACAACATTTAAAAACACATTATAATCAAATTACTTAAAACCACTAGTAAGTAAAGCATCTTAAATGAAGCCAGAGGAAAAAAAGCCCATTATACATGAAAGAAAATAGGTAAGAATAATAGCAAATTCCTCACAGAAAACAGTGCAATCACGGCCTTGGCTTGATATTTGAAAACTGCTAGAAAAACAAAAAATCGAACTCAGTTAACACAATATTCTAAGGAAATTCTGGAAACTCTGTATCTTTTAAAGAACCAAACTTAACAAAACAAAAAACCTCCAGAACCAGATTATTTTAATAGTGATTTTGACAGGCTGTTTCCAAAGTTCGTTTGTAAATGGAATTCACCTAGCACAGCCAAGACAACTCATAGACAGACAAAACATGTTAGAAGATAGCCACTACTGGTTCAAGCCTTATCTATGAAAATAAAATAGACAAAATAGGTTAATGAAATATAATAGATTAGAAGGATATCTATACATACATGAACAGCTAATTTTTTTATAATTAGGCAAAGAAAATTCATTACAGAGAAGAGAGGATTTTCAATAAATGGTGCTAGAATGTATGAGTTACCATATACACAAATAATTAACATTATTGGAAATTTGGCTCACACTACATGACAGTCCTAATCACAATATCTAAATCACTGAATCTGCTACAATAAAATTTAGGAGAAAATTTTGTGACTTTGTTTTATGCAAAGGTGAAATTAATGAAAATGAGTAACGTGAATGAAAAGACGTACTTCAGATGAAGAGAAAATATTTTCAAATCGTATATCCGATAAATAATTTATCCACAGAATACATAGACATACATCGTATAACTTAACACTACCACCTTAACCACGTCATCACAGGAAACATAGATAATAAATGAGCACATGAAAAAATGTTCAATATCATCGGTCGTTACAGAACTGCGAGTTAAACCGCAACAAAATACCACTACACGACTAATAGATGTCCAAAATTAAAAACACTTATCAATATGTTGGAGAGTATGAGGACCAACTGGAGAGCTTGTGGATTTATTTTGTGAATATAAAATTTTATAGCCATTTTGGAAAATAGTTTGTAACTTTCTTAAAATGGTAGACAAACACCTACCATATGATCCAGCCATGCCATTTGTAGGTTTTTACCCCAAACAAATGAGAACGTAAGTCTATACAAAGACTTATATGAGAATTTTCACAGTAGATTTATTTGAAATGACCTAAAACTCGGAACAATCCAAATATTCACCAAGACATAAATGGAGACACAAAATGTGGTATATCTGCACAATGGGATTCTAGCCTGAAATTAAAAGAATGGACTACTGATGCATGCAGCGTGGATTCTTACACTGATAGATCTGAAAACAATTTACTGAATGAAGTCAGTCAGAAAATAGGTATGCTGTGTAGCTGTGTATAATTTTATTTACGTGAGGTTCTAGAAAAATGCAAACATATTTATAATTATAAAGAGCAGACCAGTCTGGGTGTGTGGGGTCTATAATCCCAACACTTTAGGAAGCCTAGGTGGGAGGATCATTTGAGGCCAGGAGATCTAGAACAGCCTGGGCAACTTAGGGAGACCCTAATTAAAAAAACAAACAAACAAACAAACAAAAAACAGGCCGGGCGCGGTGGCTCACGCCTGTAATCCTAGCACTTTAGGAGGCCGAGGCGGGCAGATCACAAGGTCAGGAGATCGAGACCATCCTGGAGAACACGGTGAAACCCCGTCTCTACTAAAAATACAAAAAAATTAGCCGGGCGTGGTGGCGGGCGCCTGTAGTCCCAGCTACTTAGGAGGCTGAGGCAGGAGAATGGCGTGAACCCGGGAGGCGGCGGAACTTGCAGTGAGCGGAGATCGCGCCACTGCACTCCAGCCTGGGCGACAGAGCGAGACTCCGTCTCAAAAAAAAAAAAAAAAAAAAAAAAAAAAAAAAAAAAAAAAAAAAAAATTAGCCAGCCATAGTGGTGCACACCTGTGGTTCCAGCAGCTACTTGGAAAGTCAAAGCTGCAGTAAGCCATGATGGCACCCCTGCATTTCAGTCTGGACGACAGGGACTTGATCACAAAAAAAATAAATAAATAGCAGATAGATGGTGGCTTCTGGACTGGGAGAATTGATGAGACGTGAAAATGAGGATTACAAAGGAATATAAAGAAACTTTTATGGTAAATATATATATTTATTTATTTTCTTGATTTTATTGATTCTCTCACAAGTGTATATATTTTTAAAAATATATTAAGATGTATAATTTAAATGTGTGCAGTTTCTTAAATTTCAGTTATATCTCAATAAAGTATGTTTTAAAAAGATAATTTTATTCACAAACATTAATAATAAGCGAAAATGTAAGGTAAGCAAATGAAATACTACTTACTGATTAGAATGGTTGAAATTAAAAAGACTGGACTTACCACTAGTTGGTAAGGATCTGGAGTAAGTAAAACTCTCACATTCTGCTGGTGGATATCAAATATCACACAACCACTTTGCTCTTGTCAACTTCCTCAAAAGTTAAACATACACCTGTTATGTTTCAGCTCTTCCATTTTTCAGTTTTACCCAAAATAAATGAAAGAATCAATACACAAAAATAAAAGCATTAGTTCACAAATGTTCATAGCAACTTCATTTATAGTAATGCTAAACTGGAAACAACCTAAGTATCCATCATCTAATGAACAGATAAATAAACTGTGATAGACCCATTAAGTGGACTACTACTCAGTAATATAAAGAAATGAGCTATTGATGTGAATAAGAACGTTGGAGAGTCTCAAAATGATAATGCTGAGTGAAAGGAGTAAGAAAAATGTAATAGATGCAGAATTATGTAATTTATATGAAATTCTAAAAAAATGCAAAATAATGGATATTGGCATACTGCAGATCAATTTTTTCCTGAGGACAGATAGGGAGGTATGAGAAAGACAGGGATTCCAAAGGGGTATGAGGAAATTTGGGGGGTGAATAGAGATTCTCATCGTCTTAATTTTAGAGATGGTTTGATGGGTGTACACATATAGAGTTGTTCACTTTATATATATGTTGAGTTCAGTTAGAGCTCTATTATACTCCAAAAAATAAGAATTCATTAGCGTACGCTTCCCTTTCCAGTAACATTAATGGCCACATGATGACATATGCTACCTAAAAATAAGTACTTTATTTCTAAAAATGATCAAATGTTTTTATCTCTATCTAAAATTGTTTTTCTTCTATACCAGCTTTTTCTAGCTTTGAGAGAGCACTAATTAGGCTTTTGACATAGAACTATTAACCTCCTGATGGCCAATAATTAACTCTCTGATACTTTTTAAAACTTTCCAATATTTTTATGTAGACAGAAAGGCAACAACATGAACTCTGGAATCTTGTCAGTTCTCCAGACGTTTAATCTTCCTATCAATGTTTTCACTGATTGAAGAATCTGAATATATAGAAGTATGCAATATGTGTGAAATCCAAGCTCTTGCATCCACATGGAATTATCATGTAGAGAGACTGCAGCCACTTTCAGGCCTCTCTTGTGGAAATAACCACATGCAGCTTTTCAGGTAATAGTTTCATATGTTGCACAAGAGTCATGGGTTAAGGGAAAGCCAACTGCTAGCAATGTGGTTTATATTGATTATCTCATGTAGTCTTTACAGCAGTGTTTTGAAATAAGTGTTTTTTGTTCGTTTGTTTGTTTTATTATAGTTTAAGTTCTAGGGTACATGTGCACAACGTTCAGGTTTGTTACATATGTATACATGTGCCATGTTGGTGTGCTGCACCCATTAACTCGTCATTTACATTAGGTATATCTCCTAATGCTATCCCTCCCCAGTCCCTCCAACACACCACAGGCACTGGTGTGTGATGATCCCCTTCCTGTGTCCAAGTGATCTCATTGTTCAATTCCCACCTATGAGTGAGAATATGCGGTATTTGGTTTTCTGTTCTTGCAATGGTTTGCTGAGAATGATGGTTTCCAGCTGCATCCATGTCCCTACAAAGGACACGAACACATTCTTTTTTATGGCTGCATAGTATTCCATGGTGTATATGTGCCACATTTTCTTAATCCAGTCTGTCACTGATGGACATTTGGGTTGATTCCAAGTCTTTGTTATTGTGAATAGTGTCACAATAAGCATTCGTGTGCATGTGTCTTTATAGCAACATGACTTATAATCCTTTGGGTATATCCACAGTAATGGGATGTCTGGGTCAAATGGTATTTCTAGTTCTAGATCCTTGAGGAATTGCCACACTGTTTTCCACAATGGTTGAACTAGTTTACAGTCCCACCAACAGTGTAAAAGTGTTCCTATTTCTGCACATCCTCTCCAGCACCTGTTGTTTCCTGATTTTTTAATGATTGCCATTCTAACTGGTGTGAGATGGTATCTCATTGTGGTTTTGATTTGCATTTCTCTGATGGCGAGTGATGATGAGCATTTTTTCTTGTGTCTGTTGCCTGCATAAATATTTTCTTTGGAGAAGTGTCTGTTCATATCCTTTGCCCACTTTTTGATGGGGTTGTTTATTTTTTTCTTGTAAATTTGATTGAGTTCTTTATAGGTTCTGGATATTAGCCCTTTGTCAGATGAGTAGATTGCAAAAATGTTCTCCCATTCTGTAGGTTGCCTGTTCACTCTGATGGTAGTTTCTTTTGCTGTGCAGAAGCTCTTTAGTTTAATTAGATCCCATTTATCAATTTGGCTTTTGTTGCCATTGCTTTTGGTGTTTTGGACATGAAGTCCTTGCCCATGCCTATGTCCTGAATGGTATTACCTAGGTTTTCTTCTGGGGTTTTTATGGTTTTAAGTCTAACATTTAATCTCTAATCCATCTTGAATTAATTTTCATATAAGGTGTAAAGAAGGTATCGTTTCAGCTTTCTACATATGGCTAGCCAATTTTCCCAGCACCATTTATTAAATAGGGAATCCTTTCCCCATTTCTTGTTTTTGTCAGGTTTGTCAAAGATCTGATGGCTGTAGATGTGTGATATTATTTCTGAGGGCTCTGTTCTGTTCCATTGGTCTATATCTCTGTTTTGGTACCAGTACCATGCTGTTTTGGTTACTGTAGACTTGTAGTAAAGTTTGAAGTCAGGTAGCGTGATGCCTCCAGCTTTGTTCTTTTGACTTAGGATTGTCTTGGCAATGCAGGGTCTTTTTTGGTTCCATATGAACTTTAGAGCAGTTTTTTCCAATTCTGTGAAGAAAGTCATTGGTAGCTTAATGGGAATGGCATTGAATCTATAAATTACCTTGGGCAGTATGGCTATTTCCACAATAATGATTCTTCCTATCCATGAGCATGATATGTTCTTCCATTTGTTTATGTCCTCTTTTATTTCACTGAGCAGTGGTTTGTAGTTCTCCTTCAAGAGGTCCTTTACATCCCTTGTAAGTTGGATTCCTAGGTATTTTATTCTCTTTGAAGCTATTGTGAATGGGAGTTCATTCATGATTTGGTTCTGTTTGTCTGTTACTAGTGTCTAAGAATGCTTGTGATTTTTGCACATTGATTTTGTATCCTGAGACTTTGCTGAAGTTTCTTATCAGCTTACGGAGAGTTTGGGCTGAGACAGTGGGGTTTTCTAAGTATACAATCATGTCATCTGCAAACAGGGACTATTTGACTTCTTCTTTTCCTAACTGAATACCCTTTATTTCCTTCTCTTGCCTGATTGTCCTAGCCAGAACTTCCAACACTATGTTGAATAGGAGTGGTGAGAGAGGGCATCCCTGTCTTGTGCCAGTTTTCAAGGGGAATGCTTCCAGTTTTTGCCCATTCAGTAAGATATTGGCTGTGGGTTTGCCATAAATAGCTCTTATTATTTTGAGATACGTTCCATCAATACCAAATTTATTGAGCGTTTTTAGCATGAAGGGATGTTGAATTTTGTCAAAGGCCTTTTCTGCATCTATTGAGATAATCATGTGATTTTTGTCTTTGGTTCTGTTTATATGCTTCACAGTAGCTTTCAAACATTTTTACAACACGATTTATTTTTAATTCAAGGTCACCTGTTGTAACTTAGGTTATCAATGCATTAGCCTTCGTGAATGGAAATTGGCTACAAATTAGCAGTCTACAAGTATAGAATATTCTTTACCATAATATAAACTGCTCTAAGTATATTTATCAAAAATTAAAAATAATTGTTGGGTAAAAAGAGCATTTATACTTCTATTTATCAAATTCACAGACCATTATATGAAAACAATTCATATTTTATTTATAAAACAAAAGAAGATTCTTTAGACACATAAAATTGTATTGCTAACAGTCTTGCTAAAATTATGTATAAATTGGTTAATTAAAATGACTATTACTGGATTTGATTATGTACATTTATTACATTTTAATTTTATCATGAGGGAGTTCCCTTGAAACAAATATTTAAACTTTATCGTGAAATTTGAAGAGTTTTAAGAAAATTGCCAGAGAAATCCTTTAATGCCTTCCAAAACAGCATGGGTTAGTGACACAGAAAGATTAAAATTTGGAACTCTAATCTCAACTTAATTCACCTTCTGAGATGATTCTGGGCAAGGCACTTAACCTGACTGATTCTTCATCTGTAAATGTGGATTGGTGAAAATCTAGCTCTAAAAAACTGTAAATAAATATAAATAGCTATATAGAGAATAAATTTCAACCTTCGCTAGGTAAAAATCAAAATAATCTAATTGCTATTGTTTAGCATGAAATAACAAACCTGAATCAAGTAGTTAATAGAACTACCAAGAGTCATGGAACTCAGTGTGAGTGTTTGAAAGTTATTAATCTGACCAAAGCTGATGAACTTAATAAATACTACATTGATTAAAAACAGATCGCAAAGAACAAGTGGAATTCAGTATTAATATTGAACATAAATTTCCAAAACATCAGGAACACTGCACTCCATAAACCTTATCTGTGCTTATACTGATGCCCTAAATATGACTTGATGCTTTGTGTGCTTAGCTGAGCTGAGGCAAATTAATTTAGTGTATAAAATACATGGCACCATTCGCAATATGTGCCAACCTTATAGAAAAATAAATTTAATCCTATTTCCCTGCAAAATAAATAAATGAAAAATATGTATTACTTTAAGATCACCCTTCATAATGAGTATTGCACTCCCACCAGAATGTTGGGAATCTGGGGATAAAGAGAGATGCAATCCAATTCAATGTATTTCTAAATAAAATGGCATAGCAGTGTCTACTTATTATAATCTTCTTCCCACTCGTCGCAGGTGTTTGTACTCTTTGTGGGGAATCCTGAATATGAACTAGGTACTTTCTAATAAATTTCAAAAACATGAAAGATTGTGTTGGAAGAAAAATCACTCTGTGTTTTTAGTGGTTTAAGTCATGACTTAAAATTTCAACCTATTTATTACGATTGAAATGTAACATTCTAATGTACACATATCATATAAGGAAACCACAGGATTTAGTTGTAAGGGGGCTATTAAAAGAAGAATAGGCATAGAAAGTAAATCCAGGACTTCTTGCGGTCTACACTCTTCAAAAAATGTCAGGAAATTATTTTTGTGTATCAGGAGAAAATTATCATTTCCCATAACTAAACATGACAGAATTTATCCAACATGGTCTCAGTGTGCAAATGGTAAAATGTCTAACTCCTCATATTTTCATAACATACTTTATTGATCTGCACATTTTTTGGAAAGATTCATTTTAGCCACAATATTGTTAATTATTAATTAACAAGTGAGAGAGATTGCACATGGATTATTAAAATCATATCAGCACTTGAGCCTCTGGAATGAACATTTCAACAGAATCCCTTTATTGCCATCCTTGGGGACGGAAACTGAAATTCAGGTCTGTGGCATAGGCATTCACATATCATGTTAAAGACATAGGAGTATATGGGAAATATGCCATCTTAAGTGTGTCTAAGTCTTCTTTGTTAGAATTACGTTTAATTCCAGACATTTAAAGGAATATAAAATTATTAGTCAAATTAGGAATATCACTTAAGATGATTTCTTCAATGGAGAAATAAAAGAAACCATACCACAGCAATACAAAATCAACCAAAACAAAATATTATATCATCTCAATTTCCATATGAGAAAGTTATAAAGCATAGTTGTTGACAAACCAGATAATTATTTCCTCTTTCTATTGCACTTGAGGTTATGAAAAAAACATGCTCATGCAACTCATCTCTTTGTTTCGGAATCATTTTGATTTATAGTTTTTGAACTTCTATGTATTTTTCTTCTAGTTTTTTATTACTTTGTAAGTTGAAAAACATAATTCTATTATTAATCAATATAGAAATTAAAAATATCATGAAAATATAGCTTACTAACATGCATCTTAGAGTAAAAATTCCCCACTGAAATTGTAATTACCATATTGATATACTTCAATTTTAAAATCACTTTAAAATCTGCAATATCAACTTTTTTGATACATTATGTACTTTAAGGAAAAAACCTGCATCAACTTGATTTAGGCAAAACTCAGTACTTTTGATTGATTGTAATTACATGTCTGTCTATTTCTTTTCCAAAATAGCTTAAAATTCAATCCTTTTGTGGGGTAGAGGTTAATAATATAATTAGCATAATGAATTATTTTTAATAAATTATAAACCCTGTGAACATTAATCTCTAGTCATTAGATAATATAGACATAGACAGGGGTTCTGGGGGTTGCTTGGAGGTGGGTTCAAATCTCATCCCATCTCTGTTTTCTTAACAGTAATGTAGGATATCATGCTCAAACTACAGGATCTTTGTGAGAATTCAACATAAAATATGAGTCATCTGGCTACGAACTGGTCACACAGAAGTCACACAGTATCACACAGAAGACACTGAATAAATGTTAACTCATCTTTTTTACAGTGAATACATAACTACATGCTTATTTAATGAGTTTTGCTTTGTTCTTGGATGGGCTTCTAAAGCAGAAGAGGACGTTCATACATACAGGTGTGCACTTTCTGTGTCTCTAGTCAGTCCAGATACAGGTATTTGTTAACTGATTGAAACTGGAAGTTCTTGAGAAACCCTGCAACCAAAGTCCATTTCCAGGAGCACTCTGAGTATTACCATTTCCTATTATATGGAGAAAGTCTTCAGTAAAACATGATAAAGCTACCACAGAGAAAAGCAGGTGCCTCTATTTGTGAATGTGTGTGAGTGTCTGAGTGAATACAGGACAAAACATCGATTATCCTGAATTTTTGAATCGCTTTATCCCTGTCCTTCCAATACCTTTATAATTCTTCATTTCTTAACATTTGTGAGTCAACAAAAGCCTCAATTTTTAAACTAAGTTAGTTCAAGCTGGGTGTCTGCCGCTTGCAAAGAAAACAAGCATGTTTCCAATATATCTATGACATATGAACTTGGAGAAGCCTGACATTTCAGTACCAATTAAATATTTACCAGGTATCTAATATAGAAAATACACATTGTATTTCATGCCTGTATCTATAAATTGGAAATAGTCATATCACAATACTGGGATTAGTCAAAATCAGGCACTTTTACTGTTGTGATGTCTACTAATGATATTTTAAAATAACTCTCTTCTCTAGCTCTTCGCATGCATATAACCAGGGAGCTATGGTTTATATGCAGGAAAGAAAATGGTAAATACTGAGTTAACAAAGCAAAGGCCACTGAATGAATTCAAAGTTATGACTCAGGACCTCCTGGGTTAGAACTTTGTCTGCATTATGTTTTTGTGAGATCACAGGTAAATTATTCAATCTTTCTGTCTTCCCACAGAACAGGAAGGCCCATTATGATCAAAGTATTGATATAAAATAATTCATAAGTGCCTAAAATTGTTTTTTCATATTTATTATCTCTCTTGGCTAACTATAAAATAGTTCAAGAATATTAAATTTACTCGCAATCATTGCTCATGAAAATAGTGTAAAATGCTTTCTCAGGTTTATTGTGGGATTTTTTTCTCCATTAATATTATAGAGCTTTCTTATTTGTATGAATGAATGTCAAAATTTTTCAGCAATTCAAGTTAAAATTAGGTTATTTTAAAACACCGTGTCACCTTTCCGTGCAAATAACAAGTTACACTCTAGATTCATTTAGCTATTTCTACTGTTTCTCAAAATAACTATGAAGTATTTTCAGTCCTACCTTCCTAATGTAATTTGTATAGTTGGCTGCTACCAGGTAATTAACATGAAACTATTCTATTTAGGGTATTACAAAAGAAACACACATTTGACAGCTTGCATTTTCCAGTTCAGCTACTAATTATTTTTTTAATGGCAAAGGAAAGGCTCAGCATTTAATTGAGGATAAATGTCATTTTTATACCTACACAATGTGCAAGATACATATACATATGCTACACAACCTTACTATTATCAACTTGTTTAGGGATTAAGATTTTATGATACCATGGCTATTCTGGGGACAGAGCTTGGGACAGAAAATAGACAACGGGCCATGATACCAACTCCTGACCATAATATTCTATTTGGCAACTTCTAAAATATAACAGCCATTATTTAACTATCTGGACGTGGCTTTCCTAATCTTTAAACCAAAAACAAAATCAGGTAAATTATTTTTAGTACCTCTTTAAGCAATATATTTTGAGCATTCTTTTTAGGTATCTTTATTACATTATACAAGATTTACATGTTTCCAAATATTAAATAGAACAAAATATAGTAACCAGTACTTAACTTTTCGGAGCATAATCTAATATTTCAAGACTCAGCATTCCCCTAAGTCTTCGACTGTTGCTTTAAAGAACATTCTAAATATAATTGATCATAACACTATGGAAAAGATATTGTTGGTTAATGAAGACCGTTGAGATTAATAAAGAAAAATTCTAAAACTTTTATTTTGAATGTAGAGTTGCAGAATTGAAACATTTTTTACATGAACAGAAATTTATGTTTTCCTTAATGAATGCTTATTTTATAACTTTTCTTGACCTACAGCTTAATCTGTATGCTTGACTAAAAGAAAAATAATTTATTTATTCCCACCTAACCTTTTGCTGAAAGTCAACGGAAGAATAATCCTTTTATAGATGGTATTTACTCTAAGAGAGGCACAAAACCAAGAACTCCTGATAGGCATGGCGCACCACCTGTTTCTGCTAGCTGAGACCAAACATTAAGATGAAAACGGTGATCCATTTAATTTTATGCCTGTAGAGAAAAATGTGGAAGATAAACTGGAAACATAATTGTACTTCACATTTTGCAGCATTTTAGCTGTTCTCCCCCTCATCTGTATTAGTTCTGGAAAACACTTTAAAATATTCAGAAAAAAATGGGAGAAAATTTTAATGACATGGAGTTAGGGAATCCTTTCTAATAATAGCCACCGAAAATATAAACCATAAAGAAAATCTATGAAGAGTTATACTACATTAATCAAAACATTTCACATCAAATACACCTTGTTTTTAAAAAAGAAGTCAATCAATGAGGGACTAAAAGAAGTACCTAGAATATACAATGATCTACTCCAAATCAATAAGGAATCAATGATAACTGCATCAATAAAAAGGAGAAAACTTACCAGTCGACGTTTAACCAAACAAGGAAACTGAATGGAAAATAAAAATATAAAAACATGTTTGGCCTCAACTAATAATTAAAGGAATAAAATGAGAAATACCATGAGATTCTTTTTTACATTCATAACATTGTCAAAAATTCAGAACTCCGAGACTATTAAGCACGGTAAACTGTGCAGAGCATCAGTACTTATGACCTCTCACTCATAGTTAAAATGAATCAGAGATGAAAGAGGCAATAGTGATGTTGATAACAACAAATGAGCAATTCTCTTGATATACATTGTAGAGAAACCTGATGAGTTAACAAGGAGAGGTGTTCACAAATGTAAATTGCAGCATTATTTGTGAAAGACAAGAAAGAAAATGGAAAAGGAAGGAACAGACAAAGAGAAAGGAGGAAATTTTAGACAATCAAAACTTTTATCACCTGCTGTATGTATGTAAATGTATCTGTATAGTGAAAAACCATAAAAAATGAACTTAATACATCACAGAATTATGCAGTTGTGCAACAATGCAAGCTGTAGAAAACTTTTTACACTATAATGGCATTTACAAATAATTTATCAACAGACAAAATAACATTATGTAGCATATTTTATACATGCATATTAAGTAAAATATAATGTGTATAGACAGGATAATGGCCAATATAAGGTTTGCTTCTGATAATACAAAATGCACAACTAGTGAGGGTGAGGCTACGAGGTGGTTTCACTTTTATCCAAAATATTCACAATTTTAAGCTTTTTGGTGCCTACAGAGATCTTTGTTATGCTACTATTGACATACAGCATATGCCTGAAATGTATGAAGATATTGGAGGAACATTTTAATTATAATTATATTTGTTAACTATTATATTAAGTTGTTAAGATACAAAACATGTGTAACTATAAACACATATATATACACATACTAATAACTAGTAAAAGCATACAATGGGAATTTTTCACTTTAAAACATATTATTCTGTGAAATTTATCTCACAGAATAAATTGAACAAGATTTAAGATATATAGAACGATGAAATAGGTTTCCATTGTATCTATGTATGTGACATTAGCTAGTGTTAACAGACTAGAATATAAAACACCAAATGTCTATATCTATCTCTATGTGAAATTACTACTGATAAGGTGATCAGGAACAATTTTTTATTTATAATGAAAAGTAAAACAATTTAATCTTCTGTTTCTATATCAATTATTATATTGAATGCTTTGAAGCTGTGAACTATTATTTATCCTGGAAATTATAAATATTAAGGGAAAGAAGAACATGGCTGATAAACTTTACAACAAAAATTTCATAAAAATTAAAGATCAAAACTACAATAGTAAGTTTTTGTGCATTTACTAGAAAACATAATGCTGTCAAGAATAATTAGTATAATCAATTAAAAAAGATTTGTAAGTCACTCAAATGTGAATAATTGTTCAACCAGCCTAATTTTTACAAATATATTAAGTTATGTAATAATTTTTCCTATTCGCTTAATATTGGAGTAATTCCTATTTGCTTAATATTGGATAGATATAATTTATCAAGGAGCTCAAGATTATGTTCTTTGTAAAGTTCCAAAACACTGTGTTCTCATTTTTCATTAAAGATGACGTTATGCACTTTATGTGTCAAATAAGACAGAAGTTGTATTGAAATTCTGATGAAATTGAAAATCACATGTACCTCACTAGAAAACCACCTTACCTCTCATTAGAAATAAACTGAGGAAATAATCATAGGCAGGAACCTTTGCAAACACTCAATAAATCCTCATTCACTGGCATCAGTAGCATCCACATTCTGGTTGACAACAAGTGTTTAAAGAAAATTGATTGATGTTCAATGTTAGGCTGACTGAAGATGTTTTGGGTCATGCCAGAGAACTCCAATTTGGTCCTGTCTATCTTTATGAAAAATAATTTCAACACCTTTGCTGAAGGCACAAATGTAGTAGAGATAGCCACTATGTGACTTACTGAATCTGAATTTTTTTAATCATAGGATATAAAATATTCAAATATGATTATTTGTTAATATTTAAGATACATAAAAATGAGGTCCTATAACCAGATGTTACACAATTAACTAGACGCATAAGCAGAACATTTGTCTTTACAGCATTCTTGTATGAATTGTGTTTGCCTGCAAATTCATCAGGAGTCATGAATGATATGGGCTGCTACGAAGTCTAATGCCATTTTTTGGCTATTGTAACAGAAGTGTAATATAAAGTTCAAGGATACAGTGAGAGTTTATCACTGAGTTCTGCACCATTTTGTGTGATTCTGAACAGCATCTTTTAAGACACGCACTGGCAAGTTATCAATGTCTGAAACATATGCTGAGATTGATGAAAGTTCTATAACTATGTCATCTGTGTAGCACTTGAAATAATAATGAGATTGACACCACAATCAGAGCTCCTGGAGGAAACTCAGTCTGGTAAGCCAGGAACATTACTATTACTTGGGAATGGTGAAACACAGAGTAGAAAATCAGTCAGGTAAGTAGTCCTTATGGTAACAATCCATCATCATAAAAAAGGCAACTGTCTTCAAGCTAAAGACAGTGTGGCTGTCAAGAGAAGAGAAAGCCTCATTTCTACAGAGACTGGTTTTCAGAGTGGTCAATAGTTTTCTAAGGCAGATGCTCAGGCACAATGAACAAAACAGCCCCTGACAAAGACTATGAGATAAGTTGAATATTGAAGACTAGGTAGAAGCCTACAATTTAAAACTGAGTTACAAGATAGAACTAGAGCAATAGATGAGTTACTTACATCATATTTTTAAGCTTAGATAAGGATTTGTCTCTTTTATGGTAAATATGTGACAACTGAATCACAAATCCACTCTCCTGTATCTTTAGCAGAAATTATCATATACTCAGGACATTCACTGAAGAGACTTGCTGCCTCAGAATCATTTTTATTTGCAAATAAAGCTTCAAAACTTTTTCACACAGTATGAAACCTGGGTACCAGGTAGATTGGGATCAATGAAGACTCCAAAATTTTGAAACAAGGTGGAAGTGTGAACAGGTGGGGAATACATACAGCATTTTCTTATTCTGGAAGGGAGCTCGAATACAGCATTCATGAAAATGTGTTCCTTCTCTAGAATGGTAGAGTTAAAACTAAAAGAGTAAATAGGCTGGTGAAGAGCCTGGACTCTGCAACTGAGTAAAATCCTGGCTCAATCAACTGCTACCTGTATGAATTTAGTACATTGTGCAGTCTCTCTATTCCATTCATTTTCTGTAAAATAATGTAGAGATGCTGTGAGAAGTAATGGGTCAAACTATTTGAATTGCTGTTAACAGTGCCTGGCACAAACTAGAAGTTCTGGAAATATTATCTATTTTCATTATACATTTTTAAAATACATTTTAACACAATTCTATGCAAAGCGAGTTAGTAAAATATCACATGGCTGGCATAAGATTAATCTGAGTTTGTGTTCTGGCTCTGACATTTATCAGTGCAGGAATTTTAGCTGATTCAAGATATAGTCTTTTCATTTATAAAAGGGGAATAATTCTACATACTTCTTAATTTGTCATTCACTGTAAACACAACAAATGCACATGCAAACACACATACATATACAGAATTTATAGGAAAAAATTGAAATAAAGTAGAATATTGATAATAAAAGCTGTTATAATCATTGCTGTTATTACAAGTTATGAAATTCAGTCAGCTCACAATTTCATGGTTACATAGTGAGTGCACTATAATCCTGATAAAATAAAAATCAAGCTTAATGTGAAATAAACTTCATTCGAAGTTGAATTCCTTGCCATATTTTCAAGGATACAAAACTATTGGCTTTGTCAACAGTAATTTTCAGTACTTTAGTCTTCATTCAAGGACCGGAAAGTCAAGTCTGAAAAACTGTGCTCCAAATTCATACATATGTAGTGTCAGTCAATGATAATTGCATTTCAAAATGTCCAGACAGCAGTTTCAAAGAAATAATTACAGAAAGTCTGTTATTATTATTTAGGAATATCTCTTCAGATGTATCTAATACCTTGAGCTTTTTATAAATTTTCTACTGTAATATCCAAAGCTAAGTTTAAGTGAATAATACATGATCAAAGGAGTACTTTTAATTGCATTACTTTGACTTTAATAACTTGAAGCACAGAAGTTAATAACCTCAAGCACTAGAGAAGTCTATCAAAATGTCAATGAAATGCCTATTAAGACAGATATAAACAAAGCACAGATACCATACCAGATACAGCCTAATTCTGATGAGCAGTTGTAAAATTTAACTAGATACATTTATATTGAATTTTACCTACAAATCTTGGCAGCTTTTATAAATATCAGTTTAGTTTCAAGTCATTATTTTGAGGATGTCTTGAAAGAATCAGGGTTTCTTTTTTTCTGAACAAGTGTGAAGTAAGAATAATCTGCTTATACATCAAACATGTTGATTGGAAAGAAATAGTCTAGACAAACAAATTCAGAAATTATCAAAGGGAATACTTTGCTAAAAATAGAATTTTGCCTGAAGATTTGTAGAAAAGATCCTGAAGTGTACACCAGTTTTCTCAGAAGGTAAAGATATGCTTTTACTTATAACAGCTCTTGAAATGATTACAAAAAGGTTGTTGTGGCTTACTTGACATATAGACTTGAGGACTGTAAAACCACTTTGAGTCCCTTGGGAACAATAGTTGTGTGACATTCATATAAAAATTGCAGGGATTTTCCTTTTTGTGTTGTGAATAGTTTGCTCTACCCTCTCCCTCTTCTATAACTCTTCCTCTGTCATCTCAAAATATGCTTTTTATGCATTTTTTAATGCACTGCAAAATGACGCTGCAACATATCCTTTTCTCTGCAAAGTCCTGCTGTTGCCTCATGCATGCACAGTTAGAAGATAATATAAATGAAATGTGATTTTAGTCATGGCCCCGACTTCATTTTTCAGAAAATTGGTTTTTGTCATGCATATTTTAATTACCATAGGTAACCTTTGGTAAATTTATTTAATTTCAGTTATTTTTGTGAAATGGAGAGCATAAATTAAATGTTTCTTGGATTCTAGCCTAATTATTGGTTTTTCAATAAGCAATATTAATGCACAACAACATGCAAATATCTGACTTCCTGACTTAATGGTCATCCAAGATAAAAAATTGGATGATTTTCAGATGATGTGTAATATCTGTGTAACAAATTTTAACTGGTAAGAAAAGCTTTTTATGAGAAACATTGTCTTATGTTCCTTACATAATACTTACCCAATAATCGTCTAGAAATCCATTTCCATTTCTCTATTTGCATTAGCAAGATAGGCTACATTTTGCTACTATAGGATTCAGGCTCATCTTCAGCAACAAAGGTTTATTTCTTATTTACAGGCACAGTTGACAGGGGAGTCCTCTGCTCATTGTTATAACTTACGAAACAAGGCTGTTCGCAGACCACATTCTGACACATACTTCACAAATACTTTAGTATGGACTGAAAGGGCCAGATAATTGACTAGCAAAACTTAAATAGCTGACTCAGAAGTGACACATTACAGCCCAGAAAGTATCACATGGCTATATAGAACCTTAGTGGAGAGGAAAACATGCTTTTACTCACAATATCAGCTAAAATTAACAAGTTATTTACACAACATTTATCCAATTCTGCATCAATCTATTCATCTGTCTTTGCATAGTGCATTGCATTGGATATTTTCTTTTCCTTAATATCGCTGGCAACATTGATAGTATTTTCTAAACCTGGGCTCAACCAACACTTGAGTGATTGAAACATCAAAATGCATTACAGGGATCATTAAACAAAGGAGAATTTTGAATATCAAAGTGGTGTTTCATTATAGAAACATTAGAAGTTACCAATGGAGTAAGGACCCTGGAGTGCTATAACTCACAATCCATTCCCTAGAATTTCATGCCTGTTGAACCAGAACTTAACAATAAAAGTAGGTCTAATTGCTCACACTAGAGATGTTTTCTAATTCTTAAGATCAGTCATTCATGAGCTAAGGTTTATTTAAACACACCCTTGGTATGACAGAGTCTATGCTCCTTCCTAAATATAAGATCCTATATCTCAAAAGCAAAAATTGAAATGAGACACTCCTCACCTTCTCAAAATTAACTTAAAAGTAACAGAAAAAGAAAGTTCATACTTCTACTTTATAATTAAATTTCAAGTTTATAAGACTAAGTCTTAACAGGTTATTAAAATTGGGCTTCTTTTTTCATTTAAATATTATTTTAAAGAAGATTATAATGAATAGACATTATTTTTTTACTGTGTGGCTGAGTCATAGACTACAAAGAAAACCCATGTCCTTGATATTGCAGTTTTAAACACAGGACATTGAGATGTGATTTATTTTGCCACAATAGCAACCCACACTAAACATATTATACTGAGAGAAGAATTATCTTGTAACACTTCAGAGATTCTATCATGCTTCAAAACACAGATGGAAGCATTCCAGAAATACAAAGAAAATCTTCAAAATAATCATCTCTTACTTTCAGGAGAAGCAATATTTATTTTGGTTAGGTTCATAAGTCCTAGTTTATAGACAGATATTGTTATAAAATTTTATTCTTAGGTCTGTTAGTTGGGATTCTAAACTTGTTTTCTCAAAGGTGCAATGCAATGTTATGTTTAGTAATTGCTTCTCACAAAATTCCATCTAACCCATATTGTATCTGAGCTAAATTACTGATATAGCTCCTCTGAATCCTCAGTCTGATTTAAAATTTACCAAAAGATCCATCAGGGAGAAAAGAGAAATGGAATCTTCGATTATTGAAATAAAAAGTGTTTGTCTTCAGCTTGTTCTCACATAAGTTCTCCCGCTCCTCTCCAAACTCCATGTGTTCCCAGCCATGTTCCAGACACCCGTGTCATAAACTGGTATCCCTTGGTCTTCTAGAATAGATCATAATTAGCATATTTAGTGGAAATATGTTTTTTTCTCACCTGTCCATAATCCAAGTAACTTTTCACATTGCCTCTGAACTTCGACTTCATGAAAATAAAGATATATTTAAAATAATCTGCAGTAGCATAAATATAATCAATAGACTTAATAAATCTCAATAAAGGTCTTTATAGATAGTTCTAAAATAAGAAACAGAGTTCCAAGTGCTGTCTAGAGATATATTTGTGTCAATATACATAATATTCCCTGCGATTCTCTTGGGAGTTTGTACTTTTCCTCAGTTTGACTCATTCACTGAAGTTCTTAATAGCTTTATCATTTCATCTGCATATTAATCTATAAAACCTCCAACGTCTATATACATGTGAAAACTATAAATTTATTTTTGGAATTACTTTTATAGCTGTCATATAAGTTAATAATGTAGAACTGAAGTATTGTTTAGATAAACACACCAAAAATTTTAATTGGAGGTTTATGGATGCTTAGACATTTTAACATTAAGTTTATTTTTATCATTTACTTTGTATTGTGACTGGCAAAGAGAATTAAATCAAATGGTAAAATGTTACTGTTTTAAGAATTCATTGTGGAAAAGAGTATGCTGATGCCTAAAGAAATTAAAAATAGAATTACCTTATGACCCAAGTAGCCGTCCTTTGAATATATATTCAAAGGAAATGAAATCATCACCTCACAAAGATAAATGTACTCCCATGCTCCTTGCAGCAATATTTACAATAGTCAAAATATGGAAACAACCTAGAAATCTATCAATGGATGAATGTATAAATAAACTGCAACGTATGTGTACATGTATCTATATCTACGTTTAATAACATATTATTTAGCCTTACAAAAGGGGAGGGGGAGTTCCTGCCATTTACACAAAATGGATGGACCTAGAAGACATTATGCTAAATGATATAAGCCAGACACAGAAATAAAAATATTGCACGATCTCACTTATATTTGGAATCTGAAAGAAAGCAAAAAAGGGGTCAAATATATAGAGATAGAAACCAAAACAGTAATTATCAGGGTCTAGGTAGGAGAAAGAAAATGGGGAGATGTAGGGCAAAAGATACAACATAGCAAATATGTGGGATGAACTATATATATATAATGTACAACATAAGGACTGTAGTTAAAAACAATGTATTGTATTCAGGATTTTTGCTAAATGAGTGGATTATGGCTGATCTTGCCACAAAGGGGGAAATGGGTAACTAAGTGAGATGATAGATATTTTCATTTACTACAGTAACCATTTTACTATGTATATGTATATTGTAACGTCATTGTATATATTATGCATACAACAATACAATTATTTTAACTTCTTAAAAGATTATCTTGTAAACGCGATACATTTACAGTTTATTAATAAACTTTAAAAAATAGAAAATTTGTATTTACAAATTGAGCCATATGCAATTTCTAATATTATCTAAAAGTCTATATCATATTTATAATTTCAAAAATACCCTAAATTTACAAAAAGCACTAAAATTCTAAGTAGTATGATATAATGGCGATGACATGTATTGCACTTTTCTGCTGAACCATAAGCCAGGAGGAATATGTATCCAGTACAGACCTCAGCACATGTTCCTGACATTAACCAAGCATGAAACCTGTGTTCTATAGAAGCATAATCATATATGCGGTTTACTATAAGTGGAAATGTTCATGCCTGATGTACTAAATGGATGTACATGCAGAAACATGTGAATAAAGAAAGCAGGAGAAGCATTACAAAGTCTAAAAAAAAATTTTACCTAGCTCCAGAAGTTAAATTTTAGTCATCATGCCTGTATTAAGTTTATTATATGCTATTTACATAAAGCACTACTTTGAAATTTTGAAACTTTTAAAAGTAAACTATATTAAAATCTACAATGCAGATCTGCCCCATTTTGTAGTTTCTCAGGACACATTTAGAAGGCACTGCTTTAACTTATTCCCATTTTTACTTACCTTCCACTTTCTCTCCTGGGTTGGATATTTTTATTACATTCATTTCTTCTATTAGATATATGTAATTTTTAAAAAAATGTGAACACCTCTCTTTCTTCTTTTACTTACACACTATACAATATTTGGAAGCCACATTAAATAAGATAAAAACATTAGCTCAACTAAATTACTCATCATCTTTTCTTTCTACCTCCTAAATCTCCAATGATGATGATTTCAGCTCCATTATGGCTTGTATACTTTCATTCAAAATAGGGTGCTATAAACTCTTTTGTTTCATATGCAATTTCAATTAATGTTGTTCCTTGTTGAGAGAAAATAGAATCCCCTTTTAATAATATTTTATTAATAGTGGTTAAATGCATCAACTTGAATTTACTTGTTTTAGATTTAGTTTTAATCCTTAGATGTTCTCCCATTGTACTCAGGTTATACTACTGGATTTCTCTTGTTTTCTTTGTTTTTTGTTTTTGTGTAGAGAAAGGGTCTCACTGTCACCCTAACTAGTGTACAGTGGCATGATCATAGCTCACTGTAACTTCCACCTGCTGGGGTCAAGCAATCTTCTCACCTCAGCCTCCTGAGTAGTTAGAACTGCAGGTGTATCCTACCATGTTCTGCTAATTTCATTATTTATTTATTTATTTCTGTAGAGACAGGTGTCTCACTGTGTTGACCAGCTGGTCTTGAACTCTTGGCCTTAAGCTATAGTCCACCTCAGGCTCCCAAAGGGCTGGGATTATGGACATAAGCCACTGTGGTAGGCCCTGGTTCATATTTTTAATCATATGTTTTATTCTTTTTAAATTTTCTTTGCATTATGCTTAAGTGCACCCACCAGCAAATTTTTTTCAGAAAATGTCATGGTATTCCACATGCCTGAAATATATCTGCTTTGCCTTCATACATATTCGATAATTTGGTTTGGCATTACAATTAGTTGCAAAATAATTGGGTTCAGAATTCTAAAAGGTTTGCTTATATTCATGATTTGCTATAAAAACGCCAGATTGAATTATTTTTGTTATGTAACCTGTATATATTGAGAAGCAAGAAAAAGAACTTTAACGAAGACATATATTCCTGAATGGAAGATCTAATATTTTTAAAAGCTTATCTTCAAATAAATATATTGTCTTAATGCAATTATAAAGAAAATCTCAAAGATTTGTATTGCAGTGGTGGTGGTTTGTGTTTTGTGTATTTTTTAAAAATTCGATGAAGATATATATATATATACATATATATATACTAAAGCCCACCTCAATTTGGTGGGGAAACACTTATGAAGAAGACTCCAAAAGAAAATGAGAATAAAATGCAAAATCTGAAAAAAGATATTGACAACACACAAGTGACAAGGGATAGTATCAAGAATTAATAAAGACCCATTATAATAAGAAAACTTATAAAGAAATACTATGTACAAATGTGAACAAAATCAAGGACCATAAAGAACACAAAATAATTACTTTAGTTTTTAAAATACACTGGGAAACTTCTAAGGCTTTGAACCATAAAAACAAAATCATTTTGTCTATAACTTTAGTCTATTTCCATTTGGCAAGTCTGGCCTTCTTTCCCCAAAGGACATTTTCTAGATAGTTTCCTGATCTATCAGGACTGAGTGTCCTTCACTGCCTAATGCACTAACATAAACAGCAAACGGCTATAACATCAAACAAGCAGTAGTCAGGAAGAGCTTTTATACCCTGAGGTCAAAATGTGTAAAAGAAGCAGGAAGGTAAGGAGGCTAGGTTAGTAAGTAAGTTAGTAAGTAAGAAAGTATTGGCTGGGACAATAAAGAGTCCTCTAGTCAAAGCCCTCTGTTACAAAAGTCCCACATCCTATAGGAATGGGTCCGCACAGTCATCAGCCAAAAACTACTAAGGAAAGTACAACCTTAGGATAATCATCATGGTAGATCCAGGAAGGGTCACCGAGGGAGCTGTCAGTGAACTGCACTCCCGAGAGTAGGAAATCTGATGAGTATATTTTCAAGGCCACCACACCCAATACTAAGAGTTAATATTTACCTATAAGCTCAATACACACCTAAAATAACTAACAGAGCTGTTTATTCAATTAACTACTAACATAATTATTTTATGATTCTTTGATGAAGGAAAAGATGCATTCATTATATTACTGCATGGCTTTTTTCTTGAATGAGCACAATTTACTAAATACAACAAATTGTAAATATTACAAAATCCCAAAATATTTGTAGTTTCTGATAGCAGAAATTATATTTAACTTATTTAAAATAGAAAGAAGTGATATTTTGGGGGATGAAGCAAGAATTTTCTATAGAATACACAATAATTTGTCAGAATTTTAAAATGCATTTGTGATTTGGAATAATTACAGCAAAATCAGGCCCATAAAATATTTAAAATTGTGTTTAAGGAAGTTTCTATGTAGACATTCATAGGTAAAAATAAAGATCACAATGTAATTAGAAATCCCTAATTATAAAAATATGAAGATTTAAATTGGTCATGGTTTCTTCAAGCTGAACTCGTAAGATGATATTTAAGATAAGTGAATCTTAACATGAAAATTATTTTTGAGTTTTTGGAGTTCTGACGATGTAAAGTGGATTATCAGCTCCCTCAGGCACTACAGGTTTATGTGTATGCTTCCAAGTCTCTTCACCAATCTATCATTTCTAAATAAAGTATGTTTCAGCAGCAGAAGGGTTTTGAAAATTACCAAAATCCTTTGGAAACAGATCTGGCAATGACTGAATAAATGAACAAAACAGGAAAGTGACAAGAAAATGTTACCATAGAAATATAGGTAGAAATGCATTTTTACTTCCTGACTTTAACTGTCTGAAAAGATAGTAAACCTATCTTCAAGTAGCTAAAGTCTTTGTCCCTTTAATTACATTATTTTCCATAAACAGTGGCATTCCATTAAGGACTGAGACCATGATTCAGCCAACTCTCACAGGTTTGGTTCCTGAAGCAGACTCTGAAACAAAGATTAAAACACAGGAAATTTATGAGGGAATGCCTTTCAATCAACATATATGAAAGGGTAGGAAGACAAAATTATTTGAGTACAGAGAGAAGCTGTCTGAATAGTAGAAAACTATGGTTGGAATGTTTGTGTTCCCTCAAAATAGATATGCTGAAATTCGAACTCCAAAGATGATAATATTAGAAAGAAGGGGCTTTTGGGAGGCAATTAGATCATGAGGGCAGAGCCCTTTCATAAGGGATTCACCCTTATAAAAGAGACCCTTGAGAGCTAGCTAGCCCGCTGCCACCATGTGTGAACACAGCAAGAGGACCTGCCATCCATGAACCAGAAAACAGGCCCCAGCAGACACTGAATCTGCCAGCACCTTGATATTGAATTTGACAGCATCCAGAACGATGAGAAATAAATTTCTGTTTTTTATAAGCTTCTCAGTCTTTGGTCTCTCGTTCCGGCAGCCTAAATTAAAGCACATTTCCATATATTCTCAGTAAAAGCCTTAACCAAGGCCTCGGGGATCTTTAAGTCATCAGCCCCCTCATCATTATCCTGAGTTGGGTAAAACTGCCTGCTTTCTTATTCCCACTGTGTTAATCTTTCTTATTCCCACTGTGTTAATCATTCTTTGGATGTGGTTTGCTCAGAAAAAGCTCGGGTCCATGTGCAAAGCTACTGAATACAACCCCAAAAAAGGTCGACAGCTGAAGGTTCTCTACCAGCAACACTCCAAGCAGCTTTAAAAATAAATCATTTCACCCTGAAAGGGTAACTGATGTCCTGTCACAGCCTTCGTTATATCTGCAAAAGAAGTTTTTAACGAAGACTACAAGACGATAAAGAAATACACATCCACATAAACAAAATAAACTGAACTTTCATGAAGAACCAAAGGACATACAATGGAACAAAAATATTCTTTTCAACAAATGATGCTGGAAAAACTGGATATCCTCATGATAAAAAAAAAAAAAAAAAGAATCTACCCATAGACCTTTCATCCTTTACAAAAATGAACTCAAAATGGATCATAGACATAATTATAAAATGTAAAACTCCTATAAGATAACATAGGAGAAAATCTAGATGGCCTTAAGTTTAGTGATGCCTTTTTAGATACATCACTAAAGGCACAATTCATGATGAAATAATTGATAAGCTGCATTTCATTAAAAGTAATAACTTTTCTGTGAAAGACACTAAAATGAGAATGAGAAGACAAGCCACAGACTGAAAGAAACTATTTGCAAAACACATACAGGCATACTTTGTTTTATTGGATTAGACCTTACTGTGCTTCACGTATATTGTACCCTTACAAATGGAAGATTTGCAGCAACCCTGTGTCGACCAAGTCTATCACTGTTATTTTTCCAACAGCATGAGCTCACTTCATGTCTCTATGTCACATTTTGATAATTCTCACAATATTTCAAACTTGCTCACTATTATTATACCAATATGGTAATCTGCGATCAGTGATCTTTGATGTTACTATTGTAATTGTTTTGTGATGTCACAACCCATGTCCATATAAGATGAAGAATTTAATTGATACATGTTGTGCGTGTTGTGACTATTTCACTGAAAAACATTCTTCCATCTGTATCCCTCTTTTTGTTTTTTCCTATTTCCTGAGACCAGCGATATAGAAATTAGGCCCATTGTTAATTTTATCATGGCCTCTAACTATGTCTCGCACTTTAAGTCAAGAGCTGGCTATGATTAAGCTCAATGAGGAAGGCATGGCACAAGCTGAGATAGGCCAAAAGCTAGGTTTCTTGCACAAAACAGTTAGCCAAGTTGTGAATGAGTAGAAAAAGTTCTTATCGAAAATTAAAAGTTCTACCCTAGTAAATACACGAATGATAAGAAAGCAATGCAGGCTTATTGCTAATAGAGAAGTTTTAATGGTGTGGAAAGAAGATCAAACCAGCCATAACATTCCCTTAAGACCAACCCTATTCCAGAGCAAGGCCCTGCCTCTCTTCAATTCAGTGAAAGCTGAGTGAAGTGAGGAAGCTGTAGAAGAAAGATTGGAAACTAGAAGTGTCTGGCTCATAAAGTTTAAGAAAAGAGCCATCTCCATAACAAAACAAGGCAAAGTGAAGCGGTACATGCGGGTAGACAAGCTGCAGCAAGTTATCCAGAAAATCTACATGACATTATTAATGAAGGCGTCTACAGTAAAAAACAGGTTTTCCATGAAGGTAAAACAACCTTATATTGGAAGAAGATGCCATCTAGGACTAAAGAGAAGCAGCTAAAGAGAAGCAAATGCCTGGCTTTACAATTTCAAAGGAGAAGCTAACTCTCTTGTAAGTAGCTAATGTGGCTGGTGACTTTAAATTGAAACCAAAGCTTATTTGCCATTCCAAAAATTCTAAGACCCTTAAAAGTATACTAAATCGACTCTGCCTCTGCTCTGTAAATAGAACAACAAATCCTGGATTATGGCACATTTGTTACAGCATAGTTTACTGAGTACTTTCAAGTCCACCATCGAGAACTACTGTTCGGCAAAATAGATTCTTTTCAAAATATTACTGTACATTGACAATGCACCTGGTCATCCCAGAACTCTGATGGAGATGTACAAACAAATTAATGTGTTTTCATGCCTGCTAACAAAATATCCATTCTGATCCATTTGCCCATGGATCAGTGATTTTTGCTTTCAAGTCTTCTTACTTAAGCAATACATTTCAGGCGGGGTGCAGTGGCTCACACCTCTAATCCAGTTGTGTCTTTTCTTCTGAGAGTGACCTGGTATACTTCTGAATGACTCTTATTCAATTCATATATTAGTATCTCCAGTCAGTTTACAATAAAGGATCTTGTAGAACTAGATTATTCTGTCTCTTGAAACCAGTTTTATACCTCTAGTTCTGATCAATTTTATCTTGAGATTTCCCATTTTACTTCTCTAAGGCCAGGACCAGTTCATTTCTGGGAGAATGTTGCCATTGCTTGCATGTATCACATATGCATATTAACTTCATATATATATATGTTTGTAAACACATATACATATATATACACACCCTGTGGCTGTTAGTAACTTACTTCGGTTATTGTTGAGCATGTTATGTAGTAGAATCTTAAGTATAGATAAAGCAAGGTAGTTCTATATGCTTTTTGTTTTGTTTTGTTTTGTTTTTTGAGATAGAGTCTTGCTCTGTCACCCAGACTGGAGTGCAGTAGCGTGATCTCGGCTCACTGCAGCCTTCACCTCCCAGGCTCAAGTGATTCTTCTGTCAGTCTCCTGAGTAGCTGGGATTACAGGCACACACAGCCACACCAGGCTAATTTTTGTATTTTTACTAGAGACGAGGTTTCCCCATGTTGGCCAGGCTGGTCTTGAACTCCTGACCTCAGGTAGTCTGCCTACCTCAGCTGCTTAAAGTGCTGGGATTACAGGCGTGAGCCACTGTACCCCATCAAGGCAGTTCTATTTGATCATTTGCTTGATCTACCAGATATGTTCACCAATTCAGTGTGTTTTTACTGAGCAGATACACAGTTCTAAAAACTTTGCTAGACAGTAGGGAAATAATATCAAACCCAAACTGATGCTATTCTTCCTAGAAAGAATTCTTGGTGAGCTATTTATCACTTATTTTGTTATAAAAGGAAATTAAATCTGTACCACGGTTCCTGCTTCTTTATAAAAGAAGCTTTATAACATCGCAACTAATGATGACACAGGCTTTATTAACTATTCTAATGAATTTTTAAAAACTATTTAGGCTCTTTGCACTGCAGCATCAATGGAAAGATTCATCTCTTTCAACCTCATTTATTTGAAAGATGAATAATTGCATGAGTTAGCTTAATTGTTACTTTAATTAGTGTTATAGTTTTAATTTGGTTCTTATTTGTGGAGTAAATTAATTAGCATTTGTATTAAGAAATCCAGCCTGTTCATTTTCTAGTTTATTTGTTATAACAAAAAGTATTGTAGTGATATTAATAGTTGATTTGATACATAATTTTTCTGTCACTCTCTGTGTATCATAACCATTTGATCCAATAAACTTATTTGGAAATGTCTACATTACAAAATTTTATGAAAAGAATTTAAAATTCAAAATATACTATTGAAATTGTTGATCTGAGGGTGTTATTTAGCCTTTCATAAGTTATATGAACTTTGCATGAATCATCATCATTACTACATGGTTCAAATTTTAAGGCTAAAGTATAAGCAAAAGAGTAAAGAGCTATTGCAAAATGTAGATACACACTTAAGTTAGCATTTATAATTCAATAGCATCTCAATTGGGAAATCACTGATAAACAGTTTTATTCAGAAACAAATAATTTGTCAAATGAATTCAGTTAATCTTCTGTTCAAAGCAAGCAGATTTATTTGCTGAACAATTTATCTGAAAAATTATTATACTGATGTGCAATTCAATTTTCCAGGGAAAATTTTAGTCCACAGGTTTTCTCAATTATTATTATCTTCATTGTTTCTTTTCTCCAGGATGCATTTTAGAAGCAACATTCTTTAAATAAAGTCAACTAACAATGCTATACATTTAATTTGTTCTGGCTTATGTTTAAAGCAATTTCAGAATTTAAAATCTAACTGTCATGATATTTAAATAATGGAAGATATAGGTATGAAATTTGTTTCTAACTTGCTGTTCTCATTGTTTGGGAAACAAGCAATATAAAACTGGGCATTGCACCAAGAAGAGAACCCATGGCATTTTGTAAATAATTAAAGACTATAAAACAATCTGGGCTGCCAAAATTTTGAGCAAATAAAATAATAAACAAAAACAGGTGTGAATGAATCAGAAAGAGGACAGAAATATACAAATAAACAAGGTTGGGGGAAATTGTTGAAGTCAGTATATGTGGCAAAAACAATCTGAATGAAGTAAAAGCAGTTAGGAAGTTCAGTGTATAAGTAAAATAAAATTGATTGGGATATGGAGAGATCCATCAAATGCTGATAGGTAGGTTGTACAAGTAAGGCTTGTGATCTAATACAAATAACTTGAGTTACAAAGTCTTCCTGAGCACCGCTATAGGTATTACAGTGATAATGATTGCAGGATATATGAAGGGCAACAGTAAGACTTGAATCTCTTAACTATCTCTAAATATATATTAAATATATATTATATATATAAAATATATATAAAAAACTTTTAAATTATAATAACTTGCAGTAAGATTGCAATCATTTCCTGATAAATGCTGTTCTTGTTATAGAATTACTGAAATATTTATCATGTTGGAAGTTACAGTTATTTGCATATATGAACACTCTTAATTGCATTTGCATATATGTCATTATAATTATCCAACTTGCATATAAATTGAAAGACTGGATTATATTATTTGAGTGCTTCAGAGGAATTGCAAAATTATGAGAGCATTTCACAGAAAACTACATTTTAACCAGCAAATGCATAACCAAATATTCCTTTAAAATTTATTATCATTATTATTATCTATTCTGTAACCTATGTACATAGGGAATATTTCAAATAAAAAAATAAATCATAGAATTAAAACTCTTGATGCAGTGCACAGATTGACAAATAAAATATTACTGTTACCTTTGATGCCCTCAAAGTAGCTCTATCCAAATGCATCTATATTCCTCCAAACAATGTCATCCATTAACTTGGATTTTTTATTTAACTGTGGAATAATACATGCTTAGATAAAAGTAAATAAAACAAAAATCTACAGCTCAATAATTTATCCAAAGGCAAACCCTGTGTGATATCCAATAAGGAAAAGAAACAGAACATTATGAGCACAGCAGAAGTTTCTTTTGTGCCCCATCTCAGGCATCAAACACAGCCAAAGTGAACAGTGTACTGACTTTCGTGCTTTCTTTTTTTTTTTTTTAAATTTATTTACTTATTTTTTTAATTATATTTTAAGTTCTAGGGTACATGTATATAACGTGCAGGTTTGTTACATATGTATATTTGTGCCATGTTGGTGTGCTGCACCCATCAACTCGTCAGCACCCATCAACTCATCATTTACATCACGTATAACTCCCAATGCAATCCCTCCCCACTTCCCCCTCCCCATAATAGGCCCCGGTGTGTGATGTTCCCCTTCCCGAGTCCAAGTGATCTCATTGTTCAGTTCCCACCTATAAGTGAGAACATGCGGTGTTTGGTTTTCTGTTCTTGCGACAGTTTGCTGAGAATGATGGTTTACAGCTGCATCCATGTCCCTATAAACGACACAAATTCATCCTTTTTAATGGCTGCATAGTATTCCATGGTGTGTATGTGCCACATTTTCTTAATCCAGTCTGTCACTGATGGACATTTGGGTTGATTCCAAGTCTTTGCTATTGTGAATAGCGCCACAATGAGCATACATGTGCATGTGTCTTTATAGCAGCATGATTTATAATCCATTGGGTATATACCCAGTAATGGGATGGCTGGGTCATATGGTACTTCTAGTTCTAGATCCTTGAGGAATTGCCATACTGTTTTCCATAATGGTTGAACTAGTTTACAATCCCACCAACAGTGTAGAAGTGTTCCTATTTCTGCACATCCTCTCCAGCACCTGTTGTTTCCTGACTTTTTAATGATCGCCATTCTAACTGGTGTGAGATGGTATCTCATTGTGGTTTTGATTTGCATTTCTCCGATGGCCAGTGATGACAAGCATTTTTTCTGTGTCTGCAGGCTGTATGCATGTCTTCTTTTGAGAAATGTCTGTTCATATCCTTTGCCCACTTTTTGATGGGGTTGTTTGTTTTTTTCTTGTAAATTTGTTTGAGTTCTTTGTAGCTTCTGGATATTAGCCCTTTGTCAGATGAGTAGATTGCAAAAGTTTTCTCCTATTCTGTAGATTGCCTGTTCACTCTGATGGTAGTTTCTTTTGCTGTGCAGAAGCTCTTTAGTTTAATTAGATCCCATTTGTCAATTTTGGCTTTTGCTGCCGTTGCTTTTGGTGTTTTAGACATGAAGTCCTTGCCCATGTCCTGAATGGTATTACCTAGGTTTTCTTCCAAGGTTAACACAAGAGAAAGCAGGAAAGATCTAAAATTGACACTCTAACATCACAATTAAAAGAACTAGAGAAGCAAGAGCAAACACATTCAAAAGCTAGCAGAAGGCAAGAAATAACTAAGATCAGAGCAGAACTGAAGGAGATAGAGACACAAAAAACCCTCCAAAAAATCAGTGATTCCAGGAGTTGGTTTTTTGAAAAGATCAACAAAATTGATAGACCACTAGCAAGATTAATAAAGATGCAAAGAGAGAAGAATCAAATAGATGCAGTAACAAATGATAAAGGGGATATCACCACCGACCCCACAGAAATACAAACTACCATCAGAGAATACTATAAACACCTCCACACAAATAAACTAGAAAATCTAGAAGAAATGGATAATTTCCTGGATACTTACACTCTCCCAAGACTAAACCAGGAAGAAGTTGAATCCCTGAATAGACCAATAGCAGGCTCTCAAATTGAGGCAATAATCGTGCTTTCTTTTAGAGTTTTACCATTTCAGCAAGCATTGGTTTAATTTTGCTATGACTTTAATGCTTTCTTTTGGAGGTTTACTAGTTCCACAGGCATTGGCTTAATTTGGGTAGTTTTTGAATTTCATATAAATAGCATTGATGTAATAAGTGCTTTTCTGGATCTGGATCTTTTTGTTCAGAATATGCTTCTTACATTTTTCCACGTTATTATGTGTAGCTGTATTTTACTTATTGCAGTATAGGATGTTACTGTATGATGATATTACAATTTATCCATCCTAAGTATTCATTTTGAATGTTATGAGATTATTATTACTACTAAGTAATTCATCGATGGCTGTTCTTATACAAATTATTTAAAGGCACATATGTAATAAGTTATTTTGTCTTTATCTAGGTATAATGTGGGCAGGTCACATGGCATTTTATAATAGTACTAGTATATATTAGAAGTCTATTTTTTAAAGTAGTTGTACAATTTATCTCCAAACAGATAAAACAACCCTTAGGAACATACGATATTTCTTATATCCATCCTTATCAATTATTCATCTGTGCTTTGAAATTATTTTATATTATAAATTGTTTGATTACATAGTAATATATCATGTTTTTAATTACATTTTTCATCTGCAATTTTTAATTAACTTATTTTTTGTTTTTAAAGTGACCTTTTAAAGTGTCTTTAAAAGGAAGTGTGTATTATTCCATAATTAAATAAAAAATCCAAGTTAATGGATAGCATTGTTTGGAGGAATATAAGTATAAAGCTCAATGAATTTTGATAAGCTAACACTCCTGTGAAGCAAACGTCATACGGACTTTTGGAACAGATTATTATCAACACCTCAGAAGTAGTCTGTGCCCCTTCCAGACACTTCTACTGAAAACCATTATATTAATATCTAACTCCATAGGTTTATTTTACCTGAAGGCATCAATGTGTCACTTCTCCATGTATGCATATTCTTATCTGGTAAATTTTCAGTATCCTCCCACTCTAACTTTGAGCTTGACCATAGGACTTGCTTTGGTCAATAGGATGGTAACCAAAGTAAATTAAGCAGAGACTTGAAAAGGACTTGCCTGATTGGGATTACCTTTGTCTTTGTTCTTAGCTATAGACATGATAAATTTTCCACAAATTTTATTACACATTATATTATATTATCCACAAATCCACAAATATAAATTCTATTATCCACAAATTATATTATTACGTTATAAATAAATCCACAAATTATCCTGCTAGAGGATGAGAGATACCTGAAGAAGAGCAGGGCCACCCAGGCATCCCAGATGAGATCATCCTAGTTCAGCTCACAATCAACTTTCCATTAGGTATTCAGAGATCAAAAGAATAATCTAAGTAACATTCATTTTATTGTCTATCCAATGACTAAAGAAATAAATAAAGCATTATTATTTTAAGACAGCAATATCTGTGTGTGTTTTTCCTTTTCCTTTTTCTATTTTTTTCAGCACAGCATTATGTTGTTAGTAGCATTGTATAACTGATAACGTAGTCATCTTTATTTTGTTATCAATATCTGAGAAATTTTTGAAAATATCACCAAGTCTGATGTTTACTGCAAGATTTGTTTTAACACGCTCAGTCATATTAAGGAAATTCTTTTCTATTGCTAGTTAGCGATTTTTTCTCTCATAAATGGCTACTAAATTTTCTCAAATGCATTTTCTGCATGAGTAAAGATGATGATGATTATCATTAGATTTTCTTATACAAGTTAGAAATTGCACCCTCTTTTTGTACTCTTAGAAAAGTTCATGGAAAACTGTTATTTTTATTTTAATGTTGTAGAGATTAACCAATGAAGCAATCATGTCTCTGAAATTTTTTATTGAGAGGTTTTCAGTAATAGATTCAATTATTTTTTAAGATATAGGACTATTCAGTGCTTTTAAAAAATCTATTGGTGTCAGTGTTGATAAATTGTTGTTTCTGCATAACTTATGTTATCTCAATTGTAATTTACTGCCATAATGTTGTTAGCAATTCTTTATAATAATGTCTCTCAATCTATAGTGATGTCCTCATTTAAATTATTGTTATCAGCAATTTGTTATATCTTTCTTTCCTCCTTCCCTTTATCTCTGCCTTTCTGTGTTTACTCTGACTAGGGTTTTATTATTTTATCAAGTTTTTATTATAGTAAACTTTCATTTAGTTAGTATTCTCTATTGTATATTTGTTTTCTATTTCACTGATATCTGATCTTGTTTTGTTACTCAGTTTTTCTAGATTTTTTGTGTTTAATTTGTTTTCTTTTTCTTGGTTCTTGAGATGGATGCTTAGATCAATCTTTTTCACTTCTTCTTTAGTAATCTGAGCACTTTAGAAACCAAATATTCATTTAATTAATACTGAGGTGCACCCTTCAGGTGTTGATATGTCATCATTTAATAATAGTTAATTTCATTTCTTTAAATTTCCCTTGTTACATTTTCTATTTAACTCATAAACTATTCAGAAATGCATACCTTAATTTCCCAGTAGTTACGGGCTTTCCATTTGTCTTTTTTTTTTTTTTTTTTTTTTTTATTGGTTTCTACTTAATTTCACTCTACGAAAAATCTTGGAATAATTTAAATTTAGTGGAATTGAGGTAAGCTTTATTTTATGACCCTGCATAAAGAAATCATTTTTTTTTATTTTGCACTTATCTGAAAAAATACATGTATTATATTATTGCCCAATATAATGTTGTATAATTTCTCACAGGTTTTCTCATTAAATTTTGTTTTTCATTAAGTCTGTCTATTTCACTTAATTTTTCCTGTCAGCTATTAGTGAAATATATTAGTGTTGTTTTCTACAATTGTGAATTTTTTTATTTCATTCTTTAGCCTAGTAAGTTTTTATTTATTTTGAATATGTGTTATTGGATGCATATACCTTTAAAACGGTGATATTATGCCAGTATATTTACTAGTTCAATGACATTAGCATAATTATCCTTTATATTTTTCTATTATTTTTATCTTAAAAATTATACTATCTATTATTGAGTTGCACCAAATTTCTTTTTTAGTTTGCATCATGTTTTAATGTTATTTAAACTTTAGTCATACGTTTAAAATAGGACTTAGCATTTAAGATGCATTTCATGTTGGTAGCACGTAGTTGTACAAAAAAAAAAAATTTGTATCCACTTTGTATCTACTTTTAACTTTTAAAGTTGAGGAATTTACTCAACTTACATTTAATGGAATTATAGGCATATGATAAAATTAAACACTTCTGAAACCATGTATTATGGTATGGCCATCTATCTTGCTTTGATCAACGAAATGAGTGGAAATTGAATGTGTTGTTCTCAGGTAGAAACACTAAATTACCAGTTAAGAGAGAATATAACTCTTTTCCCCTTGCCACACCAATCTTGGAAGCACACAAATAGAATTTTCATAAGCCTTGATCCCTCTGAGAGGATGATGTAGAGGAAAAAACCCAACTCCAACAAGCCATGTTTGTTGGCTTGTTGGAAAAGTGCCATGAGCATAAAGTGAATATTTGATCTGTTAAACCTCTGAAATTTTGAGGAATTTGGGCCTAGCTTATTTATGGTAGTATATGAAGTTTTAAAATACAGATTCAATTTAATATATAATTATTGAAGTTTTCTATTTTATCTTAATTTTTTTGTTTTTTTATTTTTCTAACAATCTTTCCATTTTACTTATTTATTTAACTGACATAAAATTATCAAATTTTGTAGTACGTACTCTCATGATCTTTGTAATCTTTACAGACTGTAGTGATGATCCTTTTGTATTCATAATTCATTTTGTGCTTTCTCTTTTTCATTAACTGATTAGTCTTTGAAAGTGTTCATCAATTAGTAATTTAAAAGAACTAACAATTGTCTGGGTTAATTTTTTTCTGTTGTTTGTATTACACAACATTAATTTCTGCTGTTGTATTCTTTTTTCATCTATATTCTCTGGGTTTAGATTGCTTCTTTTAAAATTTCTTGAAATAGCCTCCTTAGTTTTATAGACTTTTAATTTTTATATAACATAACTTTATGTTTTTTTATTTTTTATTTTTTATTTTTATTTTTTGAGATGGAGTCTCACACTGTTGCCCAGGCTGATGTACAGTGGTGTGATCCTGGCTAACTGCAACCTACGTCTCCCAGGTTCAAGCACTTCTCCTGCCTCAGCCTCCCAAGTAGCTGGGATTACAGGCGCCCGCCAGCATGCCCAGCTAATTTTTTGTATTTTCAGTAGTGATGGGGTTTCATTATGTTGGCCGGGCTGGTCTCAAACTCCTGACCTCGAGATTGCCACCTCATCCTCCCAAAGTGCTGGGATTACAGGCATAATCCACCGGGCCCTGCCGGTATATTTTCTTTAAGCAGAAACTTGTTAGTCTTCTGGCTCTGGATATTTTCATCATGCTTCAGTACAATATATTTTCTAATTTCACTATAAATTGACTCTCTGATGAGTTGTATTTATAGAAATATTTATGATAATTCCTACATTGGTTCCTATTCTTGTTATTTATTTCTTAATAGATTTCACTGTGGTAAATATACATAATATAGATGATTCAATTATTTGAAACTTGGAATCTTCCACGAAAACTGGTAACTAAAAGTATGACCTCATGTGATTGATTTCATGCTTAAACCTGTGCTACCTTTGTGGCCTAAGACATTCCAAATGGAGAATTTGATTTAAACTGGTTCTATGTTGCTAATGCCCCTTCACGTCTGGTAGAAAAAGATATTAATCTTCTATGACCAGAAAGTATTTTCAATAAATGCTTTTCAAGAAAAATAAGCAGTCAATAGGCAACCACATGCATTATTTAATGGAACTGGCTGCTTGGGTTTAGAAACAACAAAAACAGCAACAGAAACAATAAAAAGCATGAAGAGGCCCTTTAAGAATTTACACACTATAATTTTTAGATATGAAATGTTAAATAACTGAGTTGATGTATTTAAAACAATGAACAAAAACTGTCTTTTTGCTTTTAAAAACACATTTAATTTTAGTATGATCTCATATAAAAGCAATGAAAAAAAAAAGAAAAAAGTGTACTTACAGAGACCTCTTAAATGACAAAAACATCTATGAATCTTAAACATTTATGGCATGCAAATACAGTTGATACAGCAAGATACAGTAACCATATAGGTGTCACCAACATGCCAGTCTCCCTAGACAGTGATAACAGGTTTAATAAATATCATTCTGACACCCCAAATACCTGATGTGCAAAAAATATACATGAATGAAAAAGTAAGTTTTGTGGGAATAAATGATCTATGAATTTTTTCATATTTCTCTAAGGCCAAGACTTACTAAGATTAAATTATTGGCAATGTTGTTACAAATAAGTATTAGAGATAGTAATTTATTAGAAGAGGTTTACAGAAATATTGCCTCTAAACCCATTCATTAATATTCTAAAAAATAATGAGCCTAGAAAACTAGAGATTTGTTTTGTTTTTATTACAGGATAAATTTCTGTTTCTCCAGAAAAGAGGCACAGCTGTGCATGCTGCTATATATAAGCTCTGGGATTTATAATTTCAGGTTTCCTTTCCTATAGTGCAGATGTCCCTGGATCTGCAGGGTGACATTTGCTCTTATCATTTTGCCCCAAGGGGCAAATTAGACAGAAGGAACCAGTGCTAAAAGATTCTGAAAGTGAATAATTCATGTATCTCTGATGCCCAAACTGGATCCCTTGTCATGTTTATTACCTTTAATAAATATTTAAAAAGTGCTCATGCCTTGAATGATTTTATACTAAGGTAAAATACATGCCAGATATTTCAATGAACAGAGTATGGTGCTCAGGAAACAGTATTACATGATTAAACATGTTGGAAAGTGTAGGAAATAAGGAGAAGAACAAAATTTAAAGGGAAAGTGTAGGAAATAAGGAGAAGAACAAAATTCAAAGGTGGAAGGATTTTATCTCTAAACAAAATATTGCTGTGCATCAGCAGCATCTACATCAGATGGGAGCTTGTTAGAAATGCACAATCACAGGCTACACCTCAAATAAAGAATCCATATATGTATTAGATCCATGTTATTTGTATTTATGCTAAAGTCTGAGAGGCATACAAAATAGAGAAGAAATTAAACCCAAATGAAAAATATTAAAGTTAAAGAAAAATAAAGAGATACCACCCCAAAACTAAATTGGAGGAAACTTGGGTTCCATGGATATTAATTGAATATAAAAGATTTCAGATAGCGAACTGGAATTATTACCCTAACAGAAGTTCAGATCAAGGATCCTACTTGAGATCCAAGAAAAGCATGCTCTGAAAGCTGCAGATAAAATGTCAATGAGACTAACATGAAATCCTTTTCTTGATGAACAGAACTACAAAGTGACTGTAGGTACCATAGTCTCCGATGAGAAAGAGCTGAAAAAAATCTATCAGAAACTAATAATTTTCAAGTAGACCCCGTGATTATAGGTGGGAAACTGGGTTAATAGTTTCTTTGAGAGAGTAAATGCGTAAAGCTTTATAGTATTTGTAATTAAGAAAACTACTTAAGAGATGAAACACACTAATATAACACCAGGCAGGATAATAATTAACTGATTTCTGTCAACATAAAAAATAGAGACTAATCTTTAAGTAAAAAGGTTTTCTTTGAGCATAATATTCAAGAAGTAGGATTGCAATCTGGGACATACATATAGACCAGGGTGGCCTTCAGAATGTCAGAGGAACAAAGGAAAAGTTAGGTTTATTGAGGAAGGAGGAGGTTACACTAATTGTTTTGAAAGAAAGCTTATTGGTGCTGGCAGCATCTCAGAAATGTTGGTGAGTCTGATTGGGAAGTGTCAGCAGTTGTTAGGTAGGTAGGATTTGTAATCTTAGAATTACGGTGAGGCCCTTGTTTTCAGCTGGGCTCTTGAGATAGTTTTTGAACAGGCAAATATTCTTATACATTCAGCTAGTTGAATACATACACTGAGCTGTTAACTGCCCCGTGTTACTCATGTAGTAAGCTGTGGTATGGAAAAATTTCTTCCCATTATCAGGCAAACTGTGCATAACAGCCTTCTGTTCATGGTCTTCTCTAGTTTCAGTTGCCAGGAATCAGCCCAAGTGACTCTACTTTGAATCTTACAACTTTCACACTTCAGATTTGCTTAGTTACCGGACTGACGTTTGGAAGACATGCTATCGATGGAGGTGAAGGTGGGTTATAATTGTTTGAAAACAAAGATGCTTTGTAGAGCTAGAGATAACTTAGTTCTTATCTCTCACTGCAGTGCACTTCACCAAGAAAAATATATAGTAATATATTACATGCATATGAAGAATTAAAGCATTCAGAAAATGAGGTTTCATGACCAAAATTTCCAACAATAAATTATTTTACAATAAAAATGGAAACATAGAAGATATCATAATCATGATCATCGTCGTCATCGTTGTTGTCATCATTAATCCAAAGATGCACATTTTCCAGAATTCTCCCTGACATGTAGCTGTCTACTATCACATCAGTGCCCCACTCATGTGTGCTTCTTTCTGATACCTCCTTATCCCCACCTCGATCACTTTCCTGTGGCTGCTGTAACAGACTACCACAAACTGGGTGGCTTAAAACAGCAGAAATTTTTCCCTCACACAGTTCTGCAGTCTAGAATTCCAAAAGCAGTGTATCAGCAAGGCCACATTCCTTTTGGAGGCTCTAGGGAATGATCTTTCCTTGTCCTTTTTAGCTCTTGGTGTCTGCCAGCATTCCTTGGATTTCTTGACTTGTAGCCACATTACTCTATTATCTGCCTTCATCTTCACATTGCCTTCTCTGCATATTCTGTCTCATATAAAGACAAGTGTCATTAGAGTTAGAGCCTACCTAGGTAAACCAGAAATATTTCGCCTTAAGATCCTTGATTACTTACATCTATAAATACCTGTTTGTTTCTAAAAAGGTTAATATTGATAGGTTCTGGGAATGACAACACAAACATATATTTTTGGGGATTATCATTCAACTCACCACATCATCTTTCTTCTGTGAACTCTATATGAGGATGGAGAAAGGAGTTTAAAAATTTAAGAAAACCTTCAAGTGAACATAAAATGCCGTCTTGTCATCTATTAATTTGGTATCTGTAGAGATACAATGAAGGATGAATCACTATACTATCTCAAAATATTGTTATAATGTACCACAGGCATTTCCAATTAATCTCTGTTCTTCTACGCATCCCCAATCCCAGTCAGTTTATTTATCTCCCAAACTTGAAGGGCTTCTCTGATTCATAAGAGAGAGCGTCAGTAGAGTATGACTTTAAAAATACTAACTGTCAACTATACATCATAAAAAATTACTCCCAAATTCTAAGGTGCATTGTCAATCACACTGAGTTTTCAGTGCTGAGAGATTTTATGTTTGATATTTTATTCACCAGTACTTTGTTGGGAAATGAGAGGCCACACCAGGAGCTATTTGCTAGAAGCTACTTTAAATGAGATCACTGACTCTAACCTTCATAACTAGAAGGATGGGACATTTTTATTTATTATTTATGCTTTCTTCTGTATCTTCAATAATTGTAGATAACAAAAACATCATTAATATATTCAGAAAAAGTAATAGTTAACAATACAAAAGAAACTATTAAAAATTTAAGTTACTCTTCAAGGTTAGTTTTATTGTCTTTTAAAAAATTTAAAGACAAAATTTAAATTATTCTAGATTCTTTTATAGATTCTCCTATAATTATAAATATTCAATAATGTCCTCATTTCATTACACAATTTTCTTGTAAACCATGGATTATATCTAAGTATGAATGCATCAACAATGCAACAGTTTACTTCAATTACCTTTAAGTATTTGTCTTCCTCCCAGTACAGCATGTATCATTTCTTTGCCATTAATATAATGCTTAGCAAAGTAAAATAAAATACATTTTTCTTTTATTTTCTGATTTTGAAATAAACATGGCTGATGTCCCTCGATTTTGAATACATTCATTTTTTTCTAATGCTTTACCTAGGTCATAAAGTTATTTAAGATATATAATATGATCAAAAGAAAGCAGGCATAAAGTCATGCAGGGCTGAATACTGTCCATCTTTAGTGCTTTGATGCCATTTTATGACTACATCTTTATTAATATTTTAGATGTATTATGTTGAAAATGTAACTGCATATTCTAATATATCAAGTTTATGATCAGCTTGGCTCTATCAAAATGTTTCTATGCTTACTGGCATTAGATATTCATTCTTTATTTTTAAACTGCTTAAAGAATGGATGATTAAGTAAATAATAGAGTTTTCCAAAATTATTTTTTGTGCACATATAGGACATAATCTGAAATTGTTCTTTGAGACTTTGCTTTTTATAGTGTTCATGGCTGCCGTGGGAGTGTTTCTGATAGCTATAATGCCACCATAAAAATACAAAGAGAATTTGACGAAAACTGCATGCAAATGAATTAAGCTATCTGATTGATTTCCATAGACGTAAAGAAAAAAAATCAGGTTATAGTGTTTCACTACATTGAGTGATACATACCAAGAATCTCTCAATACGGTGACTGAAGAAGTAAAGAAAATCACATTTCCACACAATGCATGGTTTCAGAGATGCTAAAAGCAGCTCCAAACACACAAGGAAATTCCTGAGAAAATGCCGACAGTGCTATAAATTTGATTCTTATTGTTCCCATAGCAAACATCATGGCAGTCTGGCATTCCCAGTTCTGCTGCCTCATCACTGCTGCATGAAAAGCCAAGGATCCGCAGTTATCATTTTGTCCCTGGTAGCAAGTTAGGTACTTTGAGTTTCTGATATCATGCAGTTCAAGAAATAGAACTCTAGGGTCATGAAAGAGCCAATGTATCTCCAAGCAACCTGTAACTTACTCCCCAAAGTGTGTTTGGTATTCTGGAAAAGTCTAGCTCAATATTCATCAAATACCATGGACCATATTAACTTTTGCTATATGTCATAAAGATTTCATTAAAGGATGATAATGCTTTGCTAACACCAAGCTTTAAGTAATAAAATGGCTTTATGAATGTAAAATTTTTCTGTTCAAATTTCTCATTCCCTTTTCTGCCTCTCCCTGGTTATATCTCCTCTAATTCAAAGTTGTCTAAGTCACCATATAAGGTTGAGGAGGCTGTGCCTTGCACCAGAACACCCAGTAGAGAGGCCTATGGGAGTGGCTAAAATCCACCAGAGACACTTGGCATGGGGCTGCATCAACTTGGAAGAAATCCGTGTGTTATATATCCTAAAGCATATCAAAGAGAATTTCTGCCAATAGAAGTCCATTATTTAAAAAGTTTGCATCTATATTATGAAAACATGTTTACAGTTTTACTTACATGCTTGACTTGGAATATGATCTCATGTCACTCCATAATATCAACTAAGTTTTGATAAATAAAAAAAATTCCATACTAGGTATATGTGTAGGCCTGTGCTAAGCTCTAAAAGAAAGATCAAGGAAGCAACGCAGCTTTTTCTCCCCTTAAGAAGCTGGAGAATATAGCTTTATATGGTCTTGTACTTTTGTTTCCATAGGATTGGTTTAAAATGTCCTCATACTTCCTTTTTTAGCCAACTAATTTAAGATTAATTTAATTATTACATTTAAAAGAGAAGGCACTGACTTCACTACTGCATGAAAAGCAAAGTCTCCCTGACATCAGAGTGTCAAGTAGCAAGTTAGGTACTTTGAGTTTCTAACATTATACAGTTCAAGAAATAGAACTTTAGGGTCATGAAAGAGCCAATGTATCTGTTGGTGGAGGGAACATCTCAAAATCTCAATGGTTTAACAGCACATAATTTGATGTGAATGATGGCAGATTCTGCCTAATAATCTCTGAGGATACGTCTGTCATGAGCTTTGACCCTCCTCTAACTCTTTGGATTCCTTTGCCTCTTTTCTCAAGGTGATGCAGGTTGCAAGTTTTATAAATGTTCTTGACACTTCTCTTTATTCTTCTTAAGGGAGCCGTTCAACTAAAATTTGCATGTTTTCATTCTCATTGGCCTTTTCATCTCATTTTATAGTAATTATAAAATTTTCTTGCATTTTAATTGTGAAATTAAATTGTTAAATTTTCTTGCATTTCTTATATGAAATTATGTGTTGATAACAAATTATTTTTAAAATTTGAGTGCAGGTTCTTACAAATCTTATTATTTGTTAAATATTTTTATTTATTTATTTTTTGGCTCTATATTATAACCAACATTTTTTAAGCAGATTTTGTGTAGGTTCTACTTTTTTAAAAAATCAAAAATATTTTTTAGTGATTTTTTCCTTTGATTAGGTTATATTCTCTAATAGTTCAAGAAAAAAATGCACAGGAGTGCACAGTTAAAAGGTTTTCTCTTATTTTTGTCTCTTCTGCATTCATTTCCAGCCCCAACCATTCACTAAAAACATAAGAATTACTGGCATTTTCTTATCTGGATTTGCTCATTTTTTTAAAGCACAAACAAGAAAATACTAAGATAGGTGCAAGTTTCCTTCAATTTTATACAACATTTGGTATATAATATATATTGCACCTTATGTTTGCTATCTCATATATCATAGATACAGATCTACATGCAGATACAGAGACATATATCATACTAAACATTATCTCACATATCATAGAGAGCTACCTCATTCTTTTGACAGCTATACAATATTCTTTTGAAAAATATACCAAAATTCAGGACCAAAATAGCTCCCAATTGATGAGTATTTGAAAATATAGAAATCTATACTTTCTCTGGTAATTTAGGAGTTCCAACTTTTTCTCAGTCTCATAAACAAAGAGTGTTATTAAAATTTTGGTTCTGGCTAGGTGGAAAATACTATCTCAGTATGCATTTGTTGCCAAACACAAGGAGTTCAACCTAGGTCTGGTTGCTCACCTCACAGAAAGCCTTACTAAGGGTTTATATAGGAGTTGGTCCACAGGCAGCAGATGGTGAGATGAGGGGTCCAGTGTCTCGTTGTCTGGATGTGGTGACCTGGAAAGTTTCAGTTCCTTGACACTATCTGGAAGGAATATGGACAGATGTCACTTTGTTCATTATGATTGTAGTGGCTCATCTTTTCCTGGGTATAGAGTATTGTATTTTCTTTTCTGAGAATTATGCATATACAGTCTTTGTCCATCTTTTTTCTATTATGTTGTTGGTCTTCACCACTTGTTATAAACCAAATGTTTGTCTACCCTCAAAATCTATGTGTTGAAGCCAAACCCCCCAGTGTGATACTGTAAATAAGGCCGTGGGAGGTAATTAGGGTTAGATGAGGTTATGCGGGTAGGACTGTCAATTGGGATATATGTCCTCCTGAAAAGGAGAAGTGAGAGCTTGCTCGCTCTCTATGTGCACTCACCAAGAGAATGTCATTGACTACATAGCAAGAAAGTAGCCATCTGCAAGGCAGGAAGAGACCCAGAAACCAAGCCTTGTGAGATCTCTGGCCTCCAGAACTATGAGAAAATACGTTTATGTTGTTTGAGCCATCCATTCTATCGTATTTTGTTATGTCAGCCTGAGCTGACACCACCCTTGAGAAGTTCTGTACCTCAAGGATGTTAGTCCTTTGTCTATGAAATAAATATTTCTCACCAGTACAGCACTTACTTTTTTTGTTTTTCTCATGGTACTTTTTAAATTTTTTATTTAATTTGTGTATGCACAGAGTGCTGATGCTTATGTAGTTGAATTGTTAATATTTATTTAGGTTTTAGGATTTTGAATTATAGTTACAAAGGCCTTTCCTTAAATGTTCCTCTTTTAGGGCAGGGTTCCTGTTACGAAGGGAGTGCCTCCTAATTTTTCAGGACTTCCTCAATTCAGAGTACAGTTACTTGTGTACAGTATAACATCTCTTTTTGTGACATTATACAAATACTAACTTACCAATAGCATAACTTCAACTTTTAATTTATTTTGTCCAGCTTGATTGAAGATAAGTCAACAAAAAATTGTATGTATTTAAGGCGTGCAATGTGATGTTTTGATATACATGTATATTATGAAATAAGCTCATTGACATATCCACCACCTCACATACATAACTTTTATTTTTCTGGGATAAGAACATTTAGAGTCCAATCACTCTAAATTTTCAAGTATACACTAGATTATTATTAACTCTAGTCACCATGCTATAAATTAGTTCCCAGATCTTATTCATTTATCACACATAATTAAAATTTTGTATCCTTTGATTAATATCTCCCTATTTCCTTCATACGCCAGACCCTGGCAACTACCATTCTCTCTGCTTCTATAAGTTTGAGTAACTTCAATTTTAAATGGTTTAATTTTGAACCACACATTTTATTTTATGAGGGTTTATTGGATTAAGTAAATCTTGTCTCCGCGTTCCCCTAACAACCAAGCAAAACACCACTTGTGAGGTTAGATAGCGTACTTACTGCTCTGTGAGTTGTGAAATAGTTATGATAGAAAAACTTTCATGTCCACAGAAATATGGTGTGGAGGGAAAGCAGACACTGTAAGACAACTGAGGGCTGATTATTGGGTGGAACTAGTGCTTGAGAGTTTTTGTGTGGACCTAGCACAGCTAAATCAAGGACCAGGAGCAGGAATTACTATGTCATCTGTTGTTAACCATATGCATCCTGAGTGGAACCCTGAGGGCATCCTCTTCTGGGATGACATGTGAAGGGTAGGAATTCAAGCCTCTGCTTTACTTCCCCATTCCAATATCATGCTCACTTTCACCATGTCAACCTCTTCCACAATTTTATCATATTGCTTCTGTCTCTGAAAGTAATCGCAAAAATTGCAATAACTTTTGCATGAACATAAAAATATAGCCTTTCTTTACCATTCCTTTTTTTTAAGTTCCTGGCTATGAGTTCTTAATTTTAATTGTCTTATATGTATAGGTTAGGACACTATAAGATTTTTCTCTAATTTTGAATCTTCTTTTTATAATAATTTATTTGAGTCATATATTTGCTTCTCTTACTTGACTGAAACCCTGCAGAGTGGATAGAGGCTTACTACCATCCCACCCTTCCATCTTATTTAGTGGCATGGTTTAAATGTGTCCCCTCCAAATTTCCAGTGTTGAAACTTAATGGCTAACTGTGTTAGTATTAAGAGGTGGGATCTTTAAAAGGTGATTAGACTGTGAGAGCTCATCCCTTGTGAATGGAATTAAGGCTCTTATAAAAGAGGCCTCACACAGTGTTTGGAGGCTAGTCCTTCCACTTTCTGTCATGTGAGGGCACAGTGTTCCTCCCCTCAGGAAGATGCAGTTATCACCAGACAACTGAATTTGTTGGCACCACCATCTTAAACTTCCCAACCTCCAGAGCTGTGATAAATGCATTTCTTTTATTATAAATTATCAAGTCTGTTGTATTCCAACTGCACAAACTGGGGTAGGACAGTTACTGAGTCCCCAATATAATCCCTGTCTTAGACATTTCATAGCTTCTGTCTTTTCTCAAGCTTTGTTTTTTTTTTTTTTTTTTTTTTTTTTTTTCTTTATAAAATGAAACTAAAAGCAATCAGAAAGCTGAGGTTACAGGGAAGTCACTCATTTGAAATCTATGTAGAGACAAAGATAAAAGAACTTGACTACTTACCTGCCTGAGGAAGACACTGGATGATACCATTCACACTAGTAAGAATCATTTCACTAAACTCTTTAACAAATTGTTAACAGCTACATGTGGCCTAGCTTGAGAATATGAAACACTTAGGAATCACTAATAAAAGGGAATCTACAGCTGTTCACAGACTCTTATCCAAATAACCCACCAAATACTCATAAGAAGAATAGAGGGAAGGTAAAAGATAAAAGAAAGCCTCCCTGGGAGTGTAGCATTGTCCAGGGGAACAGCAGTCACTCTTCAAAAGAAACAAAGCCTTATTTGGATCTTTCCCTGCTATCTTTCCTACAGAGAGAAAGCCTTAAGCCACTGGGGAAATGACAGAAAACTGTAGTACTCTCAGGGCATAGGTGAGAATACGTTGCATGCAGAGGAAGAGAAAAGGTAAAATAAAAAGATTTGCCTGAGAGGTTTTTTGGTTTTTTTTTTTTTAGGAAAATGTCTCAAGACCATTATATTACCCCTATCTATTATAGGGTAGAAGGGATATAAGATCTCTAAGATGGCCCTTCCTGTGAGACCCAGCAGTACAGCAACTTTCTAATATATTAATAGAACAGAACAGGAAGAGAAGATACACTCTTTTCTTGCCTTGTTCCCCATACCAATGGGTGACAAGTCTTAAGAAACAACAGCAATCTACTGATGTGGATAGACAAGAGTGTAAAGTAAGAACCTCTCTGAGATGAAGTCACAAAGGAAAGATCTAAAACAGGATGAAGCAGGCATTGAGTAAAAACTCTTCAGCAAACCAGCTCATACGCTAATGCTAGACTTGAAACATATGGTCCACGGAGATTAAATACAGCAACGACAAAACACAAAGCCAAAGCAAATCCTAAAAGATTTAGTCAACTTCCCACATTAAAGCCAAACAAAAGATATGCCCATTTCAAGGTATAAATAATTTATACCTTAGTCTGCACTGTACTACACAATATGTTTAGGTTTTAACCAAAAATTATGAGATACAAAAAAGTGCCCTTGTCAAGAGATATTTTATAAAATTAGATTTAAATGTAAATCAGAGATTGTAACTATCAAATAGGGAACGTAAAATTAATATAATATGTGTTAAACGTGCAAGAGGGAAAGGTCAACAGCATGCATAGGGAATGTCACATAGGGAATGTCAACAGAAAAATGTAACATCTAAGAAGAATCAAACTAGAATTCCAGAGATGAAAACATGGCAGCAGAGGTAAAAGGATGTTTCTGATCATCCCTAAAGTGTACTTGATAAAACCAAAAAAAGAATCAGTGCCTTAAATGGTAGATCAATGGAAATTTCCCAAACTATAAGGAAAGAGAAAAAATTAAAACAAAAACAAAACAAAAAACCAATGCATCTAGGAGTTGTGGGAAAATGTCAGACAATCTAATATATGTATATTTGGAATGCCAGAAAGGATGAAAATGATAGAGGAAAATTCTAAGAAATAATGGTGGATAATTTTCTCAAATTAAAGTAGTACAGCAAATTAAAGATCCAAGAAGCTTAGAGAATCTCTAATAGGATAAATACAAAACACAAAACAGACAAACACACACAAATAAACTTGGACACATAATATCAGAGTCGCCAAAATCTAAATACAAAAACAAAATTTTTGAAGGCAACCAGAAAAAAGACACAGACCATAAGAAGTAACAAAGCTAAGAATTACTTATAGAAAACTTCTCAGCAGAAATTATATTAGCCAGAAGACAATGGGTGTCATCTTTCTAATGCAAAAACAGGAACAAAAATGAAAAACAAACAACTGAGAATTCTGAATAGAGCAAAAATATATTTCAAAATGAACAAAAAAACACTTTTCAAGTTAATATATAACTGAAATAATTATTACTAGAATAGTACTTAAAGAAATGTTAAAAAAGAAAAGATCTTGACCTAAAAGAAATTGACACTAGATATTAAATAAAAAATTGTGTCATCTCAAAGAAATGTCATAATTAAGAATGATTATAAATTTCATTTTATTATTTTTAATATATCTAAACCTTAATTCACCTTATAAAGCAACTATTAGCAAAGTAGTACATGTTTACAGATGTAAAAATGTAAAAAGCAATGTGAGGTATGAAGAGGAGGAATTAGGAGTATAATGTTGTAAGGTCTTTACACTGTGTGAAGTAATATCTTATCATTTGAAGGTGGACTATGATTAATGAAAGGTGTATATTGTAAAGTCTGAGACAGTTATCAGAAAACATAATAAAAAATATAGATAATAAACCAATAGTTGGAAATGAAGTGTGAAAGTGATACAAAATTAAACTTTTTAAAAATTAAGAACTTCTTTTCAAAAGTTGCTATTTACAATAAGAGATAAAAAGCCATAAAATGGGAAAAAAACTTTTCTAATCAAATATTTAATAAAAGATTGTATCAAGAAGATAAAGAATGATAAAACTCCTTAATAAATAATCAAATGAAATATGCAAAAATCTGAAATACTTCAACAAAGAAAAACAATTGGCAAATAAGCACATGAAACCATGCCCTATATCATTATTCATTCGAGAAACACAAATTACACAAATTAAATACCAAAATGAGGTCACTATTTAAATGGCTAACAACAACTACAGCAAATTTTACAAGGCCAAGTACTGGTGAACGTTGAAAACGTATGCATTGCTCATGAGATGCAAAATGTTAACATTTTTGTAAATATTTTGACAGTTTCTCATAAAATTAAACTTCATTAATATCTGGCTCAGCAATTTGACCCATGGGTATTTGTTCAAGTGAAACAAAATCATGTTAACACCAAAACTTGTACCTGAGTATGTATAGTGATTTATACTGACCTCAAAGTAGAAACAGTTCAAATATCCCTCGCTGAGGAATGGACAAACAAATTAAAGTCTATCAAATAAGAGAATACTAGTCAACAATAATAAGATAAATATGGGATACCAAGGTAAGTTTCAAATGCATTATGGTAAGTGGAAGAAGCTAGACTCAACAGTTTACAGTCTTAACAATTCCTTTTATATGACATTCTGGGTAGAGGAAAATCTGCAGGAACAGAAAACAGATCAATTGTGGCCAGGAGCTAGTCTGGCAAGAGTGATTGATTATAAAGGGGAGCAAAGTAACTATGTAGGGTAATAGGATTGTTCTGCATCTTGACTATGGTGATAGCTATACTGCCAGAGAAATATGCCAAAACTTGCAGAGCTGCATGTAACAAAGGATAAATTTTACTGTGTATAAATTACACCTTCTTAAATAAATGATACTCCCTAAAATAAACTTCACTTATCAAATACAGTAATTTTTATTGTTCCAGCCTAATTAATAGTGGTATTCATCAATATCAATTAGACTATACTAACTAGTTTATGTCAGGCAAAATAACAGCATAAAAACATAATGAAAAGAATAGCATGAAGATTTATAAAATTCAAAGCATTCTACTCAATGCTAATGTAATGCATATTTGATTTTCCTTGTTTTCATTATCCTGAAAACTTAAAAAAGAATCTCAATAAAAATTAACACGCTGCAGATCTAAAACATGTTATTCTTGCCCTCCAATATGGTTCATGTGGGCTTGTGAAAAATACATTCAATTAGTATTTCTAGTCTTCGAATGCAATTATCATGCCAAATCTATTTTACCACTATTACTTTCAAAAAAGTATTTCTAAATTATCTTGAATATTTCATTAATTTTAAACTTTCAGAGTGAGAATATTTTAAAACTGATATCATCTTTATACATATTTAAAGATATTCTCTCAGATTTTGTGATACAATGTATGGTTCAACTTCAGATTTTTACAAAGTCAATTTGGATTCTATAGAAAATAATTCTGACTAAGTTAAAGATAAAAGAAATCTACTGAAAGTAGATTGCCTAATTTACAAAACAAAAAAATACTGGAGAACTAGTATGAGACACTGGAATTTGGATCAACAATAGCATTCATGCGTACTATAAAAATCAGATCAGTCAGGGTGTCCTTGCTGCCTTCATTATTCTATTGACACTATACCCAAGGTAGCTCTGAGATTTCTGCCAATAGGCAGTGGATGCTTCCACTGCTGGATTTAACTCCAAAGCATTGTGGGTTTCTCTGCAACACTTCCTTAAAAATCCAGTGTTCTAAATGACTATTTGATTAAATTATGTGCCTGCAACTTATATTCTAAAGTCTTTTCTCAGCCACCAGATCCAAAGGCATCTCTCTTAAGTAAAACTCTGATTGCAAGAGTCCTATCATTAGAATATTTTATTAGTTTTGAACTTTTTACTAAATAGACTACAAACTCTTATGCATATCATTCAAGCACTTCCATGATCTGGACAAAGGTTAGGCCTTGTTTACTAAATGGTCCCTCATATCTCACATCTCAAGTTATGCTGAACTCCTTGCAGTTACTGTAATGTGCTTTGATATTTCACATCATCATACTTTCACTTATAATGTGTTTTCTACATGAAATGTCATCCTTTGACTCTCCAACCCCACTCTTTTTTATATTAACTGAAGTGTCAACTCAAAATGCATCTTGAAATTTCCTTCAGTTCACAACCAGAAAAATTAATCATCATTGTCTTCCTTCCTCTGTATCTTATAAATACTACTGTTATTCTACTCATTTCACACTGTTTATTACTTCTGACTAGTCTTGAATTTCTTGAGGGTGAGTTTTCTGTTTTATTTAAACCCACATTCTTATTACCTAGTAAAATATTTGGCACATAATAGTGTTGCAAAAGACCCTGTTCCAATTTAAAAGTAGGATAGAAGAGAAAAACATACAAACATAGATAACTTTAGGTCTAATTGGAAACTTTACATTATTTGAGAGTTACAGATAAAATTTTATGGGATTTCAGAAGCAGAAGAGATTAGTTCTGGCTTGAGGGAAGAGATCTTCAAACACATGTTCAAACCAGTAAACACAACATCAAGGACATGCTCAGATACTTTGAAAGAAGATGTATTAAAAAAACACCAAGTTATAGTTGTGTCTGATGGATTAAGCGGAATAAAGTATATATACAGAGGTGAATAAAATTGTTCATTACAACTTTGCAAACGTGAAAAACAGAAATTCTTGGAGTCAAAACTAAATAAATATTGATTTGGAATCAAGAAAGAGTGACTGGGAAAATCATGAGGTAATTGGAAAGTGATAATGTCAGATAAAATTTATTGATTTTTTAAAAAATGGCTAATGTTAAAATTCTAGAACTTAAAATTCTATAAGTAAGCTGAAAACACTTTTTTGGCATAATCTAATAAGTTGTTTATTACATAAAGCATAAGCGTCTTTAGACTAAGTTAATGTTTTGATAGAACTTAGGGAGCATGTTATGGTCAAATATAAATTTTGCTAGATTTTTTTACATAAATCTATCTTGTTTTGTTTTAAAGACTTAAAGCCTTCTAATCAGGTGGAATTTCACAGACATTTAGCTTTATATTTTGTATGTTCCCACCTATAGTCCCCAAAATATTACATAATGAGCTGGTTATAAAGCAAACTATGTTTATCTTTCTTTAACTGGCATCTTGTCAGCTTCTGACACTGTAGAGCATGTGAGGAAGAAGAAGTTACTCTTTCCTGTTTGGTCATTTTTTCTGTCAGCATCTCATCTGCAACAGGCAATCACCTTAACAAGGACAATTGATTTCAGTTTCTAGTTTGCTTCTGCTCCCTGCACCTTCTCCATGTACCTTCTCAAAGATGCCGGTACAGCAACCCCTTCTGAGATCTCCTTGTCCCCCTCTAAGCTTCCGGGTTTAAAGAGCCCAGAAGTTTTTCATTTTTATCCTACAGCTCAAGCATTGGTTTGTGCTTTCTGCAGTTACTGTGTTATTTTTCTACTTTTGCCATTTTAACCCTCTACTACGTCTTTAACCAACTCATTTCATTATTATATTATCTGTTAGAATAACTGGTATGGTTTCTCTTTTCCTGAATGGCTCCAAACCAAATAAGACATCTTGGATCTTGACTTAATCAATAAAATTTATGAAATGATTCAGGGTTTTAATTAAATAAAATGAAATGTAATGAGTTTGGTCACTGAGAAATAGGCTGAAAAACTTCATTCAGAGACAGAAATTAATGAATATTTAGATAATTGAAATGGTATCTTTAGGATCATGACCTATGAGTTTATGCCTAGCTTTTTTATTTTTCAAACTTCCAATCTCACATTATTATTGGTTATTTTTAGTATTACTAGTAGAAATCAATAAGTAAAATTGGCACTGATTTCATAATTACTGTTCATATTAAATGGAAGCTCAACAACCATTGATCCAAGATATTTCAAAAGAATTTCTTTCTAGAGTGGATAGTCTTGATCTTTCTAAAGTCCAGTTAAGCCCATAAATTCCATGAACAATATAAATCTGAATTTGCTTTTTTCTTTTAGAGACCACATAATTAGCTTTTAAATTTACGTTAAATAGACAGCTTAAATAATAAAACAGGTAGCTCACTGGTCTTATATAATCTTGGAAAATAGTTGATATAAATCTTAATATTATGACTATAATTATGAGAAATATGTACAGTATACAATAGTTGATAAATAATATTAAGATTAGTGTTACAGTAGTGTGATTCTGTGTATTTTTTCTCCGTTTTCCTAAACACAAACCTGGATAGAGTTCCCCATTAAATTATCTAAAACATTAGCCCACTACTCTTTCTGGAACTGCAGTCTGCAGAAGAGAAATAAGACATCTATCTATGTTCCTATTAATACTTTCAACTTGAATATATTCCTACCATCCATATGAGTCAACTTATTTCATGATTAAAGTGTCTAAATTTGTAAATATTTCAGAAATATTACAACTGTTATAAACCTTTTATTTGCTTATATACTTTTCTTTCTTCATATCAACATACTGCAATGGAACACTCGCCATCTCAATCTAATTTTGATCTTCTGGCATGGAGATTATCAGATAAGATCTGGCATGGATCTGGAACTTGAAATCCCTGAATAGATATAGAAAGAAAGGAAATGATGAATGGCAGGTGTGAGAGTGATTTTATATTTTTTCCTTGATTAAGACAGCTTGTACATTCCAGAATTATAGGGAGAGTTGGAATGTTTTACTTTTACAATCAACCACAGTGTCCTTACTTGCAGGGCAGTGTATGAATAAGCATCATTGATGTTGCATTTTTACAAAATTTATCTTAGTTCTAGAATGTGTGACAGATACAGCAAACTGTTCAATAAAACTCATTCTCCCCCATCATAATGAACGAGTTGGCAAGGAGCTGAGCAGTGTGCATGTTTCAGCCTCCCTGGCATCAGGATGGAGCCGCATGACTAGATTTTGCCAAGAGGATATGAGGCAAAGTGGTATCTGTTATTTCCTAAGGTGACAGAAAAGAGTAAGTGCATTTTCCGTCTTTTTTATTTTTTTATTCTTTCTTCTGAATTTATACAAAGTATCATAGTGGCCTTGAATCTATTGTGTTGAACATGGCTTAGGCACAGGATGGAGGAAATCTGGTAGTCAGAGACACTACTGCTTGAAGAAGAGTGAGCCTGCCAGTCAGAAACATCTGTCTGGGCCCTATACGAGTGAAATTTAACTTTTGTTGTTTATGAGACATTAGACAATTTGTAGACTTGGGTTTCTTTGTTAGTGTTATGTCAGCAGTATTGACTTTATAGCCTTACCTCACAACAGTATGTTTTGCAAATTTCATCTAACGTTATTTTTTAAATATACCGTCATTATTTCAAGCATCTTTAGACACATGGAAATAGGAAATTTAGAGAGGCCGTGTGGAAACTCTCTTAAATTAATCTGGACCTAGTCTAAGCACAAGCCCAGAATCCCATAGTCACATTTCTGAAATCCAAACCCTATGAAAATTATGCTTTTGTTTGTTTTGTTTTGTCTTTTTTTTTTTTTTTTTTTTTTTAAAAAAAACTCCCTTAGTGGAGAAACTTGGCTTGACATGAGCTGAATTGTTACGAACCTTAACTGGTATGAAATTATATCCCCTATGACTGCTCATAAAATTTTGTCATAGTAAGTTAATATATCACATTGCAGGGTGCATCTCTAGTCCATGCTGACAGTGTTACATAATAAAGTACCTTATTTTTAAATAAACACTTTGAATTCCAAACCAATGCTAGGTCCAAGTATTTCAGATAAGATTTTGTGGACATTCATTTCCTTGTTGCCTCATGACAATTTCAGAAGGACATGTATCCCAACACAGAAATAAAGCTAGCTAGATGGATGGATGGATGGATAGATAGATAGATAGATAGATAGATAGATAGATAGATAGATAGATATCCATTCCTAATCTCTGGAACCTGTGAATGCTGTGAATGTAACGTTTATTTAAAAAAAAAAAATGTCTCCGCAGATGTGATTAAAAATCTTCCAAGATCTTGAGGAATTATTTGGGTGAGCCCTAAATCTAGTGACAAGTATCCTTATAAGAGACTTGGAGAAGAGAAGACAGACACAGAGAAAATGATGTAAAGACAGGGAGAGATTGTAGTAAGGTGTCTACAAGTCAGAGAATGCCAACAAGTGCCAAGAGCCACCAGAAGCTGAAGGAACAAGGAACAGTTTCTCCCTAGAACTTTCAGAGGAAGCATAGCCCTACAGACAACTTAAATCCAATTTACTGCTTGTATAGATGGATGAAATTTAACATTATTTTATATGCTGGTACAGCCAACAGTCTAACAGTTTCTCCTGTGTTTTCTATACTTGCTGTATAGCACACAATATTAGCAAAATCTGTCTTCTGAAATAATTTCTGAAGGTAAGATGTTTTGTTTGCTGTTTGAAGATTTATGACAAGTTTACTTAGAAGGCAGATTTTTGGCTTTTCTTAGAAATGTCTGGTATTATTCTAAGGCTTCTAGCTCTACTACTGAAGTGATGATTGCTTAAAAGTTCTTTTTAACCTGGCAAAGGTGGAGTAACATTTTCAAAAAACCATCTCCGGAACTTTCACCTAATAATTAGGGAACAATTTTAATGCAGACTGAAACTTTAAGACAAATGCTCCAGTGTCATCGTTTTTCAAAACAAGGGATCTGAGCATCCTTTGGATATTTTCCAGCTGTGTGTACACCTTATAATTTTATATAAAATACTCTCTCCTCTTTATTTTAAATTGTAATGGGGATCCAAGTTTACATGGCTGCATATAATTCATATTATACATTAATTATATCCTAAACAAAGTGACTATGTTACATTAAAGTAGGTTTCTATTTCTGCTTGGTTCTTAGGAATGTTTGCAAAACAGCAAAGTCTTATAGTTATAATTTTTAAGTCACGTATACAGAATGATATAAATAGTTCATGTTTAATAGAACAAGTGCTAATATTATGAAGAGAATGTTAATACATACATAGCAAATATATTTAGCATATAGTAACTTATGATAACATAATCTACTCTTAAAATATTATTCAATTTCCTCTATTCACTAAAATTCTGACTGACTTCCTACACATTCTTAAGAAAGTCGAATTTCGGCTGGGCATGGTGGCTCACGTCTGTAATCCCAACACTTTGGGAGGCCGAGGCGGGTGGATCACCTGAGGTCAGGAGTTTTAGCCCAACCTGGCCAACATGGTGAAAACCAGTCTCTACTAAAAATACAAAAAAGTAACTAGGCGTGGTGGCAGGTGCCTGTAATCACAGCTACTTGGGAGGCTAAAGCAGGAGAATCACTTGAACCCAAGAGGCGGAGGTTTCAGCGAGCCTAGATCATGCCATTGTACTCCAGCCTACGCAGTAAGAGTGATACTCTGTCTGAAAAAATAAATAAATAAATGAAAATTAAAAAAAGAAAGTCAAATACAAAGTCAAATTTCTAATTTCAACTTGAGCTTAAATAATTCATTGAGTTTCTCTTAATAAACAGTTGATGGTTCCAAGTATATTTCCTTTCTATATAGCTACCAGACAAGTTTAGATTGCATAGAAGTCTCAGTTGAACAAAGTTGTGAAGTATCTTCAATCTTAACAAAAACAATGGCCTTAATTACCCAGCTCCTGAGTCATGTAGGAATGACATTTGATCCAATACGTAGTATTCAATTAAATTTTATATTTATTCTGCAGGGCATTCTGGGTTTTAGCTACTAAATGTTATTCAAACAAACTCCTAAGAAGCTCTCAGTTGGGATTAGTACAATCATATTTAAATGTATAATTGATCCTTGAACTGTATATCAAGGATCAGTAGCAATAAAACCAAATCCAGGTGGACAAACAAAATACCTAATGGAAATACCAATTATATTCTGCATACTTAGTAATGGCATATAATGACCAGGGAACTTAAACACAAGAAGAGCCAGATAACATATTATTTTTCAAGATGTTTGAAGCACATTTTAGAGCTAATAATTTTTCTTTTTTCTTTCTTTTTCTTTTTTGAAATGGAGTATCACTCTGTCGCCCAGGCTGGAGTGCAGTGGCACGATCTCGGCGCACTGCAACCTCCACCTCCCAGGTTCAAGCAATTCTCCTGCCACAGCCTCCCAAGTAGCTGGGACTACAGGCACATGCTAAAACGCCCAGCTAATTATTGTATTTTTAGTAGAGATGGGGTTTCACCATGTTGGCCAAGATGGTCTCGATCTCTTGACCTCGTGATCTGCCTGCCTCGGCCTCCCAAAGTGCTGGGACTACAGGTGTGAGCCACCTCACCTAGCCCTAATAATTATTCTTAATAGGAATATCTCAGTTTACTGTGCATTCTTCATTCCTGTCTTCTCTTCAATAAAGTAGGAAGGAAGGTTTCTATAAGACACAAAATCGAATCACCTAGAGGACCAACAGCATCAGCACCATCTGGTAACTTGTTAGAAGTTAAAATTCTCAAGCCTTGACCAAACCTACTGAATCTGAAATTATAGAGGCACAGCCCAGCTATCTATGTTTTAGCAAGCCCTCCAAGTGATTCTGATACATGCTAAGGTTTGAGAAGAACTAGAGTAATGAAACTAAACTAAATCTCCCAGAAAACTATGTGTAGTGAAGACAGTAATGGGTCAATCTCTGGCAAGTACTCTAGCCTCTCCAGGGCTCACAGGAATAGTTAGTAAATATAATTCATTTTTTTGGGTGGGTTGTATGAATAAAGATAGAAAATCATACTTCTCTTCAGAAATAAAATGAGAAATGGACTCTGGTGAGACAGATACATTAGTCCCCTTTTATCCATGAGGGATGCATTCCACAACCCCCAGTTCCTGAAATCACAGATAGTACTGAGCCTAATTATCATTAATTGGAACATGCTTCTTTTCAGGTCTTTTCACCATAAATGTAATGCTTTTCCCATCTTAGTTAAGCATTTGTCATGCACTGTGGTCATGACTTTTGTAGTTTCAGGTACAACGGTCAACCTAGCACATTTTTTCCTTCACAATTTCACAGAGAGAAGATCTATTCTTACAAAGAATGAGTTAGCAACTTCAGCATATATTTTTCTTTTCTCCTTAATGCAAGAACTTTCACCTCATCACTTAAAGGTAGCACTTTCCTTTTTGATATATCCAAATTACCAGCTTCATGGCTCTTGTGCGTTGGGGCTGTTATTAAGTAAAATTAGGGGTTACTTGAACACAGCACTGCAACACAGAAAAAGTCACTCTGAACTGAACCCAGTCCTAAGTGACAAATGCGTGAGTGATGCTTACATTGTGGATATTCTGAACAGGGCTTAGCAGTACAGAACAAGATTCCATCATGCTCCTCAGAATGGTGTGTAGTTTAAAATGTATGAGTTGTTTATTTATTTATGATATTTCAGAATTTAATATATTTGGACTATGGTCAACCCATGGTTACTAAAACCTTGAAAAGCAAAAGGGGAGAATACTATATGTGATTGGAGTGCTGAAGGGAAGTATGAATATATGACAAAAATATCTGTATGTGTTACATGCAAAACCCAAGTTTCACCACTAAGACTGGCTATCTATAGAACATCATTTTTGCATAAAGATCATTTTGTACAGCAATGTGTATATTCTTTATACTTAGAAACAACAGACTCATGAGATTTTCATGTTGTATAGATTTAGCAATTTAGCATCATTTCTGTTTGTGCCTGGCAAAATTGTACTTTTGAAAAGATGGGTCTTATATTTTCTGAGCTTGTTTCCAAATATCTCCAACATATTATTAAAATATTATTCATGTATTTAAATTAATTATCACTGTCAAAATTTTGGCTTGTAAAATGGTCCTCTTAGTTGAGAAATCACACACACAGTATACTTAAAGATGAGGAACTTGCATTAATTGAAAGCTATCACAAGAATATGCATTGTGTTGCATCATTCAGAGTTTATCATATGATATGGTTTGGCTGTGTTGCCAGCAAAATTTCAACTTGAATTGTATCTCCCAGAATTCCCACATGTTGTAGGAGGGACCCAAGGGCAGGTAATTGAATCATGGGGGCTGGTCTTTCCCATGCTATTCTCATGATACTGAAAAAGTCTCACAAGATCTGATGGGTTCATCAAGGGTTTCCACTTTTGCTTCTCCCTCATTTTCTCTTGTTGCTGCCATGCCTTTTGCCTTCTGCCATGATTGTGAGGCCTCCACAGCCATGTGGAACTGTAAGTCCAATTAAACCTCTTTTAATTCCCAGTCTCGGGTATCTTTGTCAACAGCATGAAAACAGACTAATACAGTAAATTGGTATCAGCAGAGTGGGGTGTTGCTGAAAAGATACCCAAAAATGTGGAAGTGACTTAGCAACTGGGTAACAGGCAGAGGTTGGAACAGTTTGGAGGGCTCAGAAGGATACAGGAAAACGTGGGAAAGTTTGGAACTTCTTAGAGACTTGTTGAATGACTTCGAAGAAAATGCTGATAATGATATGAACAATAAGGTCCATCTGAGGTCCATCTCAGATGAAGATGAAGAACTTGTTGGGAACTGGAGCAAATGTGACTCTTGTTATGTTTTAGCAAAGAGACTGGCAGCATTTTTGCCCCTGCCATAGAGATTTGTGGAACTTTGAACTTGAGAAGGATAATTTAGGGTATCTAGTAGAAAAAATTTCTAAGCCACAAAGCATTCAACACATGACTTCAGTGCTATTAAAAGCACTCAGTTTTAAAAGGGAAAAACAGCATAAAAGTTTGGGAAATTTGTAGCCTGACAATGTGATAGAAAAGAAAAACCCATTTTCTGGAGAGAAATTCAAGCAGGCCGCAGAAATTTGCATAAGTAGCAAGGAACCTAACATTAATCCCTAAGACCATGGGGAAAACGTCTCCAGGCCATGTCAGAGAACTTCACAGCAGCCCCTCCCATCACAGGCCTGAAGGCCCAGGAGGAAAAAGTGGTTTCATGGGTCAGGCCCAGGGTCTCCATGCTGTATGCAGCCTATGGAGTTGGTGCCCTATACCCCAGCTGCTCAAGCAGGGGCTGAAAGGGTCCAACGTACATCTCTGGCTGTGACTCCAGAGGGTAGAAGCCCCAAATCTTGGCAGCTTCCACGTGGTATTGAGCCTGTGGGTGCACAGAAGTCAAGAATTGAGGTTTGGGAATCTCCACCTAGATTACAAAAGATACATGGAAACGCCTGGATGCACAGGCAAAAGTTTGCTGCAGGGGTGGGGCCCTCATGGAGAACCTCTTCTAGGACTACATGGAAGGGAAATGTGGGGTTGGAGCCCCCACACAGAGTCTCTACTGGGGCACTGCCTGGTGGAGATATAAGAAGAGGGCCACCATCCTCCAGACCCCAGAATGGTAGATCTACTGACAGCTTCCATTGTGTGCCTGGAAAAGCCACAGACTCCCAACACCAGCCCTTGTAAGCAACCAGGAGAGAGACTGTACCCTGCAAAGTCACAGGGGCAGAGTTGCCCAAGACCATAGGAACCCACCTCTTGCATCTACGTGACCTGGATGTGAGACCTGGACTCCAAGGAGATCCTTTTGGAGCTTTATATTTTAACTGCCCTGCTGGATTTTGGACTTGCATAGGCCCTGTAAGCCCTTTGTTTTGGCCCCTTTATCCCATTTGGGACAGCTATATTTACCCAATACCTGCACTCCCATTGTATCTAGAAAATAACTACCTTGCTTTTGATTTTACAGCCTCATAGGTGGAAGGGACTTGACTTGTCTCGGATGAGACTTTGGACTGTGGACTTTTGGGTTAATGCTGAAATGAATTGAGACTTTGGGGGACTGTTGGGAAGGCATGATTAGTTTTGAAATGTGAGAACATGGAGGGGCTGGGGGCAGAATGATGTGTTTTGGCTGTGTTCTCACCCAAATCTCAACTTGAATTGTATCTCCCAGAATTCCCACAGGTGGTGGGAATTACCCAAGGGGAGGTCATTGAATCATGGGGTTAGGTATTTCTTGTGCTATTCTCATGATAGTGAATAAGTCTCACAAGATCTGATGAGTTTATCAGGGGTTTCTGCTTTTACTTCTTCCTCATTTTCTCTGCTGCCATGTAAGAAGTGCCTTTCACCTCCTGCCATGATTCTGAGGCCTCCCCAGCCATGTGGAGCTGTAAGTCCAATTGAACCTCTTTTTTCCTCCCAGTGTTGGGTATGTCTTTGTCAGCAGCATGAAAACACAAAAGTGAAATGAAGAACATAAGTGTCTTATATACTCTACATGGATTTTGCTTCTTTCTCTATTTATCTAGGAAGAATATTTCCATGGGTAAGTGTTAAATATTGAAAATCAATAGCTGAAAGCATGAACATCAAATACACCTTATTTAAAATGCATTCTATTTCCAATGTCCTGTGAATGTTTAAGAAATATGTCGTTCAAGAAGGGAAAAGTAAAAGAAAAATCAATCATCCCTACTCCTTACTCATTTTACCTTATAAAGAAATCCACCTGATCAATCTTCATCTTCTATTGATTTTTCATATATTATCCCCTCATAGGCAAATGGAGCTGAGTTTATGAGCTCATCATTTGTGGATTGCACCACTACTTCAAATTACTTGCATATTTACATATCCACATTCACATAAACACAATGGGTCTTGCAAGCCCCTACAACAAATAGAACTTAGCTTTAATACTTTTATCTCTGCAGTGGTAGCCAAAAACAAGATTTTTCTGTTTGAAAAAAACATTACTAAAATTGATTTCCATGTAAAAATATTTCCAACATTCCAAAAAATTGCTAAGTTAAATTGATTTCATAAAAATATGTGAAAGATTCTGAGACGATTATTTCAAAGCATTTAGCTTTATGTGAGCAATTAAATTCATGATGATAATCAGTAGGAAACTGAAGTGATCATAACAGGAGTTGTGGGATTGCTTCAGTGACCAATTACTATTTGCTGGCAGGCACTGCATCTCTTGGACTGGTAAAGATATTACTAAGCATTTTCATGAATGCACTATATATGGTTAAAAATAGATATTTCTAAATACTAAATATAACTTAAAGGGCTCTAGGAGCTTGTCCAATTTACTCATAAAGTTATCAAAAACCTTTTTCTTTAAACAAATGTTTATTATCATTTGTGGTTGTTCTGTCATTTTCACAGAGGTAATATATGGACAAATATATATTTCTCTTGGCTGACATTTTTTAATGGTAAATAATTTATCAGTCAGAACTGGAATACCTATAGATTTATAAAGCAAACCATAAAAGAACCATATTAGTGAATTGATTTTCACAGAAAACCATCATTTTAGAGCCAAAAAGAAATAGCAGTTTCATGGTGCCAACCTAAATAACAAAGAGGCAGTGAGTCTGTAAAAGGGAAAATGATGTTTATTGGAAAATAGACATTGCAATGGGAAGGCACATGTCATAGTAAACTATGTGCATATTCAGGGAGCTAGAGGAAAACAAAAGTTTTAAATAGAAAGTGAAGAGGATTACATCATTGTTTTCAGATAACTATCTTTAACTTCAAGGATCAATAACAAGGGTGGTACCGGTCCAAAGCTGAACAGGCAGTTACTGGCTAGATGTTCTTGCAGAAGTATTTTTTCTGTGTCAGATTGCAATGGCCTTTGTGCAAGTTTGTGATTTTGTAGTTTTTTGTAATATTTCCTGTTATCAGGTGTTTGCACATGAGAATCCTTCTTTAATGGCTTTCCCTGACTCAGTTTGTCTGAGCTTTTACTGCAAATAAATTCATTTTAATTCTGATAACTTTTACAGTGTCCAGAATATTGTCCCCTTTGCTCTACCAAGACCCACGTGAATAATGCCAATAGCCAATGACCCGCTGTCATGGTTATACTGATTTAGTCAAAAACTAAACATTCAAACTGAACAAAAATTTTTAAATTAATTATAAGATTAACTGATAAACTTGACAGCGATCAATAGGATACTATTGTGTTCATGATGGGATAAGACTGGAGTAAGTTAAGCAGGGCTTTAACTTTATGTCTTTATCATGTGAAAAAGTACAAAAAAACAAAAATACCTGAATTTTATTCCTATTCAAACTAATTGAATAGGAATAGACTTTTCAATGAAATTCATAAATATGAGCTAGTCAGTTTATTCTTAAATGTTGGTATCTATATAAGATATATTGTGACATATCACTGTATTATCAAGGTATTGCAGAGAGCCACTGATACACTCTAACTAGGTATATAGCTGTACAATTTTTGGATATGTAATTTGGTTTAGGTATCTCACATGTGTTAAGACACTTCATTTTTACAAGAAATTATTGAAGGGACTCTCTAGTGTTCACTCTCCCACATTCATCACATTCATTTCTTTTCTTTCTTCTTTTTTTTTTTTTTTTTTTTGAGATGGAATCTTGCTCTGTCATCCAGACTGGAGTGCAGTGGTGTAATCTTGGCTCTCTGCAACCTCCGCCTCCTGGGTTCAAGCGATTCTCCTGCCTCAGCCTCCTGAGTAGCTGGGACTACAGGTGTATCCCACAACGTCCGGCTAATTTTTGTATTTTTTTTTTTTTTTTTTTTTTAGTAGAGATGGGGTTTCACCATGTTGGCCAAGATGGGCTCGATCTCCTAACCTCGTGATCCGCCCGCTTTGGCCTTCCAAAGTGCTGGGATTACAGGCGTAGGCCACCGTACCCAGCCCATTCACTTTTTTTCTATCAGATGACCACACAGAATTTTATTTCAGAAACCATCCTCTACTATTATTAACCATGTGGTTTGTGCAGGGTTGATCTTATCTCCCACTGTAAGAATAAGTCTAAAGGCAGTTTAACCCAATCAGCTTGCACCATTTTCTGGACATGAGGATTTTTTTTTTTTTTTTTTACAGAGATGGTCAAAATTAATTAGATGGAAAAAGATGTAAGATTATTAATACTGTGACTCAAAGAAGGGTGAAGATTGCTCTATTCTTCATTTAACTTACTATCAAAACTATGTGAAATGCGGTGCTATCACAAGGGAAGGTAGTTTGAAGATAAAGTTGAAGAAGTCAAGAGTGTAGATGAAACAGAGACTGAATTAATATCATTTGAATCTATTGGATCAAAGTACATTTGAAAGCAAGTCTGCATAAGGACTATCAGTTTCATAAACCAATAAACTGTTTTTCCTTCCTACCTCCCTTATTTCCTTCCTTCCTTCCTTCTTTCCTTCCTTCCTTCTTTCCTTCCTTCCTTCTTTCCTTCCTTCCTTTCTCCTTCCTTCCTTCTTTCCTTCCTTCCTTCTTTTGTGTTTTCTAAAAATTAAATGTAGTTTGAATTAAGTATTTTGTCTCTTGCAAATAAAAGATTCCTAAAAATTACAAAATACTTAATGTACATCTTTACCTCCATACTGAAGTTCAAAAAGTTTATATAACTTGCCACAGGTTAGGAGGACAATGGTAGAACTGATTTCAAAATCTTTTAAAAATGATTCCAAAATGTAGGTTCATTCCTTTACACCACAGGGACTTTTTGCTATTAATTAAGCCTCCCTAGGGTTGAACAGGGGCAGAAACTTGTCTTTTGACAAATAATCCAACTGTTTTCACAATACCAAACATTATAACCAGACGTCATAAAAATTAATAAATATGAGCCACATGTGTAGCCAGTCTAACAGATGTTTATCTTTTATCTCTTCTCCTCCTAATATTTACATCTTAACCCTTTTATTTATGTACATGCCCTGAAGCTATCTCAGGGTTCCTTGATATAATATAATTTTTAAAAATAAAAATATGTCCACATTTAGCACATTAAAATATCAAAGTAGATACTTGGAAAAATTTAGCCCCTATTGCCTTTTATATAAAGCGTTCACTAAAAAATCAATCCCATTTCCCTCTTCCAATTATATAGAATTGAAAGAAGACATAGTGGTGACATTTGGCAGAATGTAATATCACGAATCACAGGCATCCATGATAATAAAAAAATTTAAGATACTGAAGAAGCCGTTTTCCAAAGTCTACAATAATTAAGCTAGTTCGACTGATTAAAATGTAGCTTAGCTTTGTAATAACACTCTGAGATTAAACTTCTGGTATCTTTAAGGCACCCTTGCTTTAAACAGGTAGTGCTTTATTTTTATTTATTTATTTTATATAGAGATGGGGACTCATTCTGCCTAGGCTGAAGTGCAGTAGCATGATCATGGTTCACTGCAGTCTTAAACTGTTGAGCTCAAGTGATCTTTCTAGGCTCAGCCCCCTAGTAGCTGGGACTACATGTGTGAGCCACCATGACTAACTTTTATCTATTTTTAATATAGCCAGTATGGAATAAACATAGTGTTTCAGAACAACTTAGCCTGTTTCCTTGCGCCAGGATTGATACTTCAAAATTCACCTGGAGACATTTTATTTTATTTTGTTAACTGGTAACACGTAATTGGTAAATTGTGCATATTATCTTGCAAAGAACAACCAAAACCAGCTAGGAATAAACAAATAAAAAGAAGGAATAGCAAAAAAAATCCAGAGGAGATAGATATTTTCTTTTTAATGTTATAAAACCATTCATGAACACAAATAAAATAAACTTGAGGAGATTTGAGCCAAAGAAGGAAATAATACACTTTACATTTATAACCAGAATTATTTTAAAAAATCTTTAAAAACAAACTGCATCACCAAAAAAAAGACTATCTCTTCAGTTATTTTGTGATTGACAAATATTCTTTCTCCCTAAATCCCAAAAGTTTCTTAAAATATCTTGACATGTGATACATTTATGGTGTCAAGAATTATTTGTCCCTTATCCTCTAAAACAACAAAATAGAATTGAAGAATGTAAATAAACTAAATATGTATTTTTACATAAAACTGTTTATTTTTATTATTAAAACATTTGACTTGTGCTTCTAGAATCTAGGTCATTATTTACATGAGGAAAATGTCTAAAAATTGTATTTAATTTTTGAATTATTATCTTTAACCGTATTCTACATGATGCCTAGAGACAAATACAACTTTTTACAGAAATATAGAAAATACAACATTATTATACACATGATTATTTTTCTTTTGACTTCTAGTTGAATTTTGCAATACTGAGTAATTTAAAAATTTTAACCCTATTAAAAGTTGAAATAATATAGCTCTGTAAATAAAAGAATCAAACAAAACATTTGAGGATTTGAATTTGAAAACAACAACAGCAATAACAAAAATAATTGACATTGTTTATTTTTCTAAAATTTTGAAAAGTATTTCCCATGTTACAGTGGCATAGGGCATCCTCAATAGCTTAAATTTGTAAACAGAATGTCCATGATTCAAATAAATATAGAAAGTTATAGGTAGATCATAGTAATTCCATACAATGTATATGTGAAAACATGGAAAAGTAATTATTCAACTTTGATTCCTCACAAACTAGCTTAAATTGTACTGCAGTTAGACTAGGTCAAATATTTTGTCAACCTGAGTAACTTTTGCTTAAGAGAGGTCAGATTTCAAATCAGCATTTTTACTGACATCTGAACTAGTGTACTCATAATTCACAATTTCCCAATATTACATATTAAAGGTTTATTCCAAGATAATATGTAACACCTTTTCAAATTTTTAGTTTTTCTTTACTTCATAACTGTTTTTACTTTTTAGTTACACTAAGTAATTGGTATACTCTTTGTTTATGAGCAATTAGTCTAGGTATCTATATTAAGAAGAAAAAAAGGATTAAAGTAAGCCTGAAAATTTTGCTTCCATGAAGACCTGACATTAAGAAAAAAAAATATTCTTGTTTCACAAAGGTGCTTCCATTTCTTCAGTCTAAGTTAAAGACCAATGCTTTTGACTAAGAAGTTGAGCCAAGACACAGTTCAAATTGAACCAGTCTAATACTGTACCGTTCTTCCCCTCAAAACCTGTGCCACCAACAGATTTCTCAGTTAATGACAACTCCATCTCTTCCAGCTGTTTTAAACCCTGATGTTTTTGTCACAACTGAACTGCAATTATTTAGAAAACCCTGCTTCTCCTATCAAAGACACATCCAGATTCTGATAACTGTGCACATTACTTCCTTGGACTATCCCCTATTGGTCCAAGCCCCAAGCCTGGAGTGTTGAGCTAACCACCTGTGGGTTTTATTGCTCCCACTAAACCCCTATATGTATTCTCAATACAAAGGACAGAGGGAGCTTTTAAAGTCAAATATCAGATGACGCCTCTGCTCTGCTCAGATTTTTTTTCCAGTGGCTCCCTATTTTATTCAATCTAAAAAGCAAAATCTTTCAAGGTCTTACAAAGTCTTATTTTGCCTCTAACTTACTTTCTTCTAGTCACAGGGGCTTACTTGTATATTATAGAACTGTCCAGAAAACTACTGCTTGAAGGCTCTGGTGGTTTCTTCTGACTCAAAGCTATGTCCAAAAATATCCACATGGCTTACCTTCTTAAGAAAAACTATCTGAAACCTAGAATAAGGAAAAACAAAGTACAATATATATACTTTCAATGTTATCTGGGGGCAATATATAACAGGTTGACCCAGTGATTGTTCAGAGGAATGCAATTTGTTTGAGTCAATGTGTGCTATTGATTATTGACTATGGACTAATAAAGGTGACAGATTTAGCAATGTTACATATTGACTTGCATATTTTGACCACTAATTGGTGCACATAATTTCTTTTCAATAGAAAAGAAAGTCCTGCAGATTATGGTTTGTAGTGGAGAGAACATTAAACGGTTTTGTATCTAACCTTGCAAACTTATTCTACATTCTTTACTACATTGTGTATGTAATTTTAAGCTCCCAAAATGATCTTTCATACACTCATCTTATTGATTATTCTATTAATGATTAAAATAAAATTATTGGTACCGGCACATTTTCTACTTGTATGAAGTCATGTTTAAATTTTGAAAAAGTATATTTTTATAAAATCTTATATTTTTCAAATGTTTGTGTGAGTATTACCTGCTCAGTGAGTCCAATACTTATCATCCTATGTTTAAATTGCTGCAAATTTCACCTCTAGTGATTTCTTTCTCCCTTACTATTTTACTTTCTCTTTTGTTATTGTCCTTTGGAGCATTTCTCAGCTTTTGATATACTATATAATTTACAGTTATATAGTCTATTTTCTCTCTCCCTCCTGTTAGAATATTAGTTCCATAAGGGCAACATTTTTTTCCTTTTGCTTACTAATGTATAGTCATTTCTGCTATAATATGGCATATTTATTCTTAAAGGTTACCACACTATACTAAATTGTACAATAAAAACCACAGAGTTTGTGGGGAAAATGGGGCTAAGGACGTAACACTCAAAATCTGTGTCAATGATGTGTTTTTTAAAACCTACATATTTACACACGTTAAATGGCTAAGAAACATATAAACAACAAAAAATATGGCACATTACCTTGAAGAGAACTAATGTTTGCTTGTGAAAGTCAGCTTTAGAAGGATTGCAGGAGATACATTATTGTGATGGCAAGTTGTAACATGAGATGTAGATGAGTGTGGCTCACAACATACTTGGTGACTGATATGGTTTGGCTGTGTCCTCACCCAGATCTCATTTAGAATTCCCACGTGTTTGGGAATGACCTAGTGGTAAGTAATGAAATCATAGGAGCAGATCTTTCCCATCCTGTTCTTATGATAGTGAATGGGTCTCATCAGATCCGATGCTTCTAAAAGTGGGAGGTTCTCTGCATAAGCTCTCTCTTTTTGCATACTGCCATCTATGTAAGACATGACTTGCTCCTCCTTGCCTTCCACAGTGATTGTGAGGCCTCTCCAGCCATGTGGAACTGTAAGTCCATTAAACTTTTTTATTTATTTTTTATTTTTTGTAAATTGCCCAGTCTCAGGTATGTCTTTATCAGCAACAGAAAACAAACTAATACAGTAAATTGGTACTGAGAGTGTGGTGCTGCTGAAAAGGTACCCAAAAATGTGGAAGCAACTTCAGAACTGGGTAACAGGCAAAGGTTGGAACAGTTGGAGGGGTCAGAAGAGGACAGGAAAATGTGGGAATGTTTGGAACTTCCTAGAGACATGTTGAATGGCTTTGACAAAAAAATGATGATGGTTATATAAACAGTAAGTTCTAGGCTGAGCTGGTCTCAGATGGAGATGAGAAACTTTTTGGGGATTGGAGCAAAGTTGACTCTTGCTATGTCTTAACAAAGATATTGGTAGCATTTTGCCTCTGCCATAGAGATTTGTAAAATTTTGAACTTGAGAGATATGATTTAGGGTATCTGGTGGAAGAAATTTTTAAGCAGCCAAGTATTAAAGAGGTGACTTGGGTGTGGTAATGACATTCAGTTTTAAAAGGGAAATAACATAAAAGTTTGGAAAATTTGTACCCTGACAATGCAAAAGAAAAGAAAACTCCATTTTCCGAGGAGAAATCCAATCTGGCTGCAGAAATTTGCATAAGTAACAAGGAGCCCAATTTTAATCCCCAAGACAATGGAGAAAATACCTGCAGGGCATGTCAGAGGTATTCATGACAGCCCCTCCCTTCATAGGCCCAGAGGCCTAGGAGGAAAAAATGGTTTCAAGGGGTGGGCCCAGGGTCCCCATGCTGTGTGCAGTCTAGGGACTTGGTGCCCTGTGTCCAGCTGCTCCAGCCTTGACTAAAAGGGACCAAGGTATAGCTCAGCTCATGGCTTCAGAGGGTGAAAGCCCTAGGCCTTGGCAGCTTCCATGTGGTGTTGAGCCTATGGGTGCACAGAAGTCAATAATTGAGGTTTGGGAATCTCTGCCTAGATTTCAGAGGATGTGTGGAAATTCCTGGATGTCCAGGCAGAAGTTTGCTGCATGGGTGGGGCTCTCATGGAGAACCTTTGTTAGGGCAGTGTGGAAGGGAAATGTGGGGTTGGAATCCCCACACAGAGTCCCTATTTGGGCCCTGCCTGGTGAAGCTGTGAGAAGAGGGCCACCATCCTTCAGACCCCAGAATTATAGATCCCCTGACAGACTGCACTGTGCACCTGGAAAAACCACAGACACAATTCTAGCCCATGAAAGCAGCTGGGTGGGAGGCTGTACCTTCCAAAGCCACTGGGGCAGAGCTGCCCCAAGACCATGGGAACCCATCTGTTGCATCACAGTGACCTGGATGTGAGACATGGAGTCAAAGGAGATCATGTTGGAGCTTTAAGATTTGACTGCTCTGCTGAATTTCAGACCGCGTGGTTCCTGTGGCTCCTTTGTTTTGGCCAATTTCTCTCCTTTGGAACAACTATGTTTACCCAATGCCTGTACTCCCATTGCATCTAGGAAGTAACTAACTTGCTTTTGATTTTACAAGCTCACAGGCAGAAGGGACTTGGCTTGTCTCAGATGAGACTTTGGTCTGTGGACTTTTGAGTTAATATTGAAATGAGTTAGGACTTTGGGGGACTGTTGGGAAGGCATGATTAGTTTTGAAATGTAAGGACATGAGATTTGTGAGGGGCCAGAGACAGAATGATATGCTTTGGCTGTCTCTCCACCTAAATCTCATTTTGTGTTGCCACGTGTTGTGGGACGGACCCAGTGGAAGGTAATTGAATCATGGGGGCAGGGCTTTCTTGTGCTGTTCTTATGATCATAAATGGGTCTCACAAGATCTGATGGTTTTAAAAATCGGAATTTTTCTGTACAAGTCTCTCTCTTTGCCTATTGCAATCCATTTAAGATATGACTTGAGCCCCCTTGCCTTCTGCCATTATTGTGCAGCTTCTGCAGCCATGTGGAAGTCTAAGTCCATTAAACCTCTTTCTTTTGTAAATTGCCTGGTCTTTTGTATGTCTCTATCAGCAGCATGAAAACAGACTAATACATGACCTGAAGTAGCTGGTAAATGTTTGAGGTATGCATGAATATTTGTGAAGGAATGTATGTGTAATGCCTACTTGCATATTTTTCTACAAAGTTTGGTTTAGCTGAGAGCAGTTTTTGTATTTACCAAATATGTCTCATCAGCTAAACCACATATAAGCAAGTACAAAGTTGACATAATGCTCAAATTGTTCTCTAATACAGTCAAGGAAATTCACAGTTTCAAAATAAGCATAATAGAAGAACCGACTACGTCCCCACATCCTAGAACACTGCCTAGTACATACTGTGCACTCTATGCATGTGTGTTAAAGAAATGCCATGATAAATGATTTGGTACAATTTTTTTTTTTTTTTTTTTTTTTTTTTTTTTGTATCATGGCTTACACTCCCCAGAAAAGGATAGAAAAACAGAAATTTCTCACAGAAAATTTGGTTTCCCCTCATAATGTGGGTATTATGAGCACACAAAATCAAATGAAGATACATTGGAAGTATTTAACTTCAATCAATGCCTATATTACATCTATTGAGATATTCTACCTTAGTGATTAGTATTTGATGAGTGACATGGGAGACCTGGAAGTCCAGGATAGGACATATTTGTTTGAAAGAGCATATTCAATGTTACACTAAATTTTTATGTTTTGAAAACAGCAACCAAAACCAACTATAGTTATTTTTAAATCAACTACAAAAAGTTAAATGGAACAAAATTTTTGCAATTTATGGTGATATTTACATATTATCTTCTTAGTTTCCCTCAAGGCTGCTTATTAGTCCAGATAAAAATGAGATTTTTTTTTCAATTTAACAGAAATGACACACAGTTTTAAAAAATGAAAATAACTCTTCTTAGCATAGGAATATGAAATACTACATTAATTAGAGCTAATTTCCTGTACATGAATGACAGCAGCCAAAATAATGAATAAGTATAAAAATAAATTATTCTGAAATAGATGTAACTACCACAATCACTTGTATGAAAGCCAGATCTTTATTCACTACACTGATTAGGTACTAATATATTAGTCAAGGTTTTCCAGAGAAACAAAATTAATAAGATACATAAGTGTACACACACACACACACACACACACACACATATACACGTGTGTGACAGAGACAGAGAAAGACTGAGATATATATTTAAGGAATTTGCTCATACAATTATACAGGCTGAACATTCCCATGATCTGTAGTTGGCAGGCTGGAAATGCAGGAGAGGAGATATGTAGTTTTTATGAGTCCAAGGGCCTGAGAATCGGGACACCCAGTAGTGTATGTTCAAGTTTGAGGGCAGGAGAAGAATCATATCCTACTTCTAACAGTTAGGCTAAAGAAATTCCCTCTTTGTCAGCCTTTTAATAACATTCAAGTCTTGAACTGATTAGATGAGGCCCACCTGCATTAGAGAGGGCAATCTCTTTACTAAATCTACCAATTCAAATGTTAATCTCATGTAGAACACCCTCTCAGATGCATTGAGAATAGCGTTTGACCAAATGTTTGGATACTGCATGGCACAGTTAAATTGATACATTAAAATTAATAATCACCAGTTAATAATCACCATTTTAATTTGGCACTCATACACATCTCCTTCAACCATAGTTAGTTTACAAGTAAAGACAATAGTAAGGTCATAATTTCACTGAATATTATACAACTACTCTGTGTATGACCCAAAGCACACTCACCCTTTCCCCAGAAGAGGAAGTTAAGTCCTGAATGATGTTTACTTTTCTGTTCTTCTCTTTGATAGCCCATAACTTAAATAATTATGATATAAAGCAAATACACGTTAGGTTATATGGTAAGAAAAGAGAGAAAAGATCCCAAAGATTACACACACACACACACACACACACACACACAAACACATCCATCACAAAACAATTATGAAACATTCTTGGTAGTTATCATTCATGTTTCTGTAAGTGGCTACATGGTCACAGCTAGTATTTACAACATTTTCCCACTGTTTGTTCTGTATTCCCTTTGCCTTTAGCAATCATGTTAGCTGGTTATGTGTGTGTGTATATGTGTGTGTGCATATTTTATCTGTTTGGCGGACCCAAATCTTCAGACATGAAGAGTCTGAGCTATTGGTACTGCTACCTGTTACTGGTATTGAATTAGGTTGTTATCATTTGCCACTGACCTTAATCACAAGTCATTGTAATGCTGAGAGACACCCTAAAGGATCTCTTGTATTCCAGACATTGTTGTATTTCCTTCTGCTGTAGAGTAGTAGTCCAATTTTTCCATGGTAGTCAAGATCAATCACTGCAGCCAGCCCAGTTACTCCTTTCTTTGTTTGTTGATTTAGAGTCATGAGGACTCCAAAGTGGCCAGGAGATTGTCTTAATGTCCAGTTGAAATGAATCATTATTGTTTCTCCAGGTGGTAACAGTTCTTCCTTTAGAACTAAGACCTCTATGCCAGTAGAACCTAAATTCATGAAAACCAGAAGTAAAAATTTTGCTAGTAGGTTACTAGGGATAATAGTCAGTGTTGCCACTCGCGTTTTCACCTCTTGATTCATGAATCCATGAATCTCGGCTATTGGATGAACAGTATCATATATTAGTGCTGATTAGAACATATGCAGTTTTCTGAAGAACGTTGCCCTAGCTCTGAAAGGTATTTCCATGTAGCTTGCAATGTAACTGAACATTCAAGAGGACATTCCACTATACTATCAAGCCAACTTTTTATGAATGGTGAGAAACACGGAATGACCAATGAATTGTCTGTACATTAGTCTACTGCTACACTTCATTTCCAGTGAATTGAATTCCATTGATCAGAAGAAACATTGTGTGGAATATCATGATGGTGGATGATGCATTCTGTAAGTATACGGATATTTTTGACAGCAGCATTGTACATATAGAGGGTTATCTTGTATTCAGAGTGTCTATTCCAGTAAAGATAATGCATTGCCCCTTCCATGATGGAAGCAGTCCAGTGTAATTAAATAAGCCAAGTAGCTGACTTATTACCCCAAGTAACAATAACTCAGTGCTGCATATCTCTGCTCCTGATAGAATGAACACTCAGCTGTTGCTATAGCTAGGAATACCTTAGTAAATAGAGGTCCATGTTGCTGAGCTTATAAATAACCTTCATCTCTGACACCATATCCACGTTTTTTATGAGCCCATTGGGTGATAATAGGGGTGGCTAGGGAAAGAGGCTAACTGGTAACCACACAATGGCTCATTCCATCCTCTTGATTATTGAAATACTAGTCTGGAGAATTTTGGTGAGCATTCACATGAGATGCATGTATCTTCGCATTGTTTTCCCCACTTAGAAAGGTCTGTCCACATACCTTTTCCTCCAGGAGTTGGGTAAATTAGCATACATTTTCCAATAATGTTACTTTCAAACCTCTGATCATCCAGCTAAAATATCAACCACAGCCCATGAATAATTATATAATGGCTTGTCTGGCTAATTCTCATTTCAAGCAATGTGAACAACCAGGTGCTCTGCTCGTGGTTATGCCACTAGGAGGATTTCTCATCTCCACTGTCCTTCAGGGATGTCCCAGAATGAAGCTATAGTACAGCAGGTGTCCACTTTTGGGTAATGTCTGTCTATAATACTGACCCATCTGTAAACCAGGCCTGAGTCTTCTCTTCCTCTTTCAGTTGATCATAAAGAACTTCTCATGAGGCCATAGGTTCACGCTGGGAGAGAGAAGACAATGTAGCAAAAGTGGGAACCATGGACATTTGGGCAACTTCCTGTAACTTCTTTGAGCCTTCAGGATTTCTTTGGGCCTGATCATGTATATATGCGTTCTATTTCATGATGGAGTCCTGACATGCATGCTCAAGTTTATGGCTTAGGTCTTTGGGTTCTCCAGTGAGACAGAACAAATAAGATAAATAACTGGAGAGATATATAGATGATAGATAGATAGATAGATACATACATACATACATACATGCATACATACATGCACAAAAATATACATGAGAGGTGATTTATTAGTGCAACTGACTCATGCAATTATGCCAGCTAACAGAAGTCCCATGCTGCAGAGAAGTCCCATGATAGGCTTTCTATAAGCTGGAGACCCTGGGATGCTAGTAGCGTGGCTCAGTTTAAGTATAAAAGCCCCAAAGGATGAAAGTTATGATGTAATTCTCAGTTTGAAGCCAGATATCTGAGAATCCAGGGGGAGAGAACTGGTGTAAGTCCAGGAGTCTCAAGATGGGAGAGCCTAAAGTTTTAATTTCCAAGGACAGGAGGAGAAGAAGAGTGCCCAGCTCCAGAATTGACAGAGAGGAAATCCTTTTTTTTTTTTTTAAATTTTTGTTATTATACTTCAAGGTCTAGGGTACTTGCACACAAACTGCAGGTTTGTTATATATGTGTATATGTTTCATGTTGGTGTGCTGCACCCATTAACTCGTCATTTACATTAGGTATATCTCCTAATGCTATCCCTCCCCACCTCCCCCCACCCCACTACAGGCCCCAGTGTGTGATGTTCCCCATGCTGGGCCCAAGTGTTCTCATTGTTCAATTCCCACCTATGAGTGAGAACATGCGGTGTTTGGTTTTCTGTTCTTGCGATAGTTTGCTGAGAATGATGGTTTCCAGCTGCATCCATGTCCCTACAAAGGACATGAACTCATCCTTTTCTATGACTGCATAGGATTCCATGGTGTATATGTGCCATATTTTCTTAATCTAGTCTGTCACTGATGGACATTTGGGTTGGTTCCAAGTCTTTGCTATTGAGAACAGTGCCGCAATAAACAAACATGTGCATGTGTCTTTAGAGCAGCATGATTTATAATCCTTTGGGTATATACCCAGTAATAGGATGACTGGGTCAAATGGTATTTCCAGTTCTAGATCCTTGAGGAATCGCCACACTGTCTTCCACAATGGTTGAACTAGTTTACAGTCCCACCAACAGTGTAAAAGTATTCCTATATCTCCACATCCTCTCCAGAACCTGTTGTTTCCTGATTTTTTAATGATTGTCTTTCTAACTGGTGTGAGATGGTATCTCATTGTGGTTCTGATTTGCATTTCTCTGATGGCGAGTGATGATGAGCATTTTTTCATGTGTCTGTTGCCTGCATAAATGTCTTCTTTTGAAAAGTGTCTGTTCATATCCTTTGCCCACTTTTTGATGGGATTGTTTGTTTTTTTCTTGGAAATTTGTTTGAGTTCTTTGTAGGTTCTCGATATTAGCCCTTTGTCAGATAAGTAGATTGCAAAAATGTTCTCCCATTCTGTAGGTTGCCTGTTCACTCTGACGGTAGTTTCTTTTGCTGTGCAGAAGTCCTTTAGTTTAATTAGATCCCATTTGTCAATTTTGGCTTTTGTTGCTGTTGCTACTGGTGTTTCAACATGAAGTCCTTGCCCATGCCTATGTCCTAAATGGTATTGCCTAGGTTTTCTTCTCGGGTTTTTATGATTTTAGGTCTAACCTGTAAGTCTCTAATCCATCTTGAATTAATTTTCATATAAGGTGCAAGGAAGGGATCCAGTTTCAGCTTTCTACTTATGGCTAGCCAGTTTTCCCAGCACCATTTATTAAATAGGGAATCCTTTCCCCATTTCTTGTTTTTGTCAAGTTTATCAAAGATCAGATGGTTGTAGATGTGTGGAATTATTTCTGAAGGCTCTGTTCTGTTCCATTGGTCTATATCTCTGTTTTGGTACCAGTACCATGCTTTTTTGGTTCCTGTAGCCTTGTAGTATAGTTCAAAGTCAGGTAGCATGATGCCTCCAGCTTTGTTCTTTTGGCTTAGGATTGTCTTGGCAATGTGGGCTCTTTTTTGGTTCCATATGAACTTTAAAGTAGTTTTTTCCAATTCTGTGAAGAAAGTCATTTGTAGGTTAATGGGGATGGCATTGAATCTATAAATTACCTTGGGCAGAATGGCCATTTTCACAATATTGATTCTTCCTATCCATGAGCATGGTATGTTCTTCCATTTGTTTATGTCTCCTTTATTTCATTGTGCAGTGGTTTGTAGTTCTCCTTGAAGAGGTCCTTCACAACCCTTGTATGTTGGATTCCTAGGTATTTTATTCTATTTGAAGCAATTGTGAATTGGAGTTCACTCATGATTTGGCTCTCTGTTTGACTGTTATTGGTGTCTAAGAATGCTTGTGATTTTTGCACAATTGATTTTGTATCCTGAGACTTTGCTGAAGTTGCTTATCACCTTAAGGAGATTTTGAGATTTTGGGACAGAGATGATGAGGTTTTCTAAATATACAATCATGTCATCTGCAAACAGGGACAATTTGACTTCCTATTTTCCTAATTGAATACCCTTTATTTCTTTCTTCTGCCTCATTGCCCCAGCCAGAACTTCTAACACTATGTTGAGTAGGAGCGGTGAGAGAGGACATCCCTGTCTAAATTCGGTATTGATGGAACGTATCTTAAAATAATAAGAGCTATTTTTTGACAAACCCACAGCCAATATCATACTGAATGGGCAAAAACTGGAAGCATCCCCTTTGAAAACTGGCACAAGACAGGGAAATCCTTTTGTCTCCTTTCTTTTTGTTCTAATTGGGCCCCCAGCTGTTTGAATGGTACCTGCCTGCATTGACGGCAGATCTTCTCCTTTCAGTCTACTGACACATGCCAATCTTCTCCGGAAAGTCCCTCATAGACACATCCAAAGTATTGCTTTACCAGTTCTCTAGATATTCTTTAATCCAGTCAAGTTAGCACCTAAAATTAACCATCACAGTGGGTCAGCTAACACCCAGTTTATAATGGGAAACTCAGGTCTCACAGTACCTTGGTGTACCCATCTTTAAGCATTTACTTTTTACTAATCCTTAGTAGCAGGTAAAAAGCTGTTTCTCAAAAGAGTAGTTTTCTGCAGAAAATGGCAAGGCTTTGCTCCAAATAGCATCCGTATCTATGACTGGAACTTCAAGCAGCATTGGATCTAAAGGATCATGTGGCCCAAGTGGCAGGGCAGCTTGCACAGCAGCCTGGAACTGTTGTAAAGCTTTATCCTGCTTGAAACCTCACTCAGAACTAGCACCTTTTGAGTCACGCAGTAAATGAGCTGAAGTAAAGTACCAAGATATTGCCTCCAAAATCCAAATGGGGCCACTTGGCATTGTGACTCATTTTTGAATGTGGGATGAGCCAGATATAGTAACTTATTCTTCACCATGGAAGGGATATCTTAGCATTCCCTATCCCACTGCACCCTTAGAAATATCAGTGAGGGGCCGGGCGCGGTGGCTCAAGCCTGTAATCCCAGCACTTTGGGAGGCTGAGACGGGCGGATCACGAGGTCAGGAGATCGAGACTATCCTGGCTAACACGGTGAAACCCCGTCTCTATTAAGAAATACAAAAAAAAAAAAAAAACTAGCCGGGCGAGGTGGCGGGCGCCTGTAGTCCCAGCTACTCGGGAGGCTGAGGCCGGAGAATGGCGTGAACCCGGGAGGCGGAGCTTGCAGTGAGCTGAGATCCGGCCACTGCACTCCAGCCTGGGCGACAGAGCGAGACTCCGTCTCAAAAAAAAAAAAAAAAAAAAAGAAATATCAGTGAGGTAAAAGACCCCTGAATACTTTTCCAATTTATTTCCCACCCTCTGATATGTTAATGTCTTACCAATAAGTTTAATCATTGCCACTTCTTGCTTACTAAGACAAATCAGCATAATGTCATTAATATAATGGGCAAGTACAATACCTTGTGGAAAGGTAAAGTGATCTATGTCCTTGCAAACTAAGTGATGACACAGGACTGGAAAGTTGATGTATCCCCGAGGCAAAGAAGTGAAAATGTATTGCTGGCTCTGACAGCTGAAAGAAAACTGCTTCTGGTGTTGCTTATGCACAGAGAAAGAAAAAAAGTAATATTTGCCAGATCAATAGCTGTATATCAGGTACCAGAGAATGTTTTAATTTGTTCAAGCAATAAAACCACATATAGTACACCAGTTACAATTAAAGTCACCAGGAATTGAGTTAAGCTTACAATGATTTACTGTCATTTTCCCAGATCCACCTATCTTCTGCATAGGCCAAATACATTAGTTGAGTAAAATTATGGTAGGAATCACCATCCCTGCATCTTTCAAGTCTCTGATTATGACACTAATCTCTGTAGTCTCTCCAGGAATGTGATAATTTTTTTGCTTACTATTTTTTTTTTTTAAATACAGACAATTCTAGTGGCTTCCACTTTGTCTTTCCCAACTTAGTTACCCTCACTACACATTTGTCCTTTCCAAAACTCACTGAAATTTAATTTCCAAAGTGACAGTACTGAGAGTCAGAACTTTCAAAAAGTCATTGCATTGGGTCAGCTGAGCGCGGTGACTTATGCCTGTAATCCCAGCACCTTGGGAGGCCGAGGTGGGTGGATCACCTGAGGTCAGGAGTTCAAGACCAGCCTAACCAAAACGGAGACACCCCATTTCTACTAAAAATACAAAATTAGCTATTCATCGTGGCACATGCTTGTAATCTCAGCTACTCAGGAGGTTGAGGCAGGAGAATCACTGAACCCGGGAGGCAGAGGTTGTGGTGAGCCAAGATCACGCCATTGCACTCCAGCCTGAGCAACAAGAGTGAGACTCTATTTCAATAAATAAATAAATACATACATACATAAATAAATAAAATTAAAGAGTGATAAAGAGTGATTGGGTCATGAGGGCTTTTCTCTCATGAATGAATTGATCCATTCATAGATTAGTGAACTATTGGGGCCGGGCACGGTGGCTCAAGCCTGTAATCCCAGCACTTTGGGAGGCCGAGGCGGGTGGATCACAAGGGCAGGAGTTGGAGACCATTCTGCCTAAAACGGTGAAATCCTGTCTCTACTAAAAACACAAAAAATCAGCCAGGCGTGGTGGCGGGCGCCTGTAGTCCCAGCTACTCGGGAGGCTGAGGCAGGAGAATGGTGTAAACCCAGGAGGCAGAGCTTGCAGTGAGCCGAGATCCGATCACTCCACTCCAGCCTGCGCGACGGAGCGAGACTCCGTCTCAAAAAGAAAAAGGAAAAAAAAAAAAGTTAATGAACTATTGTGTTAATGGATTAGTGAGTTATCCCCTAGCAGTAAAACTAGTGGTTTTATTAAAAGAAAAAGAGAAAACTGAGCTAACATACTCAGCTCCCTCACCATGTGATGCCCTGTGACAGCTTGGGACTCTGCCGAGGGTCTCCACCAGCAAGAAAATCCTCACCAGATATGACCCTGTGATGGTTAATACTGAGTGTTTACTTGATTGTATTGAACGATACAAAGTATTAATCCTGAGTGTGTCTGTGAGGGTGTTGCCAAAAGAGATTAACATTTGAGTCAGTGGGCTGGGGAAGGCAGATTCACGCTTAATCTTGTGGGCACAATCTAATTAGCTGCCAGTGAATACAAAGCAGGCAGAAAAAAGTGAAAAGGAGAGAGGAGCCCAGCCTCCAGCCTACAACTTTCTCCCACGCAGGATGCTTCCTGCCCTCAAACATCAGACTCCAAGTTTTCCAGTTTTGGGCCTCGGACTGGCTTTCCTTGCTCCTCAGCTTGCAGACAGCCTATTGTGGGACCTTGTGATCATGTAAGTTAATACTTAATAAACTCCCGTTTATAAATATAGGTATCTATCCTATTAGTTCTGTCCCTTTAAGGGGACCCTGACTAATATGGGCACCTTCACTTTAGACTTCCCAGCATCTATAATTTTTAAAATAAATTTATTTTCTTTATAAATTAACTAGTTTTAGGTATTCTGTTATAAGCAACAGATAGTGGATGTAAATGCCTGTTAAATGACCATAGGTCCCTTTGGATAAAGCTGAAAGAAAGATTAACAGTATGCTTTTTTGGTAGTGTACTTGGGTCCCTCCTAAAGGGGAACTGGCCATCTCTTCATTCAAAATGTTCTGACGTCTGTAAACTATTTCAAGTGTAGGAATTGACTGAGGGTCATGACTCTGGTGTTTTGCTTTTCGTTGTTGTTGTTTTTATTGAGGTTAGACTATTGTTCACTTGACTTACAACTGTTCTGCTTATATAGGCCAAGTAATTATCTAGTAGGTTTCTTATCTGTTTTATTTCCAGAAACACCCTGATCAAGGAGTCAGTTCCATAAATCTGCACAAGTCAGAGTATTCTGATTGCTGCTTTGACTCTTTTGCTCATTACGGTCATCACAGCCACTTTGTTTCTGGTATTTGAGTGTCATAACTTGACCCATACTATCCCAAGATCCAATTATTCCCATTGAACTCAAGTTTATGCATTCAGTAAATGCTGTTGCAGCTGTATGATCTGGCCTACAAGAAAGGGCCATTATTGAGCTCCTCAAGGATGCCAGACCTCCCTGTGTAAATTTATTTCTCACAGTATTGATGAAAGATATATCTTTAAGGCTCTTTCAGTATAAGTAAATAGGTATTAAATGAAAAATCCACTCTGACTTTTCAACATCCCTAAGCCTTGAATCCTTTCCTCTACATTACACTAAGGCAGGGCTGACATTTTCAATATGCTCACTATAGGCTTCCTTGTTGGTCCATATTTCAGTCACCCAAACAACCAAACTGTTAGAGCTCTTTCTAACTCCCTGTGATGCAACATTGAATTCAGAATCTCTGTTTGGTGGGCCCAAATTAATACACTTACCTGATTCAATTTTATGTTCCTTCCACTATTATCCCACACCCTTAATCTTTATTTGCACACATATTCTCTGGATTTCTATTTGTATAAATTAGAAAACAAAGTAGTTTTTTTTTGGAGTGTAGCAAAATTCCTTATGGGTCACACTTTGTGCTTCACCTTGAGGGGCCTCATTAGATTTGAATCTAGATAGGTGTATAAAAGCAAAGAAAGGTAGTGGGAGTGGATCCTGAGAAGACTCAGCATTGTCTTTCATGGCAACTATCTCAATGGAAATAATTACAACAGTTTCTTCAGGCACAGTTAATTCCTCAGATAGGCATGGAAAGACTGCTGTCATTGGGAGTGGAGAATCTGCTCCTCTGGGGTTGTAGAAGTCACTCACATTGGGAATGGGGGGGTCTCTACCACTAACAAAAAAGATCCATCAGAATCTAGAGGTTCAAGGTCTCCAGCTTCATCAAAGTCTTCACACATATCTCTTTTTGCAGTCTCAGGAACCCACTGCTTCCCAATCAACATGCTCACTTTAACCTCTAGAACTGCTCTTGATACCAAAATTTATACTGATTAAAGTTCTCCAAAGAAACAAAATTGATAGAACATATATATATATATATATACACACACACACACACGCTCTATATGTTCTCTTATAATATTCTAATATAATATTTATATTCTATTATTTATTATTGATATTATCTTTATACACACACACACACAGAGAGAGAGAGAGAAAGAGAAAGAGAGACAGAGAGAGAGAGATTATAAGAAATTGGGTCATGCGGTTATAGAGTCTGAGACGTCCCAAATCCTGTAATTCGCAAGCTGTAGGCCCTGGAGAGCTGATGACATGGTACCAGCCTGGATCAAAGGCCTGAAAACCAGGAAAGCTGATGATGTAGTTTCAGTCTGAGGGCAGAGGACTTGTGTCCTAGCTCAAGTAGGAAGGCTGGGGAAGTTCCCTCTTATTCAGCCTTTTCGTTTTATTAAGGTCTACAATTGACTCGATGAGACCTGTCCACACAAAGAGGCCATCCCATCTCCTTTACACAGTCTTCTGATTCAAATGTTAATCTCATTCAGAAACACCCTCAAACATATTCAGAATAATATTTCACCAAGAGTCTGGGTACCTCATGGCCCAGTAGAATTGACACATAAAATTAACCATCAATTCCTTAATTCTCTAAATTAAGATTCATGGAATCTTTCATTTTAGACCTTTTTGTTCTCAAGGAGCATGAAGGTATTAAGATTTTATCCTCAGTCATTTGTCAGATGTTGTCAGCCAATAATTCAGTCTTTTTCAACAAAAATTCTCATTAACATTGTCCAACCTCCTGAATCTCCTAACTCCACTGCTTCTCTGCATCATAAAACACATGAGTCACTCCTTCAGATATTCTACCTTTTTTCTTTCCATTAGTAGAGTAGTAGAATAAAATGTTTGAACAATAATCACAGACACAAATCAGAGAAAACAAAATGTGCACATGAGTATCCAAATTCTTTCTTTTACTCCAGATGGTTAAAAATATAACAATTTGTGATCAGTGGATAGCTTTTGGAATTTACAATAATGCCAACCACCTGCCTACATTAAAACACACACATACACACATAAAAATAATTGCTATTTCCAAAACCTATAAAAATTGTCATTTCTATTAGTCATACAAAATTAACATAAAATCTAAACAAGGATAGAATGTTCATTTATAAATGCAACCTAAGCCCCTCCTTTTATCAGAATCCTAATTTTAAAACCTTCTGTATTAGGAGCACTGGAGCATCCACTGAACACAATATATGGTAGAATCAATCTGACAGATTTACCTTTTATAATCAGTTGGTAGATATACTTAAATTTATGTAATTAGAAGTAAAATATACAATGTCTACTCATTGTGAAATTTATGTTATATAGTTATTTCTAATTGCATTCTCTTGAAAGAATCTTTTCTTTTTAGTTTTGAATTTTCTAAACTTAAGTGTAATTCTTTCTGTAATAAATACACAGTGGTTGTATTGCTCTGATCATATGACGGCTTCTTGAAAGTTGAACAGTAAACCACATATGTACAAGGAAAATGTTCAATTTTAGCATCCGTTGCCTAGTAGAGATAAAAAGTGATGGTTTGTTTTATTACAATTGGCTTGAAGAATCTCAAGCTAATAAAGATTCATGGAATTTTGGTGATCTTGACATCCTCAACTTAATGAAATGAAAACCCTATTCTGACCAATGAATAATGGAAAATATTTCACCGACTATGTACAGACATATAGATTCATCTCATTCTATTAAGAAAGTTAGTTTTTGGCCAAGCATAGTGTCTCACGCCTGTAATCCCAACCCTTTTGGGAGGCTGAAGTGGGCGGATGACCTGAGGCCAGGAGTTCAAGACCAACCTAACCAACATGGTGAAGCTCCGTCTCAACTAAAAATACAAAAATTGGTTGGGTGTGAGGTCCACCTGTAATCCCAGCTACTCTGGAGGCTGAGGCATGAGACTCTCTTGAACTCAGGAGACAGAGGTTGCAGTGAGCTGAGACAGGGCCACTGTACTCCAGCCTGGATGACAGAGTGAGACTCTTGTTTCAAAAAAAAAAAAAAAAGTTAGTTTTTAGTTCTCAATCAGCATTATCTCCATGAAGCCTACTGCCTTTTATTTTTAATGCCTCATAATATTTTCATACAAACTACACAGCAAATTTCTTTACTGATCAGTGTTCTTTTGCCTGAAAAATTTATACATTCATTATGAAGTTGTTTTTAGCTCTGGTGATTATTATTTGATTGTTGATATATGCAAACTATGAATCTCACTGTAAATTAATCACTTTACAAATTATTTTGTTTTTAAATTGAGAATTATTTTTCTTGAATTTTTAAAGTACTCTATTCCCATCAAACTATTAAAGAAAATGCAATGCACTATGTCCTTCTGCCAACATCTTATATTGTACTGATGTCTACTGTTTTGTAAACTGTTACATAAATTATATGCCCTGCATAATTAACTAGAGATAGTGTTAAATTTACCAGTTGAAACACTGTAAAACTAGTGACACATTATTTTGGTTTTCATTATTTGACAGATATTCCTAACTGTGAATTTCAAGCCTCTCAAACCAGACTGAAGAAAAACAAAAAGCAAAAAAACTGAGAGCAAATATTGAAAACCAAAATAGAATATTTTTCTAAGAGAGAAACAGCTTTCTTCTTTTCTTTCTCTTTCTAAAGTTCTATTATTATTAATTCTCCCTTTGCTTTTAATATGTCAAAGAAACCTGAGGAATGAATATTAAGGTTTGTATTTTGGTCTGCATTATAGTTATAGGAAAATCAAAGAAAGAGATGAGATGATTTTTAAATATAAAATTACTATATATGTATTCCATGTTATTTAACATTCTAGAAAAATTATTTTATTTATCTATTTTTCTTATTGCTAAAATAATATGCGTTGCTCAAAGAATTTTAGAAAATAATATGTGCGTGTCTGTGTATGTGTGTGTCTCTGTGTGTTTATATATAAACAGAGAGCTGGGATTGTCCCTTGAATATAGAAAGCTTGAAGAAACCTCACGTTCATGCTAACAATAAGAATAAATAAACCTGAGAATCATAAATTTTCTTAAAGCTCTCTGAGATTTAAGGTTTATAGGAAACCAAGTATCCTAAAAATCCAAGAAAAGTAGCTCCTCAAAGACAGACTGTCTATTAGCATTGACTCACCTGTGACAAAGCACTGACAGAAGAGCAGCTGGGACTATAAAGGTAGGTGAGAATTCAAATCAATTTGGTAACAAATTAATATTAATCAAATCTGGGCTCCCATCAGAGAATAGATCTCTAGAAATTACAGGCAACACAGGAGGACGTACCCTCTGTGGTCTTCCTCATGGTCCTTCACTGGGTTTTAAGGAGCAGGATGGTGAAGAACAAGAGATTGATTAAAGATGGCTCTCCCTGTTGCTGTACCATTGGAAGAGAGAAGTCGCCTCCATTGCAAAAAGGGAAAGAAGCTGTGCTGGGGCTTCTTCCCTACAGAACAGGAGTTCCTGATTTTCTGAGAAGTAGAAAATTCCATTACCCCCATGACCAGGGAAAGATCCATTTTGACCATAGGAAGAGTATTTTTTTTTAAAAAAAAGTTCAGTTCTGGGAGAGGAATATTAAACAGTTTAAAGTTCAGGATTCTATTCCAACTGCAGCAGAGGTCTCTTAAGGCTAGGGAAGAGGTAGAAAATATTTTCCCACATAAGTCCTGCCTAAATTGCAGAAAGAGTTTGGTTGTCATGAGAAGAAGGACCAGGATAACTAGAAAATCTCAATCATAAGAGCAGGCATCTAAGTTTTGACTAAGATTGAGGCTGGATCAAGACAAGAGAAATCTCTCTTTCCCTTCCACTACCAGGTTAACACAAATCGAATAACAAGCAACAGCTCTCCACTCCTGGTGGAAAGGTAAAAGCTTTGCGAAAGACCTTCTAAGTGTTGCAGGCACACAGAGAAGGTCAAATGTTGAGAATAAAACAAGGGCATTAAGAAAATCTGTCATCACCCCAAGAACAAGGTAACATTACAGGAATAACAAGGAATATTAGATACATTTGAAGTCCCTGGGCACTAAAGGTAACCAGAGCAACAATGAAATTCAAACTCAAGCCAATTCCTGACACAATGAATTCAAATCTCTACACTCATCAACTAAAATTGGAAGAGATATACCAATTCCAGGCAAATACATTATTTATCTCATTCTGTGCTACTCCAGACACAGCACCTGGCATTCAAACAAATAATATGTGACAAACAGGAGAAAAAGAACACTCTGAAGAGACAAGGCCATCAACAGAACTATACTTAGAGATGATAAAAATGTTGGGCTTATCACAAAGTGAGTTTAAGATAACTTTGATTAGTATGTCAAAGTTTCTCACGGAAAAGGTAGAAAAGATAAATGAACACATGTTATGATCTTGAAAAGAAATTTAGGCAGAATGTAGAAACTATTAGAAAAAGTATAGCAGAAATTTTAGCAGGGGGTAAATGACCAATGAAGAATGCTTTAACAGACTCATTAGTAGTCAACACAGAAAAAAAAAAAAAAAAAACAGAGAATGTGAAGCCAGATCAATAGAAACTATCCAAGTTGAATCGAAAGGAGAAAAAGCAAACAAAACAGAACATCAATGACCTTTAGGACAATAGCCAATAGTCAAACACACATGTAATTTGAATTCCAGAGTAGAACATAGAGAATGCAGAGAAGAAATATTTGAGAAGATAATGGTCATGACTCTTTAAAAAATAATCAAAGACATGAAATAAATCCAAAAATCTCAAATAATCCTGAGAAGAAGAAATATCTGATTCAATTTATACACACACAGATACAGTTGAAAAAATTGAACTAGACAATTGTAAAAAAGGTCAAGACAGATTTTATTTTGACTACTGCAGTAGGGCAGAGAGACTTCAGTGTGGGACTCATCTCAACTATAAATAAAGCAGGGTCCACTGGGGATTTCTAGCCAAGAGGGACTCAACAGATAGAAAATTAATAAGGGGGAAGTGTTTAGATATCAAGTGTGAGAGGAATTCTTGCTAAAGGGGATTGGCAGGATCTTTGTTGCACTGGACTCAGAGGAATTATTGCTACCGCTGAGCATAGCAGGCCAAGAATAAGGCCTACTCAAAAAGAGAGCTCAAAGGAGCCTGACTAAAGTTTGGTCAATGAGAGATTTCTTGTCGACACACACATGCAACCTTTGACAAATCATAATCAAACTACTGAAAATCAATGATAAAGAGAAATACTAAATATACACTACATACAAAAGAACAAACATAAGAATAACAATAAGGTAACATAGTTTCTCATCAGAAATGATGCAAGTCAGATGACAATGGAGAGATTTTGAATAAGAAAACAAAAATAAAATACATAGCTATCTAGAGTTTTAAAGCCAGCAAAAATATTTTTGTAAAGGATAGGTAAATTTTTTTTGAAAAGTGAAGACTAAAACAGGGTGAGAGACTAAGTTAAGAGATGTGTGTTTATTTTTTGTTTGTCATTTTTTACACGGGCAACATGAATCATTTACTTGAGATATTTCGTATTTTATAACATAAGCTTTTAATGCTAAACGTTTTCCTTTAAGCACAACTTTAGTTGTAGTCAACAAATTTTGATAAGTTGTGCTTTCATTTTCATTAAATTGAAAAATATATACATATATATGTGTATACTTATACACGTGTGTGTGTGTGTGTGTGTGTGTGTGTGTATATATATATATTTTTTTTTTTTTTTTGAGACAGAGTCTCGCTCTGTCGCCCAGGCTGGAGTGCAGTGGCTGGATCTCAGCTCACTGCAAGCTCCACCTCCCAGGTTTATGCCATTCTCCTGCCTCAGCCTCCCGGGTTGTTGGGACTACAGGCGCCCACCACCTCGTCTGGCTGGTTTTTTGTATTTTTTAGTAGAGACGGGGTTTCACCGTGTTAGCCAGGATGGTCTCGATCTCCTGACCTCATGATCGGCCTGTCTCAGCCTCCCAAAGTGCTGGGATTACAGGCTTGAGCCACCACGCCTGGCAGAAAAATATTTTTTAAATTTTTCCTGTAATTTCTTCTAGATACATGGGTTACCTAGAAGCATGCTGTTAAATTTCCAATTATTTGAGAATTAGGAACTTCATCAAAAGCATATATGAATGGGAAGTAAACCCATGAAAAGATGCTCAATATCAATATCTATTGTGAAAATGCAAATCAACCAACATGAAAATATCAGTACATAGTTTTTATTTTGGGAAAGTACAGAAAAAAAAAAAAGACAACAACAACAAAAAACACCATAATACTAGCATCTGACAAAGTTCAGAGTAACTAGAGCTCTCATACTTTGCTTGTAGAAAATGCTTCATAATATAATCATTTAGGAAATCAGTTTGGCAGTTGCTTATAAAGTTGAAAATTCCCATTTCACATGGCAAAAATTTCCAAATGTCAAAAAAATTCCAGGACCAGACAGATTCACAGCTGAATTCTACCAGATATTCAAAGAAGAATTGGTATCAATGCTGTTGACAACATTCCACAAGACAGAGAAAGAGGGAATCCTCCCTAAATCATTCTGTGAAGCCAGTGTCACGCTAATGCCAAAACCAGAAAAGGACATAACATAAAAGAAAACTAGAGACCAATATCCCTAATGAACATAGATGTAAAAATCTTTTACATAATACTAGCTAACTGAATCCAACAGCATATCAAAAAGATAATCAAAAATGATCAAGTGTTTTTCATACTAGGGATGCAGGGATGGTTTAACATATGCAGGTCAATACATGTGATACACCACACAAACAGAATTTAAAATAAAAATCACATGATCATCTCAATAGACACAGCAAAAGCATTAGACAAAATCCAGCATCCCTTTATGATTGAATCCCTCAGCAAATCGGCATACAAGGGACATACCTCAGTGTAATAAAAGCTATAACATTTTAATAAAATAAAATACATGACAAAACCCACAGCCAACATCATACTGAAGAGGGAAAAGTTGAAAGCATTCCGTCTGAGAACTGGAACAAGACAAGGATGCCCACTCTCACTACTTCTAGTCAGCATAGTACTGGAAGTCTTAGCCAAAGCAATGAGACAAGAGAAAGAAATAAAGGATATCCAAATCAGTAAAGAGGAAGTCAAACTGTCACTGTTTGCTGATTATATGACTGTATACCTAGAAAACCCTAAAGGCTGTTCAAAAAAGCTCCTAGAACTGATAAATGAATTCAGAAAAAGCTTAAGGACACAAAGTCAATGCACACAGATCAGTAGCTCTGCTACACACCAACAGCAACCAAGCTGAGAATCAAGTCAAAACCACTCCTAGATATTTGCCCAAGAGAAATGAAAAGTTGTGTTAGCACAAAAACTTACATGCTAATTCTTATAGCTGTTTTATTCAAAAATCAAAAACACTATATACAACCTAAATGTCTTTTCAATGATGATATATAAAAACACTGTAAAGCATCTGTACAATTGATTACTCCTCAGAAATAAAGGAAATAATCAGTTGATATGGATGACAATGTTGATGAATCTCAAATTTGTTACAGTAAGTAGAAGGCATAATCAAAAGGCTACATACTTACAATTCATTTAAATGACAAATAATTTTATGTATTTGATATTCTGGAAAATACAGAACTATAGAGACAGAAAATAAATGTCATTGGCAGGGAGTGTGGAAGAGGCTGACTGAAACAGAAAATGAGGAAACTTTTTGGGTTTTAAATTGTTTTATATCATTAATATTGTGATATTTACACAATGATATGCATTTGTCCAAACTCACAGATGACTACACTAAAAAGGATGAGTTTTAATGAGTGTAAATTGTATCTTCATAAGCCTAACTTCAAAAGTAGTTGGCTGGTGTGGTGGCTCACGCCTGTAATCTCTGCACTTTGAGAGGCTGAGGCAGATGGATCACGAGGTCAGGAATTCAAGACCAGCTTGACCAAGATGGTGAAATCCCATCTCTACTAAAAATACAAAAAAATTAGCCAAGCGTAGTGGTGGGTGCCTGTAATTCCAGCTACTTGGGAGGTTGAGACAGAGAATTGCTTGACCCCGGGAGGTGGAGTTTGCAGTGATCTGAGATCGTGCCACTGCATCTAGCCTGGGCATTAGAGTGAGACTCCATCTAAAAAACAAAATATAAAAATAAATAAAAACAGTTATCACATATCAATTCTTAGCAGCTTGACAGTCAATATGATTTTAGATATATGCAAATGTCACCTAAAAGGCTACAAATTTATTTGAGCCTTGTGTACAATATTTTCTCCAAATTAATATGCAAGCAATAATTTATTTTATTTTAAAAACAACCTTACAAGGAATGTACTACTGTTATTGCCATTTTATAGTTGAACAAACCGAGGCCTCAGGAGGTCTCACCCAAGATTCCTGAATCTGCCTATGTCAACGCAAACATTTAAACACACACAATATATATTATATAAACACAGTTGATTCTTATTATCTGTAGTAAATGTTTTATAAAGTTTCTACAAACGTTAAACTATCAAATACTGAATCGTTACCCCAGGAGAAATACAGGATTAGGTTTCTGTAAGTCTCTTGTCATAACATTTTCATCAACTGTTAAATGCTTTATTTTATCTGTGCTCCTATTTAAAAATTCCATATGTAAAATGTGGTATGTATACACATACAACTGAATATTAGTCATCCTTATACAATAAGGAAAGCCTGTCTTTTGCAGCAACAAGAATGAACTTGGAGGACATTGTACTAAGTGAAATATGCCAGGAATAGAAAGACAGTAATGCATGATCTCACATATATGTGGAATCTAAACTGGTCAAACTCTTAGAAGCAGAGTACAAGGGTGGTTGCTAGAAGCTGGGGAATGGAGGAAATAGGCAGATGTTGGTCAAAGTGTACAAAGTTCAAGATGAGTAAGTTCTGGAACATGGTGACTATACTTAATGATGTTGCATTGTAGACTTGAAATTTGCTAAGAGCACAGATCTTAAATGTTTTCACCATGGAAAAGAAAATAATAGCTGTGAGGTGATGGTTGTAATTAGTTTGATTACAGTAATTATTTCATAGTGTATACGTATATCAAAATATCACATTGTGCCCCTTAAATGTATACATTTTTCATTTATCAATTATACCTCAATAAAGCTAGGAAAAAACCTTTATTTGATATATTTTATTGATTCATTAATATTGAACTCAGCCCACAGCACTGTAATTCATGCCTGAATGAAATTTAAACTTATCTAACACATTTAATTTGTCTTTAAGTCACATTACAGCCTTCTTGCATTTAGAAGCACTATACTGTATTTTCACACTATATTTGGGGGACATTTTAAACACCAAAATCACCAACCAAAAGCATAAAAATGAGAAAAATATGGCACAGGATTTACAGAGAAAAGGAAACTTGCTTGTAATATGATATGGTTTTGCTCTGTGTCCCCAGCCAAATCTCATGTTGAATAGTAATTTCCAATGTTGGAGGGAGGAACCTGGGGATCATGGGGGCATATTTCCCTCATGCTATTCTGTAATGGTGAGTGAGTTCTCATGAGATCTGATGGTTTAAAAGTGTGTGCCACTTCACCCCTCAGTCTCTCTGTCTCCTCCCACCATGTGAAGAAGGTGCTTGCTTCCTTTGCCTTCCGCCATGATTATAAGTCTCCTGAGGCCTCCCAGTCATGAGTCCTGTTAAGCCTGCAGCACTGTGAGTCAATTAAACCTCTTTTTTTTCCATAAATTACTCAGTCTCAGCTACTTCTTTATAGCAGTGTGAGAATGAACTAATACACACTATATGAGCTATAATAGGAAGTTAGAGCTTCACCTTGATCAAATTCTGCTAGGACAGTTAGGCAATTGAGTTACGCAATTGAGTTGCCTAACTGTCCCAGCAGAATTTGATCAAGGTGAAGCAATTGAGTTAGGCAATTGAGTTGTCTAACTGTCCCAAGAGAATTTGATCAAGGTGAAGCTCTAAAGTTAGGCAACTCAAATGTTTTCACTGTCCTGCACATATCCATGTTGATGAAATATCAAGAAAGCACTGAGAATATTCATTTTAGGATTATGAATAAATTTTAGCAAGTATCCAAATTTGCATATAAGTAATCTAGTAATAATGAAAATAGACAGTAAGTGTTTGCATATGGGAGAGAGGTGATATGTGAATGTACGTTGATATATAAACAAATATATATGTATGTGTATGTGTATCTATTGCATATATATATAAAACATTTATACAAGGTTACATTTTAATTTAACTTGTTATTATATCATGAGCATTTTCATTTCCAAAATTATTTAAAAGCATGCTTTGAAATTTCTGTATTTAGTATATGACACTAGTATATTTTATATCATCAATTCATTAATCAGATATTTTCAAATACCAAGAACTTTTAAAATGTTTTGATATTTTAATTATTTCAGTAAACAATTCCTACTTATTTTTTCTTAACTATTCTAGCCTAGCCATGGATATTTTTCTGTTGGGTTCACTGTTACACTCTCTCCTAAAACCATTCCTAGAACATAGTAGATACTCAACCAATATTTGAATGGAAAAATGCATACAGCTAAACTCCTTTTAGGGTGAGGTAGTCTGAATCTAGACTCATACTCTCAGAAAAAAAAAAGTTATTCAATACATGCAGGATATGTAGTAGTCCTGAGTTTCAAATAAAAGAGAATTTCACAGTTAAGTAAATATTTAAGTTTGTCATCTATCTCAGAGCATGTTCACCTATATTAGAGCAAAGGTTGTCACAAAAGTACACTTGGAAAAGCAAGAAAATATTTTGTGAGTGTGCCCATATGTAAGTATTAACACATCTGCATTGACATTAAAATTTTAAAGCCCTATTTAACAGCTTTTTACTATTTTCCAGAAAAATATGGTCTCACCTCAAGGCTAGTCAGCAATTAGTAGAAAGCACAAACGAAGCTTATAGCCTATGTATGAGAAACTTATTGTTTTCCTTCCTTTTATTCTTTTTAAACAAAATACAAATAAGATGTAAAGGAGGCTGAGGAAGGGACTGAAACCTAATTGTTAATTCCCTGAAAGAAGGCAACTCTGGGTTGTGATTAAACGGCAGACATCAGAAATGATTATTCCTGAATTCAGAGACTTAAATACATTTCCCAAATGGTTCCAGATTAGGGTTGCTTGTTTACAGCTTTTAAATTATCTATTAATTTGATTCTTGATTTGGCAAGTAAAGCAAAATAAATACTATTAGTCCCAGCAGCCTCACCTGCTTCTCAAGGAAGTGCTCCTTTATTTATATCTGAAGTGACACCTGCCCACCTTCCCAGTTTGTCAGACTCCTATCTTTATTAATGATTTTTACTTAATATTTTAGTTAATTATTTGTTGGCATTGCTTCTGTCTAAAAGTTACTTTTAATGTTTCTAGTTTGCACCTTCCTTTTCTATCATGTTAGGTAATTTACAGGGGGAAACCATCAAACCTTTGCTAGATCAATAAATTGTATATTATGCAGTGTATTTATGTATCTATAAGCACAAAGATAAAAAACACACGTACATACATATGTGATAATGATTAGGCTTTGTGTCCCCACCCAAATCTCATCTTGAATTGTTATTCCCAGGTGTCGAGGGAGCAACCAGTTGGGAGGTGATTGGATCATGGGGGCAATATCCCCTATACTGTTCTTGTGATAGTAAGTGAGATCTCACAAGATACGATAGTTTTACAAGGCAGTTTTCCCTGCTCTTGCTCACTCTCTCTCACCTGCCACCATGTAAGATGTGACTGTTTTCCCATTCCACCATAGCTGTAAGTTTCCTGAGGCCTCCCCACCCATGCAGAATGGTGAATGAATTAAACCTCTTTTGTTTATAAATTACCCAGTCTTGGGTAGTACCTTTATAGCAGTGTGAGAATGGACCAATACAGCATGCATATATTCTGAATGATACAAATATCTTCCCACTCTTTTTCCTCAACCATGATATTTCAAAATTATCAATGTCATTTCCCTGTTAGGACAGAACCAGTAGTTAAGCCATGAAATATATGAGCATTGGCAGTATGGATATACGATAATGGCAATATCCCCAAAACCACATACCAAACATATTCGAGCATTATTTTAATAGGTAAAATGAATAAATATAAAGTATAGGAATGCATGGTTTTCATTATATCACATGGACAAATATAGAGGGATTTTGTTTATTATGTATATTTTTCTCAGGGTAATGGGTTTCTCTGTAAGATTATGAAAGTAATTTTAATGCTTGAAATGAAACCATTAGAATAACAAATCAATATGGTTTATATTATTTGTAAGCTACTTGAATTTGTCATTTGCCATAATTTTCTAACAATACATTACGTTCAGTATACATCAAACTCTGCTCTGAGAATATGGGTTGCAAAGTAAAATTTTTTTGTATTTATATACTTGAAAGAGGAATAAATATTTTTCTATGAAAATATTTATTTCTGAAACAATTGAAAATAATATCTAACATATATGAAGTTAAGTAGCGTTTAATGTCAATATCACAACATAATCTATTTACATATCTAGAAACTGTTTTAGCCAGATATGTAAGAATATATTGTTATATAAATACTACATATTCTTGTACTGTACATGGCAGTATAAATATAATTACTTGAACTTCAGGTTTAAAAAAAAATGAATCTGACCAGGTGAACCAGAAAGAATTACTAAATGCATTTTTCAAGTAAGAAGAATGTCCCTAATGAGCAAGCCAGCTTGCACTCAACAACCCATTAGAAAGGGAAGTTTTCACATGGGTGGAACCTGCTATTACTGTTCCCTCTCAAAGGCTTTATTCTTTGAATGCCAAATTACTAAGAAAGTAGGTCAATATGGTCAAGAATATTTGATTGAAACCATCAAATACAGTGTTTCATATTGATTGGATGACTGGTCTGTGTTTTGCTCTTAGAAAAGTACAAACCCTTGCTGCTGCTTTAAACAATTTCCTGAGTTCCAACTCATGTATCTCAAACTCTAGAAACATAACAGAAATGATTACTTATCAGACTCAAATGTCCACATTGAACTGACTGCAATTCAGCTTGGAATTTGTTTAAATATTTTGAGTATTTTCCTTTACCTTCCATAATTATTATTACGAGAAAAACTGTTCAGTTATTCAGTTGGACTCTTTGATCTGCATAGAAAACAGTAACAGAAATATCATGCTTACAGTTGTCTACCATACTGAGCACAATAATGTGCTTTGTGACCTTGACTCAAAGTAGTTTCCATGGGTTAGTGAGGGAGAGTGAAACCAAAAGAGAACAGAAGGCAAAGAAATGGATTTAACATATGCAGAAAACTTCAGTTAGTTTATTTATGAATATAAAGAATAGCTGAAAGAGGATAACAGCTGCAGATTTTTTGTTTTGTTTTTTTTTAAGCTTTCAGGACATCAGAGCAGGTCTGTATGCTTATGGGGATGACACGAAAGAAAGAGAAAAGGATACATAAGAATTCTTCTGACCAGTAGCTCACACCTGTAATCCCAGCACTTTGGGAGGCCGAGGGGGGTGAATCACCTGAGATCAGCTGTTAGAGACCAGCCTGACCAACATGGCGAAACCCCATCTCTACTAAAAATATAAACACTATCCAGGCATGGTGGCATGCACCTGTAATCCCAGCTACTCGGGAGGCTAACACAGGATAATCGCTTGAACCCAGGAGGCAGAAGTTGCAGTGAGCCAAGATTGAGCACTCCAGTCTGAGCAAGAGAGTGAGACTCTGTCCAAAAAAAAGAATCCGACCAAACATATTGCAGAAGAAAGTGGTCACAGTTCATTCTATTCCATTAAATAGTATTTAAAAAGTGTTATAGAGCATATACATTTCATATGACATTTTGGTAAAAACAAAACCAAAAAAAGTAATGTAAACCATTTATAATTTGAAGAAACACTACCATATAGCTATATCAGTATTAAATTAAGAACAAAAAAAATTGTGATTTTATCTTGACATTTTAAATTATATTTTCATAGTTTCAAAATGAAAATAATGCAGTGACCCAAATGTTAATTTTAATATATTTAATAAATATTTATTCTTATCAAATAGATTTAATTTATTATATTATATTTAGTATGTATATATTCCTCTAAATAAAAATTAGATAGAGGGTTAACATTACTAGCAGTTGAAGGGCTCTAACATTATACTGTTGAAGCTTTGGTAGGATAAACATTCTGATGAAAAGCAAGCTTTCAGGTAGATGCCCGTAGACACAGAGAGATTAGAAAGCTATTAAAATGTATGTACAATTCAAAATTTCTCCCTGAAGTACCTTCTAGCAATGGTACTATGAATCTAACTGACCAAACTATCATGCCTCCTTAGATTGCAATATTAGCATGGATGATGAGTGCATACAATTAGCAAAGGACATTTTGAAAAGAAAATGGTCTTGTCTTGAACACTGGTGATTTAGGACGTTTCAATTGAAACGATGAATAAGAAATTTTACATCTTAGATTTGCTTTAGAAGTATGCTGGACCCAGCACTTTGGGAGGCCAAGACGGGCGGATCACGAGGTCAGGAGATCGAGACCATCCTGGCTAACATGGTGAAACCCCGTCTCTACTAAAAAAAAAATACAAAAAACTAGCCGGGCGTGGTGGCGGGTGCCTGTAGTCCCAGCTACTCGGGAGGCTGAGGCAGGAGAATGACGTAAACCCGGGAGGCGGAGCTTGCAGTGAGCCGAGATCGCGCCACTGTACTCCAGCCTGGGCGACAGAGCAAGACTCCGTCTCAAAAAAAAAAAAAAAAAAAAAAAAAAAGAAGTATGCTGGACGGTAATAAACATGTTTATTTTCATGAATTACTGTATATAATCCAGGCTTTTTGAGCAAAGGGCAAAAGCTAAGGCATGAATGAATGGCAAATATGCCTTGGAAATTAGTGATAGTGAATTATTCTGGAAAGTTTTGGAGACTTTTCTCCCTCAGAGCAATTTGCTCACATTCCAGAATTGTGAAACTTAAAGAGATTATCCTCCTCATCCTTTTCCCATCTCTCAGCATTAGTTTCTGTTCCAGAGCAAAGATCTCCCAGTCTCTTTCATCCATTCATTCACTCACTCATTCATTCTCTCTCTCTCTCTCTCTCTCCTCGCCCACCCGCCACCACTTTTTCCATCTGTCCTCAAAGAGGAAAAGGGGCAGATACTGATACAATATCTGAGTATGAGTCTCTTCGTTTCAGTATTGCTGTAGTGTGTTGCAACTTCATTGCACATGCAAGGTAACATGAGACCCTCATACTCTATGAGGACTGGGGTTCAGGGAACTGACACTAAGATGCTCTGAGAATAATAAACCGTCTGTCCTCTGGTCCAGAGACCTGGTATTTCCTGTTGGAATATGAATTGCAATGAACAATTAGTGGTTAGTTGGAAAAAGACATCAGAGAAAGGGCTCAAAACTGTGGCCATCTACTTTTGCTTAAAGAGGATCTTTTCTCCAAAAGAAAATAACCATTACATAAAGATTCCACCAGTATTTTTATATTTTAACTGATTTCTCATTTTTGTATGATTATATAAAATATTTTTCCACCATTGAGCTAGCTAACACCTATCACCTAATTCTCATGTGGCTTAAATGCTATTATGTACTCTATTAATTTATTTCCAGGGCTGGAAATTATGTGAATGTATAGTCTTGTGTGATTTTGGTCTGAAACTAAAAAAAGTAAATGCCTCTGATAGCTTTCCTTGGGTTTTGCATAGATTATTATATATTGCATTTCCTTATCTATTCAGAATTTTCTTTCTCTAAATGTTTCTTTTACTTCTTTGTTTCTAGGTTTGAAAACACTTACTGAGTCCTATGTCATTTTTATATCTTTATGTTTTACTAAGCAAATTTATTTTTACAGTCCCCAATTTTACCACATTTTTGACAACAGTATTGACAAAACTTTCTTTAATACAGTTATAACTGCTCAGATGAAATTAGTATTTAGGTAGTGAACATCAAAAAACATATATATATATACACATAGCACAGAATTTTGTATTTCAACTTATTATATTTTAAAATAAATTAATATTAGGCTTGTACCAAACTATAATAATATATATTTCATAATTTCAAGAAAATTGAACTATTTAATTATTTCAAGTAGGTAAAATTATCTTTACAGCAGCAATATTTATTTTAAATATTTATATTTATAAATGAACAACTTTCTATTTCACTTTTTAAAATCAATTACAAGATTTTAAAGCTTGGTAGCACAAACCTTTCATATTACTGGTTTCTTAAATCTGGGTAGAATTTTAAAACTTGAAGATACTATTTGTAGTATTATATTTACAAATTCTATTACTATCTGTGTCAGCAAAAATTTGTTGAAAATCTAAAGAAATCTGATTGTTTCTAAATATGCCATCTGTCTTAACATTATCTGCAGCCCTTTAATAAGAAATATGAAACTTCGGCCACAAATGAGTAGATACATTTCATATTATGTTACCAGAATTATTTGTTCTTACCACCTTGCATTCATCATATAAGTTCACGCTTGGGGCAAAAAAGCTTAGAAAGTTGCTAACAGTACAAACAGTGAGTTTGCTAAGAGTACAAATAGAATATTGTATTTTAAACAGGGCAAGGCCTGTTGTGTTAGTCTATTCTCACACTGCTATGAAGAATTGCCCAAGACTGGGTAATTCATAAATAAAAGAGGTTTAATTGAATCAGTTCTGCATGGCTGAGTCCTCAGGGAACTTAAAATCATGGTGGAAGGGGAAGCAGGTACGTCTTACATGGCAGCAGGCAAAAGAGAGCGTGTCAAGGGGGAACTGTCAAATACTTATAAAACCAACAGATCTTCTGAGAACTACCTCACCATCACGAGAACAGCATGGGGGAACCACGCCCATGATCCAATCACCTCCCACCAGGGAGTTCCCTTGACATGTGGGGGTTATGGGGATTACAGTTTGAGATGAGATTTAGGTGGGGACACAGAGCCAAACGATATCACATGTGTTGGGATTTAGCTTTCCAAGGATGTAAACGTTAATCTTACTCACAAAGAAAACAGTTTTTTCATCCCAAAATATCACACTTCATTGTACTTTGGTATCCATGTGTCATAATATGCAAGATATTGTATTTAAATGAAAAAAGTAAGATAACATCTACCTCAGTTGCAGGGTTTGAGAAGCAGCAGGATACTTTGTACTAAGTTTGAGATCCAAGCTCTGATCATTCTGATCAAAGTCCAATCATTATTTATGGACTCAAGTAATTAGTGTGAAAGACAATTAAATAACTATTGTAATCCAAATCTCCTTCAAAACATTTATTATTAAAAGAGAAAAAGTTTGCCTTTGTCATTAAAAAAAAACTATTTAAGAACATTTCCACATATTAACTCATTCTATTCTTCTTTTTCCCTTATTGCTTTGTAGGGCTGATACCATTACTTGTGTTATACAAATTAAGATTGGGGAGAATATTTCAGAATAATTAGTGGTGGGACTGGGGCCATCGGTATATTTCTTCTAGTATCTTTAAATTACTAAACAAGGCTGAGCATTTGGAGACAGAGTCTGTTAAAACCTTACATTCAAGCCAAGTCCTACATTCAAGTTAAGAGCCTGCTTGAAAAGAATTTGTACATGTTTTTTCCAGGGTATCAGGTTTGTTCCAGGATATTGGTTTTCCCTTTTCTGTTGTATATAGCTCTGTGATGATGCTTCCTACTCCTGCCTCATCTACTTCCTCTTTTTCAACTCTCCTTTCAGATACCACATTCACTTTTACCTTAAAACTTCTAAGAACAGCAAACTAGAAGTAATGCAAAAGTCTTGGTGCAGTAAGTAACAAGGGAACAAAGAAGGTTGTTGTGCTATGTTATAAAGAACAAGGAAAAAAGATGAAGACATAGGATGACCCAGGATACATTACATATGGACTTATCTCCTGCAGTTAAGCAGTGCTTTATTGTGTATTATGGTTAAAGGTTAAAAGTATAAGCATTAAAGCAAGTGAGGCGTGAGGCTGCTCAGGATGAGCATATCAGTATACATCAAAAGAGCTTACCTGGAGGTGAGAAGGACGAACTAATCATTAAATGGAAACTCCAGATCAGAATTTAAGTGTATCCTCGCTCTTTAATGTCACATAAGGGCAATTGGCCAGATACTAACATTGGTAATTCAAAGATTCCTTAATAAAGTTTCTTCAGTTGATTTTTTCTCTATTAGGACTGACTGTTGTATCTACAGTGTCAACTGAAGACAACATTTTACATTCTTGGCCCTTCTGTACTAACACATCTCCTTTAAATGATACCTGCGATCCAGTCGATCCAGTTTGCTGTCTTTCTATTTTTAGGGAAATCATATTATTCAGTTATTTCAAACGGTGAATTTATTTTCTCCAGAGATACAGTATTCAGGCTGTTACTTTATATTGGAAGAGGGCTAAAGGACTTATACTCTGACTTTAAGTAGAGAAGAAGTTATGAGTTGAAGTGATGAGAGCCCCAGGCATCGTGGAATCACTAGACAGCACTCCAGTTTGCTGATTCTTCTCGGGTCAGGATCTCAGCCTTAAACACAGTATGTAACAGTATGTAGCAGCTTCATAAATATTAAACCCTATCTGGTAATTAACAAGTCCTGGTATGAAGGGAGATTTGAGAAAGGGTAATTACTACTGAAGGACTGCAGCTCCTCTCACATGAGTATATTGAGCTACCCTGAGGTTTGTCTATGGACTTCAGTATCAAGAAATGGCCAGGGTTGTTGACGTGATATTGTAATCTGAAGGTACAAGTGACAATGGTCTCAAGGCAACAGAGTAAAAGAAAATGTTGCTTTAAAGAAGGGTTCCTCATTTTCAGTATGAGGAAATTGAAGATTGAAAAGGTCACCTTACTGATTTCTTAGTAGAAGCAGAACCATAAACTAATTTTTGAGCCATAGTTGAGTATTTTATTTTCAAATCTGCTCTATAATTTAACTTCCTCATGAAACCAACTCTCTGATAAATGTTTATGAAATTAAGAAGTAGTTTATAATCAAAATGTATGTTCTTATACCAAGAACATAATCATGTCACCCTCTTCTCTATAGGAAGACAATATAATCTCTTACATTTCTCAAAGCTTGGCAATTCAGTAATATGGTTGGATAAACAAAGGCTAATACCAAATAATCTAATGCCAAATCAATAAGGGAATAAATGTCAGAAAAAAATACTTTTGTTTAATTTTTAATATTTGTGTGATTTTCTTTCTTAACTCTGTACAAAGTACTTGTCATTGCAAAAAAACAAAATGAGTAATATGGGGAAAGTACCTTGAATTTGATATCAATAGACATATAAATACTTTTTAGACAAAATACAACTACCCTCATAAGTGACAGGCTCAAAATCTTATGGCTCTAAAGAGAATGTGTTATTTCTAATTTTGCAATTTCCCAATTCCTAATTTCTGGAATCAACTGGGAACTTAAATAGCTATAGAATTTCAGACTCTTGGAGAATTTAGATTCATACTCATGTAACCATATGTGACAAAATCTACCAGTTGCCTAATAATTATCCATTCATCCTGTTTTCTTTGGAAAGGCCATATTAATCAGCAAATCAGCATGGCCCATTACTGCTTAGAATAAAAGTTTCATTTTCTGCTCCCATTGCAGCCAAGTGTCCATTTTAGACAGGTCAATGAAAATGAGCTTTAAGACAGATTATTTCTTCATTAATCAAATATGTGAGCCACCCACTCCTAGATCCAATTTTGACACTTGTCGTCTGGGTCCAAGATGATACTAATTACCAAAATATTTCTTGCAGGAAGAAGCAGATGGTGCCCTCAAGGGGATAATTTTTTTGATGTAATGAATGGAACAAAAGAATTATTGCAGAGGTGAGGTCAAGGTGAAAGGACCCAAAGAAGACATGATGAAGCACCCAGATCCAGCAAGAATAGAAAGTCATTACTTCTCCTTTGCTTGACATGACAAAAAAAAAAAAAAATACAGATGATACCAGAACCTGATAAGAAGCAAGAGCTATGATCACAGCAGAAGGGTCACTCAACAACATCTGAAATTGTAAGGAGAAGGATAGAACTACTGCCAAGGACTAGAAGGAAGATAAAAAATAACTTGAACACAAAGACAGTCAGGTGATTATTAATAAATAACTTAGTTTGTCTCTGGCTACTTTTTCCATTCAGACAACAATTTCATAGCTACTGCCAAGGCCTAGCAGGAAGATAAAAGGGGAGAATACTCTGGCTACTTTTTCAATTCAAACAATAATCTCCCCCCTCCTCTTTCCCTCCTCTGTCTAGAAATCCCCAGTGTTTCTTGTTCCCATCTTTATATTTATGTGTATGCATGTTTAGCTCCCGCTTGCAAGTGAGGAAAAACACCCATTGGGTATTATGCTCGCTACCTGGGTGACAGGATCATTTGTATCCCAAACTTCAGTTTCACACAATATACCTACAAACCTGCATATATACCCTTTGATCTACAATAAAAGTTGAAATTATTAAAAGAATAAAGTGAGTCACACATTTTTTTTGGTTCCCCAGTGCATGTAAAAGTTACATTTTATTTTAGTCCATTAAGCATGTAATAACACTATGTCTAAAATGCAATGTACTTACTTTAATTAAAAAAATACTGTATTCCTAAAAAAAAAAGAAAATAACAATTTCCTGCCAGCATCTCCAATTAACTGGACCCAACTAAAATCTAGAGGGGAAAGGAGCTGGGGTGAAGCAGTGTGTAGAGATATACCTTCCTGGGCAAGGAGCAAGAAAAAGATGGAAGAAAAGATCTAATGAACAAGCAAAATAATCAAGAGAGTCACTATTATTAATGGAATCTTTTCAGGCAGCTAAATGCAATCTGAACTGACATATCTTAACTGGCACAGTGGGATAAACACAATGCTAAAGGTATGATCAAACTGTTGAGACGGCAAAGGAAACAGTTACTCACTCTGCCAATTAGTGTTGGAGAATGTTCTAGAGAGAAACAATGTATAAAAACTTGATACTGAAAGGAGAAAAAATAACTTGAGCACAAAGACAATCAGGTGATTATTAATGAATAACTTAGTTTGTCTTGAACATAGAATTATTATAATAAAGGAGTATTTAGAAAGGGGCAGCATCACAGGCTTTGTGGTCAAAAATATATGTTGAAATTAGAGTCTAATGAATTTTCCATTTTTTTTTTAGTATTAAGAGGATTGAATAAGAGGGTAGAGAGACCAGACATTATAAGATATTGTGATAGTGTAGGATGTAGTAAGAATGATTTCCAGGAAATGAAGCATTCTGATTCCTGAAAATATGTAAAATTAAACTTATTTTATTTATTTTTATATTCATGCATATAGTGTAGTTTCTGTCACATGGTAGGTACCTAAATTATAATTGGAACAAGTATGAGTCCATGTTTTGTGGGGTAGGTATATAAGTTAGGAAAATATGTTTAGAAAAACAGAATACAAATTATGAAAACATTAGATATCTGGCTTGAGAGGAGGTTATGCAATTAAGTGGCCCTGAAGTTTAAGCCTCATTAGCCTCACGGTAAATCTGCCTCTGCTCTGGATTAAATAAATGGACACTGTCATATGCATAGGCAATTACAATACAAGTAAATTATATAATAGATAAAAAATACTATTGAAGCAAAAGAAGCATGTGATACTTTCTTTCATTATTAGAATAGAGGGAGGGGTAAGAAATAATTGTTGAAATGTTAGGTAAATGGTTGGCTGTTACATACTTCAATGATTCCAAAAGTATTTATAAGTGTATGTAATGTACCAGGCATTAAGCTAGAGCATACAGAGAGAGAAGATATAGTCAATAATTTATGAATATCACATAAGAATGAGAGAAACAAGTAACTATAGGTTACATGCTGTGGTTGATAAATGAAAATGGTGCTAGAATGATACAGAGAAGGATTATCTACATTAGTCTTGGTTCTCTGTGGTTGGAAGCATGACATAATATTAAATGGGAGATGTAAGCCAGAGCTCTATCATTAGGGAACTTATGTGCTCACATTTTTGTTTTGAAAAAATCTCTAGCTGCACAAGAGAGGATAGATCAATGATAGTATAAATGGGGAAACTACTGCAGCAAATGGTTATGGATTCTGTAGGAAAAGATTAATAAACATAACTAAAATATGAAAAATGGGTATTGCTGAAAGAGAGAAAATTTTAGTGGAATCAACAGAACTTAATTTAGTTTTGTTGTGTTTTGTTTTTAAATATATTTTTTAATTTTTAATTTTTGTGGGTCCATAGTAGATATATATATTTATGGTGTACAAGGGATATTTTGATACAGGCATATAATGTATAATAATCACATTAGGGTAAATGGGATATCTATAACCTCAAACATTTATTCTTTATGTGTATTGCAAGCAATCCTCTTTTAGTTGTTTTAAAATGTATAATAAACTATTGTTGACTGTATTCACTCTGTTCTGCTATCAAATACTAGATCTTATTCATTCTAACTAACTACATTTTTGTATTTGTTACTACCCTCTTCCTCCCCAATATCTACTATTCTTCCTAGACTCTGGTAATCATCGTTCTACTCTCTATACCCATGAGTTCAATTTTTATAATTTTTCCAAACTTAAATCAGTAAGAACCTGCAAAATTTGTCTTTCTGTGCCTGGCTTACTTCCCTTAACATAATGACTTCCAGTTCCATCCATGTTGTGGCAAATGATGCGATCTTATTATTTGTTGTGGCTAATACTCCACTGTGTATATGTACCACATTTTTGTTATCCTCTGTTGATGGACACAGATTGCTTCCAAATCTTGGCTACTGTGAAGAGCGCTACAAAAAAAAAAAAAAAAAAAAAAGAAAGAAAATGCAGATATCTCTTTAATATCTTCAATATACTGATTTCCATTTTTTGAGGGGTGTATACCCAGCAGTAGAATTGCTGGACTATATGGTAGCTCTATTTTTAGTCTTCTGAGGAACCTCCAAATTATTTTCCCTAGTGGCTGTACTAATTTATGTTCATAACAAAAGTGTACTAGGCTTCCTATTTGACAGAATTTAAATTTGGATTGAACAATCACATGACTGGAAGAGAAAAATGAAGGAATACTGTACTAGTCCATTTTCACACTGCTGATAAAGACGTATCCGAGACTGGGTAATTTATAAAAGAAAAAAATGTTTATTGGACTTACAGTTCCACATGACTGAGGAGGACTCACAATCATGGCCGAAGGCAGTAGGAGCAAGTCACATCTTACATGGATGGCAGCAGGCAAAGAGAGAACTTGTGCAGAAAAACTCCCATTTTTTAAAACCATCAGATCTCATGAGACTTATGCATCATCACGAGAACAGCATGGGAAAGACCTGTCCATGATTCAGTCACCTTCCACCAGCTCCCTTTCACAACATGACGGAATTATAGGAGCTACAAGATGAGATTTAGGTGAGGATACAGAGTCAAAAAACAATATAATTCTGCCAATGGCCCCTCCCATATTTCATACCTTCACATTTCAAAACTGATCATGCCTTCCCAACAGCCCACCAAAGTCTTAACTCATTTTCGCATTAACTCGAAAGTCCAAAGTTGAAAGTCTCACCCAAGGCAAGGCAATTCCCTTCCGCCTATTAGCCTGTAAAATAAAAAACAAGTTAGTTACTCCCTAGATACAATGGGGGTAGAGTCATTGGGTAAATGCAGCCATTCCAAATGGGAAATTGGCCAAAAAGGGGGACTACAGGCCCCATGCAAGTTCAAAATTCAGTGGGACAGTTAAATCTTAAAGCTCCAAAATAATCTCCTTTGACTGCATGTCTCAAATCCAGGTCACACTGATGCAAGAGGTGGGTTCCTATGGTCTTGTGAAGCTCCACCCCTGTGGCTTTGCAGGGTACAGCCTCTCTCCAGGCTGCTTTCATGGGCTGGCATTGAGTGTCTGCAGCTGTTCCAGGCACACGGTGCAAGCTGTCAGTGGATTTACCATTCAGGAGCCTGGAGGACATGGCCCTCTTCTCACTGTTCCACTAGTTGGTGCACCAGTAAGGACTCTGTGTGGGTGCTCCCACCCTACATTTTCCTTTTGCACTGTCCTAGCAAAGGTTCTCCACAAGTACCCTGCTCCTACAGCAAATTTCTGCATGGACATTCAGGCATTTACATACATCCTCTGAAATCTAGCCAGAGGATCCCAAACCTCACTTCTTGATTTCTGTGCACTTGCAGGCTCAACACCATGTTTATGCTGCCAAGATTGAGGCTTGCACTTTCTGAAGCCATGGCCAGAGCTTAACATTAGCCGCTTTCAGTGATGGCTGGAGTGGTTGGGACACAGGGCACCAATTCCCTAGGCTGTACACACCATGGGATCCCTGAGCCCAGCCCATGAAACCACTTTTTCTTCCTAGGCCTCTGGGCCTGTGATGAGAGCAGATGCCGTGAAGACCTCTAACGTTCCCTGGAGACATTTTCCTCATTGTCTTGGGATTAACATTTGGCTCCTCGTTACTTAGGCAAATTTCTGCAGCCGGCTTCAATTTCTTCTCAGAAAATTGGATTTTCTTTTCTATTGCATTTTCAGGCTGCAAAATTTCTGAACTTTTATGCTGTTTCTCTTTTAAAATTGAGTGTCTTTAACAGCACCCAAGTGACCTTTTGAATGTTTTGCTGCTTAGGAATTTCTTCTACTAGATACCCTAAATCATCTCTCTCAAATTCAAAGTTCCACAAATCTCCAGGGAAAAAGCAAAAGGCTACCAGTCTCCTTGCTAAAATATAGCAAAAGTCACTTTTACTCCAGTTTCCAACAAGCTCTTCATCTCCATCTGAGACCACCTCAGCCTGGATTTCATTGTCCATATCACTATCAGCATTTTTGTTAAAAGCTTCAACAAGTCTCTGGGAAGTTCCAAACTTTCCCACATTTTCCTGTATTCTGGGCCTTCCAAACTTTCCAACCTCTGCCTGTTATTTAGCTCCCAAATTGCTTCCACATATTTGGGTATTTTTACAGAAGCGCCCAGTAGAGTAACTGGTATCAATTTACTGTATTAGTCTGTTTTCACACTGCTGATAAAGACATATCTGAGACTGGGTAACTTACAAAGGAAAAAGAGTTTATTGGACTTAGAGTTCCACATGGCTGAGGAGGCCTCACAATCACAGTGGAAGGCTAGGAGGAACAAATCACATCTTATGTGGATGGCAGCACGCAAAGAGGGTTTGTGCAGAGAAAATTCTGTTTTTAAAACAACTGTATCTCATGACACCCATTCACTATCCCAAGACAAGCACTGGAAAGACCTGCCCCCATGATTCAGTCATCTCCCACCAGGTCCCTTCCACAACATATGGGAATTATAGGAGCTACAAGATGACATTTAGGTAGAGACACAGAGTCAAACCGTATCAAATACCAAGTGGGTACCCTTTTTTTATGATTGATTGGGTGTTTTATGGTGCCTTTAACCAAAGTACAGAATGTAGAATGAAGATAAGATTGTGGATAAATGTTAATGAGTTTGAGTTGAGAGATATATGCTGTATCTGATCTTCCTGTAAGATATTAGTGTAAAGATAACCAGTAAGTAATCAAATACATGAATGTGCAGCTCATCAGCAAGGTGTCAGTCCAAGACAGAGATTTGGATAATGGGTCTACACATAGCAGTTGTACCTACAAGCATGAGGGAAATCACTGAGCAAAAGAGAGATTACCTTCGGCTATAAGTAAGAAAATCTGATAAAAATGGCTTACATAATAATGTTGATTTGCTTTTACAATAAAGTTTAGAGTGATTCATTCCAGAGTTTGTTTGACAACACTAATCAACAAAGTCTCCGGTAATCCAGTGTTTCAATTTATCTGGCTCTGCAACAAAATTATTCCAAAATGTATTGGTATAAATCAAAAATTTATTATGTTCAGATTGTGAAGGCAAGAAATTTGGATAGTCACAGTGGGGACAATTTTTCTCTACTCCCAAAAGTTGGGAGAGTTAACTCAAGGATTCAAAGGCTAGGGGCTGGATTCACATATGTGATTTAAATTTCATCTAAACATCTCTTGATGTGCTTTCATGTGTGCTTTGTCACAGCATGGCAGCCCAGTCCCAGGAGTAACATAAACCCAGAAGCTTTCTTTCCCTTTATGACCTACCCTCCAAAGTCTTGCAGTGTAACTTGTGCCACACTTTATTCATCGAGGCCATCAAAAAATTTGACCCAGGTCCCAATGGAAAATAAATCATTTTGCCTCTTTAGGGGGAGTGACAACTGTCATAGGCAATAGGTTCTGGAACAGTATGTGAGATCTGAAATCTTGCTGTATCCTTTTGGAAAATATAATTTTTTAATAGCCTGGATCCTTCCAGTGTAATCATTTATCATCTGCGTGGTATGATCCTTGCCCCACTGTGCAAAGTTTCCTCTTCACTACAGGTATTAGGATCCAGAAAGGATGTAGCTAGAGCTCTCCTAAAAAAGTTCCCAGAAGTCTACACAGAAAAGATGCATTTATATCCCACTGGCCACAAGGTAGTCATATCTTCAAATCTAACTTCAAGACAAGTGGGGAAACGTGTTATTCCGGATGACCATTTTCAATGGCTAAAAAGTAAAATATATGGAAAGATAAACAATTAGCAATCTCTAGAATAAATCTCTAGAGTATAAAATTAATAACTATATGAAAGTTGCTTTGCTACCATATATAATTTTTAAAAATTACTACACTTTCAAGACAGTTACACTCAAAAATAGCTTTAGCTTTTATTTTGATTAGAAATCAATTTTTTACAGACATATAGCTTCTATTGTAATGTGTAGACTCATGAAAATTATGATATTCATCATTTTAAAACAAATTATTCTTCAGAATATCAGTTTTACCATCTGTTAAAACTTGACTTCCCTGCTTCAGAATCCTGCTTATTTGGTTTGTTTGACATTGAGTAAAATCAGTATTAAAGTGAGGATCATTGACAGTGGCATAGGTCAATTTTGAAAAATCAATTCGAAATGAATAGATTAAAGAAAGAAGTTTACTGTCAAATATTTTTTACTCAGGTTTGGCATTGCTATAATTGATTCCAGTGAGGGCTAAAAGCACTAGGCTCTTTTCCATATAAAAGCATTTAAATTGCAGATTTCTGAACATTCAAAAAAGGTAAATATAATGGAATAATAAAACAGACTCACATCTCCCTAGTATTGAAAATGATGGACAAGATTATACTGAAACACATGACTGGCTCTGTTTTCACCTCTACAATATTATTCTACTCGTGTCCTTAGGAACCCTGTTTCCTTAAGCTGTTAATATGGAACACTATAAAATAGAAACTGAAGTTATACATTTTTGATATTGCACGATTTCATAGAACGTTGAAGATGTCAATCAATATAATAAATATCCAATAAAAGATGCATCCGTCAATATTTTCTAAACCTATTTGTTCACAGAATGTCTCTCACACACAGCATCTTGAAAGAAATAAATTTACCTTGCTTTCTATGCCTCTGGGAATGAGAAAGATGTTTTCTCAATGCTTGCCTCTCTCTGTTTTAGTTATAAGTGTAATCCCAATCACATGTAGTTATATTGATACTTAAAAGATAATCATTCATGTACAAAATGTACTAAATAACAGGTGCTTGATAAGTGTTGGAAATACACAAATTTATCTTCAGCCTCTATCAAGGAACTCACTAAGTGTAGGGGAGGCACATAAACACAGATACTTATATATAATAAAGATAATTTTACGATAGAAGAATATGCCGGGAGCTATGAGGTCACAGAAGAATGGCATTTTGCTGAAAACAGGAATAGGTTGAGAAAAAGACATTGAAGGCTTCCTGGAGGAGTTCATGATTGATTTGGATTTTGGAAGATCAGCATGAGCATAGTGATTGGCAGGATAGAGGATGGAAAATAGGAGGGAAAATATTTTAGATATCAAGAGAAAGAACCATGAAGTTGTAAAACATCATGTGTCAGGCACAATAGGGAAGAATAGAAACCAAAGCTGAAGTTGTGTCATGGAGGAGCTTGGATATAATTTCAAAGAGCCAGAACTTCCTTCTGGCATGTGGGTCATTGAAGAAATTCAGCAGTGATGAGGTTTGACACTGGAATTAGGCTTTTGGAATATCATCCCAGCCATAATGGAGAAAATACATATAATTCTGCATATCTCTGCCTAGATAACCAGCAAAAGAATTTGGTAAAGAATGATAGCTCACAGAACCATTGAAATGCCTAGAAAAACAGGCTTCAGATTAAATTTACTGGAGAAATACTCTGAACAACACTACAAACTTGGCTGACAGTTTGTGATACTGATACTAATCAACTCAAGACTGCAAAAGAACAGCCTGACATTGAAAGTCATGCTGCTTTCTGCCACAACCTGTTACAGCAAAACAGACACTTTACTTTTAACTTCAGAACTGAAAACTTGATCAATGTTTGATTGATGAAATCTAGATAATACGTCTGCATACTGACTGCAAGGGAGACTAGGAAGTAGTAGCTTTCTATCTTTTAAAGGAAAAACTTATAAAGTGAGATATACTCAAAAGGATAAAAAATAAAATTATTCAATTTTGACGATGACAGGGAAGGATGGAAACTATAAAAGGGATACAAAAAATTGCAGTCAGATAGGAGGAATAGGTTCTAGGATTCTATAGTGCTGTAAGGTGACTATGGTTAATGATTTATTATATATTTTCTAATAGCTAGAACAGAGATGATTATAACCAAAAGCAATGATAAATATTTGAGTGATGAGTATGCTAAATATCCTGATTTGATCATTTCATATCATATACATGTATCAAAATATATCACAGTGTATCACATAAATATATATATATAATTATTTCAAGTCAGTTAAAACTAAAATAGAAAAGATGTCCATTTAAAAAACTACAAGTGGAAGATGTTACAACAAAGAAGGAAAACAACAGTCTAGGCATGAAAACATGAAAAGTGGATGACCAGAACTACCACAGTGAGTATCAGGGTGCTTCAGATGATGAAGAAGGGAAAAAGTCAAGAAGTAGTTAAGATGTAAAATAGTCAGTAGGTTATGAATGATACGTGTTAGAATATATGCCCGACTTTTCATTTTAAAATTCCAAGGGATAGTAGACCTTTAATAAAAATAAATAATAGGAAAGAATGCAGCCTATGTGAGGCATATCGAAAAGGAAAGAACATAATTATAAAAGTATTTAATATAATGATATTAATAAAAGTATATGTGAATGTCCAATAAAATGTAAGATAAACTTATTTTATGTAATGTATAAACCATATAAAATAAGTTTGACACAAGTTCGATACTTAGCAGCGCACTCAGGGATAAGAGAGTACATTAAAATTCAAAAACATATTAGTGGAAGTTAAAACCTTAAAAATAAATGCAAAATCCTGATGAACGTGAAGTGACTTATAACAATTGAAATTACCATAAATTAAAAAGTTATAGGACCTATTGTTATATGTATATAGTTAAGCCAATCACTGGGTCAGAAGGACATGTGGGCTTATAGGCTCATTTAGCAGCAATTTAATACCTTGAATCAATGCAAATTTATTCCCTTACAGTTCTGGAGATCAGAGGTTAAAAATGGTTCGCACTAGGCTGAAAGCTAGTTGTCAGTGCTGCTGTGTTCCTTTTGGAGCCTTTAGGGCAGAATTGCTTCCTTGACTTTTCCAGTTTTCAGATGCTGCTCCATTTTTTGACACCTGCTGTCTTCTTCTTAATCAGCAGAGTAGCATCTTTAGGTCTGTAGATTGATTCTTCTGACTCCTTCTTCCACTCATAAAAACTATGGTGATTACATTGTGATAACAACATTTGACCTAATAACCTAATAATTACATTCTAACAATAACATTCTGATTATTCAGAACAATAGTCTTATTTTGAGGTCATCTGATTGGCATTTTAAATTACACATGCAATATTAATACCTCTTGCCATAATCATACAACATATTTACAGGTTCCAGAACGAGCACGTGGACAGCTTTGGGGGTTCAGGGACATTGTTCTGACTATCAGAGATGGTAAAGGTTTAAATCTTTCGATGGTACCCTACTTATTGATTTGCTGCTTTAGTGTTTTCATTTCTTCTGTGACCACATGCTTGCACTGAATCTCTCCCTGCTTGAATTACACAAAGAGGTTTCTGTATTCCTGATTGAGTACTAACTGAAATAAGGAATTAAGCCCTGGGTTTATCTGGCCAACAATAGAACCGTACAAGGAGAGAAAAGAGTTGGGACAAATTCCTTGAGGCTTGAGATGATGTGGTGTGTTCAAAGACATGCATGAAAGGGGGTGGAGGAGGACGGCGCAGGGCAGATGAAAGCACAGGGAAGGACTTTGGGTTTACTCTGAATGAGACGGAAAGCCAGTGGAGGGTTTTGGTCACATAAGTGACTTGAAATGAAAGTGTGTAGATTGAAATTTTTTAAAAATAATTCCTTAGATTATATGGAGATTAAACTTCAGTCGTATACGTGTTTTAAACCTCAGTTTCTCCCCATTTTTATAATGCAGTTACAGCATGTAACTATACTCACTCTAACCTCAACAGCTTTTTCCACTCTCATTAGCATCAAAATTCTTTTAATATTTTATATGATTTGATTTTCTAAATGTTCTTCTGGTTATTAAGTGGCATTGAAATTGAAAGCACAAATGTCTTATGCCTATCATGTACCTTTTCTTTTCCATATATGTGCAGCTAAGTTATGTGTTAAAAAAAAAAAAAAAAACAAATAAACAAAAAAAAAACCTTTACTCTGTCTTGCTCCTCTTTCACTCTCTAAAGATGTGAATAAAAATAAAAATACAACACATACGTAACAACCCCAAGAAAGGCAGTGATTAGCATCTGTAAGCTTCTCAAGGGTTAACATTCTTAGCATAAAGTTAGGGTGATTAATTCACCTTAAACATAGAAAATGTTTATATGTATTTAAAAATATTTTTGCTGATATCTCTTATCTGGGATAAAGTTTTGTCACCAAAATTTTCGAATTTCTTTTTCCAAAAAAACATTGCTTACTTGGTAATCAAAATTCAATTAACTTTCTTGGAAAAATATTTAAAAGGCTCAGATTTTTACTAGAATAGGAAACAAATGAATGCTCACTTGAAAGTAAATTTATTAGACAGTTACATTTTATCTCTTTTTATTATCTCTACTAGTCCATTTTATATAAAGCATTGTATAGAAATTCAATTTGATAACTATATCCTAATATTTCTGTCTTCTTTACAAGGCTGTTGCAAAAATCCATTCATTTTCATGCTGTATTTGAAAATGAAAAAAGTAAATACAAATTGAGTCAATTTTAATATGGTAATACTGATGCAACATTAATAGACATTAAGGTATTTGAAAGGTTATAATTGCATTGAAAATGTTCTGTATTGTTAACATTAATTTTATAACAGTACTTAACATATTTGCCACCCTATATTGAGAATGAGTTCCAAAGAGTTACTTATAGATTTCCCCCAAAAGACTCATAAAGTCAGGAAAAGGTCAATATAGTAAGTCCCATCTTTTCTGGAAGGGCAAACTATAAGAACTACTTTTCTCAAAGGAAAAATAAACTTGCCTCTAGAATTCAGTATGTTGATATGCTAGTTCCTGTCAGTCTATGCCCTCATCTTACAAACTCAATTTGAGGTCAGCTATACGATTTGAACTACAATAACTACTTACACTGCACAACACACTTCTTAACTGTAGATTTTTGTACGCTTTTAATTAATAACTAAATCTATACTACATCAACTGTCTTAGTAATATAAATGATATATTTAGTAATATAAACGATACATTATGTAACACAATGTAACAGAGTATCTTTAAAACTTTTCAACAAAGGCCATAAATTAGCTCATTTTCCTCATATGTAATATAGGCATGGAGGCATTCTAGTTAATATAATTCTCGCAGCAGCATTTAATATATAAATATAAATATTTATTCTTATATATATGAGATTTCATAAAAATCACTCCCAGTTTTCACTCAATATGGAAAAAATCACAATTTCTCATTTATGTGATTTATCTCAGTTGCATTTAATTATTAAAAGGTTATAAAGAGAAATTTCTTCTCACTCTTTTAAGGGCCAGTGCCATATAATGTCATCAATTATCACTTCACAGTTAAATGTTTTCTTTGTTTTTTTGCTTTTCTCAATTATTATTATTTTTGTTGCTGTTGGTTTTTGCCTAGAATTTTTAGCCTGGGTACATGAATAATTAGATCTTAAATGACAAAAATGTCTATTTAATCACATATAAAACACATCAGTGTTTTCATGGAATAACTATAAAGCGGTAATTTTTTTTTCTAACTCAAAGTGTGTCTATTTTATTATATTTAGTCCAACATCATAGAAGACTTTTTAAGAGGGAAGTGTTTTAAAGTGAATTTAAAAGCATATTTGAAGTAATACAAAGAAAATGAGAGTATTTGAATAAAATTAAGCAATATTGGGGGAGTTTTGAAAAATAAAAGCCATCAGCTCAATATACAAGCATTCCTATTACTTGTAGTGCCTATAGAAGCTTCTGCTCTAAGTTTTCTTAAAATTGCTGTTACTTCTGTACCTGGCAAATTGAATCAGCACAACATAGGTGCAGTATTTAGTCTAAGGCAAGAAAGGCCCTTTCATAAACTGTAAGGAATTCTGTCTGGATAGAAACTGGAGTTCCTGTGGTCAAGAGTATGTGGCCACCATGAGGCCATGCTCCCCGCTCTAAACCACTGCCTCGGCTAGGAAGCCAATCCTCACTGTTCAAACAGCATTGAGTCTTTATCCAAAGCCTACAAGTGTCTCTACAGCAGGTCCTTGCTTATAAGCCTGGATCATTGATCTGGTACCAGTCATACTCCTAAAGTCTAAGAGATGACCAGTGAGCATCTCTTGTTGCAGAGGGCTTGAGTATAAACAGACCAGGAATATTCAGTGTGGGCTATCCAAACACTTTGCATGGAGCCTTTAAGATGCTAGTTGGAGATGAATGAGTCAGTGGATTCTAAAATTCGATTATGTTTCTCAGCCTCATCTTACATTAAGAAACTTAAAATGACAATGCAGGTGGGGTGACTGTGAAGTATCATTGATGGGAAAAAAAAATACGTGAAGAAAAATCAAATTTGAGACCCAGACATTCCTTTCATTTTTAGGGATATACTTAGTGTGGGACATAACCAAATCATAGCTTTAGGTTTATCTCTTATTGTTATTTTAATGTTAATTAAATGAGAGAGTTCTGCTACTACCTCAGTATAAATGTACTGTTTCAGAAAGGTCTTGTTTTCCTTGTTTCGTTATGTTATTTTAGATATAAATAAATCTTTTAAATGCAACAAAGAGTCTCAGTTTGGTAATGTGTAGTTTTGAATATGTTAGTTAATTCGTTAATCTTCACACTTTTCCCTGTCCCTTTACATTAAGCAAAATGTATCTGACATTCCTCTGACTCTTTTTAACTTTTATTTTAGTTTAAGTGGATACACGGGCAGGTTTGTTACATGAGTGTATTGTGTGAGGCAGATGTCAGGGGCCCAATTAATCCCATCACCCATATGTATTTTAGAATAGTTGTTTTTTTCTAATTTTATGAAAAAAGATGTTGATAGTTTGATGGAACAATGTTGAATTTGTACATTTCCTTGGGCAGTGTGGCCATTTTAACAATATTGATTTGATTCTTCCAAATCCATGAGCATGGAATGTTTCTCCATTTGTTTGTGCCATTTGTAATTTATTTTAGCAGTGTTTTGTAACTAGCTATCCTTGTAACTATCCTTGTGGAGGTTGTTCAACTTTCTGGTTAGATGTATTCTTAAGTATTTTATTTTTTGAGGCTATTGTAAATAAGATTGCATTCTTGATTTGGCTCTCACCTTGAACATTATTGGTGTATAGAAATGCTACTGATTTTTGTACATAGGTTTTGTATCCTGAAACTTTATCATTATCAGTTCCAAGAGACTTTGATGGAATCTTTTAAAGTTTTCTAAGCATAGAATCATATTGTCAGTGAAGAGAGATAGTTTGACTTCTCTTCCTGTTTGGGTGTGATTTACTTCTTTCTCTTGCCTGATTGCTTTGGTTGGGACTTCCAGTACCATGTTGAACAGGCGTAATGAGAGTGCACATTCTCATCTTGTTCCATCTCTCAAAGGGGATGCTTCCAGCTATTTCCTGTTCCGTATGACGTTGGCTGTGAGTTTGTTATAGCTGGCTTTATTATTCTGAGGTATGTTCCTTGGATGCCCAGTTTTTTGAAGGTTTTGATCATGAAGGAATTTTGAATTTTATTTATCAAAAGCTTTTTTTTCATGTCTATTGAGATGATCATATGGTTTCTGTTTTTAATTCTGTGAATGTGGTAAATCATATTTGGTGATTTGTGTATGTTTTGTATATTGTATGTTGAACCTTGTGTTTGTGTATGTTGAACCTTGCATACCAGGAATGAAGCCTATTTGATTGTGGTGAATTAACTTTTTGAGGTGTTGCTGGATTCATTTTGCCAGTATTTTGTTGAGCATTTTTGCTTCTATGTTCATCAGGAATATTGGGCTGCAGTTTCATTGTGTCTTTGCCAAATTTTGATATCAAAATGATGCTGACTTTGTAGAATTAATTTTGAAAGAGTTCTACCTCCTCTATTTTTTGGAACAATTTTAGTAAAACTAGTACTAGCTCTTTTTTGCAAGTTTGGTAAAATTCATCTGTGAATCCATCTGGCCCAGGGCTTTATTTTGGTTAGTACATTTTGTTTTATTACTAATTGAATTCAAAACTCTGTCTGTTCATGGTTTTAATTTCTTCCTGATACATTCTTGGGAGGTTGGAGGTTGTGTGTTTCAGGATTTTGTCCACATCCTCTGGATTTTTTTAGTTTGTATGCATAGAGGTGTTTACAGTAGTCTCTAAGGGTTTTTTATATTTCTGTGGGATTAGTTGTAATGTCACCCTTGTCATTTCTGACTGTGCTTTGGCTTTTCTCCCTTTTTCTTTAGGGTTTACCTAGCTAGCAGTCTGTCAATCTTGTTAGTCCTTTCAAAAAACCAACTTTTTCATTTCTTGATCCTTTTTATGGATTTCTGGGTCTTAATTTTGTTTGGTTCTGCTCTGGTTTTAGTTATTTCCTTTCTTCTGCTAGTTTCGGGGTTAGTTTGTTCTTATTTTTCTAGTTTCTCTAGGTATGCTATTAGTTCATTGATTTGAGATCTTTCTAATTGCTTGATGTAGGCATTTGGCCCTGTAAACTTTCTTCATACTGCTGCTTTTGCTGCATCCCAGAAATTTTGGCATGCTGTGTCTCTGTTTTAATTTTTTTTTTCAAGAATTTTTTTGAATGTCTGTCCTAGTTTCACTGTTTATCCAAAAGTTGTTTAGGAGTAAATTGATTAATTTTCATGGAACTCTGTGGCTTTGAGAGATTTTCTTGTAATTAATTTCTATTTTTATTCCATGTGGTCCAAGAGTATGGTTAGTACATATTTTATCTTTATATTTTTGAAGTTATTGAAACTTGCTGTATCACAAAGCATGTTATCAATCTTTGAGTATATCCCATGTGCCAATTAGAATGTATATTCTGCATTTCATGGGTAGAGTATTCTATAGACATCTATTAGGTCCAATTAATCAAGACCTCAATTTAAGTTCGGCATTTATTTGTTAGCTTTCTGTCTTAATGATCTGTTTAACACTGTCAGCGGCATGTTGAAATCACCCACTGTTATTGTGTGGTTGTCCAAGTCTTTTCATAGGTCTGAAAGTGCTTGTTTTATGAATCTGGATGCTTCAATTTGTGATGCATATATAAGTAGAATAGTTAGTTTTCCTGTTGACTTGAATCATTTGTCATTATGTAATCCCCTTCTTTGTCCATTTTAACTGTTTTTGGTTTAAAATCTGTTTTACCTCTTCTCTTTTTTTTCACTTTCTATTTGCATGATAGATCTTTCTTCAACTCCTTACTTTGAACCTATGAGTGTCTTTACATATGAGATGGGCCTGAAGACAGCAGACAATTGGGTGTGTTTTTACTTAATCCAACTTGCCACTCTGTTCCTTTTCAGTGGGGCCTGGCTTTGGAAGGCTAAGGGTTTGCCTTATATGTACCCTTTAAGATGTGGTCAGGATACTTGAAAGGGACTCGAGCCGGCTGAACAAACTATTTGAATTGTTTTCTGCTTGCTTGCCAATAAACATATGATTAGTCAATGTTGCAGATGTGGCAGAAAATTTGTTTTGGGACTTGTTTTATCATAATCTGTTGGGCGGTTTGTGGGAGAGTAGTTAATTTCACCCACCTCAAAAATATTTTTGAGCCTATAATTAGCCAGTTAGTTTTGAAACACAAGTAAATCTTAGAACATTCAACTATTTCTCCTTCAGATGAAGCATAATGAAAACCAATATGAAGGGATCTGTAGTAAAGATAAAGGTTAACTTGGATAGAGCCTCTGAATTTAATAATGTTATAGAGCATTGTTTTAAAAAGTATTTCCATAAAGATTTATTTGAATATGGGGGAAAAAGTTCATCTTTAGTTCCCATTTCCAAGTTAATTTTTAATTTCAAACACTGCCATCTTCTCATGTTTCTCTGTCAGTTAATTTAAGGTTATCTCAGTTTCTTGGTTTCCTCAAAGATCACAATCCAGACTTAGGCCTAACATCAGCTGCCCAAGAACTTTGCTCCATGAGGTCAGATATCGAGTGTCACAACCAAGTGCATTAGGGGCTTAGTTTCATGTCTAGAGGATATTTAGCTTGCTCTTTCTATGTAAGACAACCAATCTCTTTCCTCCTAGAAGCCTGAGAGAGTGAGCAGGAAAATCCGCAAGGAAAAAATATCATAATCTTGCTACATTATAGTTATAGATTCTCTCTTTCAAAATATAGTTTTAAGAAAGAAAACACCCAAATATAGAGTGAAAGATTATGTATATGATATGTATCTCTCATATATGTATATTAATTCAACTTTTTGGAAAAAAAAGGGAGACAAGTAGAAAAGAAGCAAAGAAAACTAAATGGTCAGTTTTGAAAATAAAAATAATCCCATATGACAACTGCACATAAAAAATGCTGGTTAGTCTTTAAAACAACACAACTTAAAATTGTCATTATACTACAGTAACCTTGTTAGACTAAAAAACAAGGATATATGGAAAGTGTAAGTATTATATACTACTAGTGAATGCAAATTGGTGAAAACACTTTGGGAACTAATTTGGCAATATCTACTAAATCTGACTATGTGTATACCTTATGAGTCAGAAATTCCTCCTTGATATGTTCAACAGTATTGTGCACATATAGTCACCCAATATATACACAAGTCTACATATAGGAGCACCATAATATTAGTCAAAAACTGGATATAACCCAAACATCATGCAACAAGTAACTTTTAGTATTCATAGATAGTAGTATTCAACAGATAACTTGTAGTATTCATTAAATGAAATACTCTATCACAATAAGAATGCTCAATTTCATGTTGCCACATGCAAAATCATGGATATATCTCACCATGATAATGTTCAAGAAAAAAAATCAGAAACAGAAAAGTACAACATCATCTATGTAAAGTATGAAAAATTTATAACAGACAAATCTCTAGTGTTAGAAGGCAATGTAGAATTTACTTTTGGGAGATAGTGACTTGTAAGGGGTATACGAGAAGCTCTTTTGGTGAAAATAATGTTCATTTCTTGATCTGAACCTCACTTATATAAATGCATTTGTTTTGTGAAAATTCATTTATTTATAATCTATATACTTTGAGATCTATATACAAATAGATTCTAGCCAGTAGGTGAATTCTATAAATATGGAATCAGCAAATAACTAAGATATATGCTGTAATTCATTAACATTTTCATCTTAATAATTCTTATTTTAGTAATTATTTGAAAAACCTCATGGTTTTATTCTGATTTTTAGTTAAAGTAGTAATCACAGAATGTGTGTTCTGAAGTGAATTACAAAATATAAGGATATAAAAAACAATTTTTAAGTGCACTTTAGATGAACTTCAAAGATTCATAAAACTATTCTTAAAATCTATTTATCTACTACCACCAGTATTAAAGATCAAATAAGAAAGAAATGTGTTTGTCTCCAACTCTCTAACAATAAGCATAAAAACCATTAAAATATTTGATGTACCAAACTTGGGTGTTCCTCACAAAATATTTTGCTAGCTGGAATTTACATATCATATGTCAAGTGTTTTACATTACAATTTATTTGACTTTAGAGAGGTGGAAGTGTTTTATTAAGAGTTTAATAGGAGCCAGGCATTCTATGATAAAAACAGACACTACGCCTGAACTCATGAATTTTACAGGTGCTGGGTGATAATGAACACTAAACAAATTTATAGGTAATATATTTATCTTGGAATATGATTAAAAGTAGTATGAAAAAAAGAGGAAAAGAGAATAGCAGTATCTACTTATTTTTTTAAGCCTGAATAATATTCCCTTGAGTGTGTAAATGTACACCATATCTTCTTCATCTATTCATCCACTGATCTTTATTGGTTGCCTAATATTTTACACAATCCATCGTTTACTCTGGATTTTAGGTTTTTCCAGATTTCCTTACACACCTGTGCTTTGTTTTATGGAATCTCCAACGGCTATTTTATAGAAAGAGACAAAAAACCACTTTAGAGTAAAGAGGTTTTAAATGTTAATGGCACAAGGTTATCAAGATAGCAGCCTGTATGATCTTTTATTATTTTTCTTCTGCCTAAAATGAAAATGATCTTTAAAATTTATTTTATCTGAGAAATAGTGGGCATTCGTAGATGTTTTTATAAAGCACCTTGGGTGAGTTTGCATATAAAGTATGCTGCTCATTCTGAATTCATTGTCTGCACAGATTTCTTTGCCAGGGCAATTAAGAAAAGAAATAGTGACAGTAATAGAAATACTATTGATAAAGTCTATATTCTTGAGGCAGAAAGTCATTGCTTTAATAAATGAACAAAGGGCCACTATCTGAAGAAAAGAAAATCCAAAGATCTCTGTAGTAAGTCAATTACTTTCAACGTTAGGAAACAGTCATAGTGAGATGGGATTTGGGCAATAAGGAAAATGGAACAGAACCTGCAGATAAAAATTATTAATAAATTGTCACAAGAAAAGAATAAGAAGACTCAAAGCAAGATCATATAGCCCTGACTAAGCTAGGGGACTGAGGGTTTGTTGATGGGAGCAATAATTACTAATTTTACCAGCATTTCAAAAAATACGTTTTGTAAGTTAACATCAAACTCAATTACTGTATTATTACTCATAGCTGAATGAACTATAAGGAAACTCAATATAAGTCAACCCCCATTGTTTGCTGTAGTTGTTTTTTTATAAAGTTACAGGGAGCATTAATTAGCAAATACCTAATCATTGCCTTTAGGTAAAATACTGGGTTCAATGTTTGCCAGATAATTAATCAACTGACCAACGTATAATTTTATGAGTGTTTCTGCTTAAAGATAATTTATTCAATATATGTTCCTAGGAAAAAGGTATCTGAACAGGATGAATGGAAGTTCAGGACACATATTTTCATACGAAACTCTAGAGCACTGACATTTTTGACCAAATGAGAGCTTACATAGTCCCAGCAATTTATTCTATTAGAAAGTGGGCTTCTTTGGGGCAGGGCCTAATCTGTCTTGATTATAGTGGTGGTGTGAGGCTTAGCACAGTATTTGGCACAATTAAGCTTTCTAAAGACAGTTGTTGAAATAAATATCACTCCTCTCAGTGCCATTTGTGCTTTTATTGTCCACATTTTATTTGTAGTCCCTTTGTATCACTCTTCAATATTCCTCTTTTCAAAATACCTGCAGTTGAAATATCTTGACTTAACAGTTTAATTTTGTTTTCCTAAACTATATTTTGTTCCTTTTCATCAACTATAATAGATACTACCATGTTGCGGTCATTATTGTCCAAGTTTTCAGTAACTTCTTATCTGTATTAGTCTGTTCTTACACTGTTACAAAGATATTACCAGAGACTGGGTAATTTATAAAGAAAGGAGGTTTATTTGACTCACAGCTCTGCATGGCTGGAGAGGCCTCAGGAAACTTACAATCATGGCAGAAGGAGAAGAGGCACATTTTACATGGAATCAGGCGAGAGAGTGCGTGCGAGAGCAAGGGAAACTGCTTTATAAAACCATCAGATCTCATGAGAACTCACTGTCATGAGAACAGCATGGGGGAAACTGCCCCCATGATCTAATCACCTTCCATCTGGTCACTCCCTTGACATATGAGAATTATGGGGATTACAATTTGAGATGAGATTTGGTTGCAACACGGAGTCAAATCACATCACTGTTCCTCCTCTACTGAGTACCAGGCTGAGTCAATTTTAGTAGTTTGCGTTACTTCTTCAAGTTGTTAAAGGAAAATCAAGTTCCAAAGCAATCAAATAACATCTGTTTATACAGACACACACACACACACACACACACACACACAGAGAAATATCCACATACACCACACAAATTTCTTTCATTAATATAATAATTCGGGGTGTTTAAAAGGCTGAACATCCCAAACTGTCCCTTGCCCAGGGATCACCTAAAAGTATTTTGAGAAAGCACCAACTATATCCTCCAGCTAGCTAGAATGTATTAAATACATACCTGCAAGAATCACATCTCCTTCTGTTTTTTTTCTTTTTTATTCTTCACTATTATATTATTTATTGCTTATTATTCATAAATGGTTTTCTATTCATTGCTGTTGACTCTATAAGGAGTCGAGGCAGTATATTATATGCCACATATATTTTCTCCCGCATCCCAGTTTCATTCTTTCTAAACACAGCCTAAAGTATTTTAGGTTCTGACTCCCATGGTAACCTAGATGCTGGAAACTGCTTCATTCCAGTGAGTTATAACCTATTCTGAGAACACAGCTAAGGTTACTAAAATGACACAGTAAAGTTGTGAATTTTATGTATTTTAGGTTTGACAATGTGCACACTCAAATAATTTTTCTGGTTGAAAATACTAGAAGCTTTCTTGAAAATTACTTGAGCAAACTTTAAAATTTATTGGTAAGGTAAAGGAGTAATTTCTTATTTACAGTGAAGAATGATCACATATATTTACTTCCTCTACCTGCTGAGAATTCAGTATAAACTATAACAAAAGAAGTTAAAAATAAAGAAGAGCATCAAAGGGGGTATTAATTAAACTAATTTATAAGAAAGTTTAAAAATGTGAATATTATATTTCTTATTTAAAAATTATGAAAAGCTAATCAGTTCATACAAGGCCTGGGATCCTGGGAAATTAATTTTTTCTGAACTCTTTTCTATATAAATGAGTTGCCCCAAATCAGCATGACAGTACCATCTTGGTGGCTCAATCTTTTTCCATCCTGTGAAAAAAGCACCATGAGAGCCAGTAGAGTGATCTGCTGACCAGCCCATTTTCCTGGAACTGGAGCCAGCCACAGTGCCTAGAATGATCCATAAAAGTGACATCCAGAGCTCCTCAAGACATCTCTTTGATTCCATATTTGGAGAAAAGAGTCAAAGAATTATCTGAGGAGGAGAAATGGGTATCAGGGCCCACATGGATATTCACCTGGATGGGATGTCCACCATGGATAATACTGTGAACCCCAGCCAGATCCAGGCAGAAGACAAGCAGTTAAAAATATCTCAAGGGCCGGGCGCGGTGACTCACGCCTGTAATCCCAGCACTTTGGATGGCCGAGACGGGCGGATCACGACGTCAGGAAATCGAGACCATCCTAGCTAACACAGTGAAATCCCGTCTCTACTAAAATACAAAAAAAAAAAAAAAAAAAAAAAAAAAAATTAGCCGGGCGAGGTGGCGGGCGCCTGTAGTCCCAGCTACTCGAGAGGCTGAGGCAGGAGAATGGCGTGAACCCGGGAAGCGGGGCTTGCAGTGAGCCGAGATCGCACCACCGCACTCCAGCCTGGGCGACAGAGTGAGACTCCGTCTCAAAAAAAAAAAAAAAAAAAAAAAAAAAAAAAAAAAAAAAAAAATCTCAAGGAAGACAATCAAATTATAAGATGCTAAAATGTCCATGGCCCAAGGCAGCCTAAAGGCAGAACTGGACACATAAAATAATGAGTTTCATAGCTGTAGGCTCATTAATTCACATAATGAAAAACTCAGTATAGACAAGGATATCATTAGTCCACATGCCACACTTTGGCAAACCGGTGGAAAAATATCTTCTTTGAAGTAATTTAGAAGCCTGTGAGATACAGATTTTGCTACCACGTTACGCTACCTGCTGTAACTCTAGAAATTTAACACTTTCTCTTATATCACTTAACTTCACTATTGCTAACAGGAATCTTTAAAGGTTGTATCACGCTGTATCTCATGTACCCGTGGTAGTACATGACACAGAGCTGCCAAAGGTTTTGTTGAATGAAGGATATTAGACCTTAAATAATTTCTGCATCAACAATACAATTGTATTGTTTCTGAACGTATTCAATTATATATGGTATACAAAATGTGTACATGATTACATGTTTTATTTTATATATTAGATGTTTAAATTTCTGTATGCTTATAAGCATATACTAAAGTTTATCTTTCTTTTTAACTGAGCAAATATTTTATTCACTTAACATAAATATTCACAAAGGGAAGATAGTTAGTGTCCATGTTATACTCAGCATATGCACGCGCACACACACACACGCACACACACACTCCCCTTTTCTTGTAATATTCTTTTTGTCAGAAAAATAAAGCTTTTAGAGAGAGAGAAAAAAAAAAACATTTTTACTGAACAAAAATTAGTGGAACTTTTCTTTTTCTTTGGACCAAAGTTTACTCTTCAAGAAAACATCATTTTGACATCAATCAGTTCTTTGCAAGAAACAAAATTTTGGTTTGACCCAGTCGAGACATGTTAAATGATATGCTAAACTAGGCCTTTAAAATTGTTCCCCTTCATGTCCTGCACCAATGTCCTATACTACGTTACACCCAGCATCTTATTTACTAGAATTGGTCATTTTGGTTCAGAAGCAAAAACAATTACTTCAGTATAACTTAGAGATTATTATTTGCAAATCAAGAATATTCTGTTTACATCAGAGGCACACACTACTGAGCTGAGCAAATATTTTTTGTGGCTTCAGGATATAATTATTCTGATTTTAAAAAGATAAGCGTGTCTAGTTTACCTTTACATTGAATTTATACTAGACAAAAATTAAGTGTTGATCAGAGTATCATTGGATCACTCTTGAAAAGAACACTTAATATCAGATATGACAAGGCAAATTATTTTTTCTTATGCCACTCTGATGATATTTATTTAGTACCTGAATCTAACATTTTGTATAGGTTTGCAGATGTGTTTAAAACACATTGTCAAACACTATTCAAAAAATTATCTATTTAACTCTGCAGTTCAATAAAGATATGAATTCAAAATACCAAAAATCTTCATTTGTATGTCTTTTACAATTCCTGTTATTTTAGAACTGCTACATGGAAAGATTTTTCTGATATTTTTCTTTTTTTTTTTTTTTTTTTTTTTTTTTTTGAGACAGAGCCTCGCTCTGTCGCCGGGGCTGGAGTGCAGTGGCCGGATCTCAGCTCACTGCAAGCTCCGCCTCCCGGGTTCACGCCATTCTCCTGCCTCAGCCTCCCGAGTAGCTGGGACTACAGGCGCCCGCCACCTGGCCCGGCTAGTTTTTTTGTAGTTTTAGTAGAGACGGGGTTTCACCGTGTTAGCCAGGATGGTCTCGATCTTCTGACCTCGTGATCCGCCCGTCTCGGCCTCCCAAAGTGCTGGGATTACAGGCTTGAGCCACCGCGCCCGGCCTATAGGTTTGCAGATGTGTTTAAAACACATTGTCAAACACTATTCAAAAAATAATCTATTTAACTCTGCAGTTCAATAAAGATATGAATTCAAAATACCAAAAAATCTTCATTTGTATGTCTTTTACAATTCCTGTTATTTTAGAACTGCTACATGGAAAGATTTTTCTGATATTTTTCTTTTTCTGATATTTTTCTGATATTTTTCATCAGAGAAGTTATGCATGAGTTTTTGTTTGTTTGTTTGAGATGGAGTCTCGCTCTCTCGCCCAGGCTGGAATGCAGTGGCGCAATCTTGGCTCACTGCAAGCTCCGCCTCCCGGGTTCACACCATTCTCTTGCCTCAGCCTCCGGAGTAACTGGGACTACAGGCGCTCACCACCACGCCCGGCTAACTTTTTGTATTTTTAGTAGAGACGGAGTTTCACCGTGTTAGTCAGGATGGTCTCGATTTCCTGACCTCGTGATCCGCCCGCCTCAGCCTCCCAAAGTGCTGAGATTACAGGCGTGAGCCACCGCGCCCGACCATGCATGAGTTTTTAATGTAAATTACAAAAAAGTTTGGAATTCTTAAGTGTAGTTGGAAATACACGTAGCTTATAAACGATTGCATTCTATGCTATCTAGGAGTTTGGCATTTATGACTGTGACTCACAAAGCAGAACCACAAAGTGATCAGCAAACTTCTGAAGAGGAACCAATGCAGGCAGAAACTGTGGTAAGAACTATAAACGTCAGCATAGTAAGATAATGGTCCTTCCCTTAAAGCTAATCACAATCTATATATTCTCTAACCTCAAGTGTGACATTCAGGCATCTTTACACTCCTTGGTATCTTTTTCTGCCCTTTCGGAAGGAAAGTAAATTTTGTAAATTACCAAAACCTCCATGTACGTTACTATATCTTGATGGGTTACTTTTCCCAAGATATATATTTTTTCATTTAATTTTATCTAGTTTCAGAGAATTGAAGTAAGTTGCTTAAGGCCATAAAGCATGTTTGCAACAGAGCAGCCATGAATCTGAGATATCCTAGTTTTTGGCAGTTTCCCTAAAATCACCTCACTTCCCTAACTTCAGGTGGAAAACATTCAGAATGTTTCCACAAAATGTAGAAAAGGCAAATATTAGTAATAGCAAAAATATTAGTAATGTAAATGCATGTTTCATTAGGAGTCCAGAGGAAATAAAAACAATAAGTGTGCACATGTTAATACTGTGTTCTAATAAATGGTTATTAATATAGACCAAAAAGTACAGTGTCCTGTTTATACATCTTAGAGAGATATTACCCTAATAGAAATCATATTATTATTAATTAGCTTTAGAAAGCAGTGTGTCGGCCGGGCGCGGTGGCTCAAGCCTGTAATCCCAGCACTTTGGGAGGCCGAGGCGGGCGGATCACGAGGTCAGGAGATCGAGACCATCCTGGCTAATCTGGTGAGACCCCGTCTCTACTAAAAAATACAAAGGACTAGTTGGGCGAGGTGGCGGGCGCCTGTAGTCCCAGCAACTCGGGAGGCTGAGGCAGGAGAATGGCGTAAACCCCGAGGGCGGAGCTTGCAGTGAGCCAAGATTGCGCCACTGCACTCCAGCCTTGGCGACAGAGCGAGACTCCGTCTCAAAAAAAAAAAAAAAAGAAAGCAGTGTGTCATTCACAGCTTTAACATATTAACTTAGTTATAAAAATTAGTAATTACATCTGTTAGACTAATGGTCCTTTAAATCAGCAAAGAGGTCATTGTTGTAGAGTACTATTTCAAATGTGATACATGTTGCACCAAGATAAAAATATCATGTGTAGGTTTCAAGTCATTCCCTTGAAAGATTCATGAAATCTGAACATGACGATGGCTTGGAATCCAAGCCATTTCTGACTAACAAAGTTTTTTATAGTCAGTATTGTGTTGTCGATGACATGAACAATGAATATTTTAAATTAATTATAGAAATTATAACTGTAAGACATGGCCCAAGGACATTCAGAGAGGGAAAGGTGTATGTGCTAATTAGGTCTGAGATAAATGCATTATAATAAAACTTAAAACTTAGCAAAAGTCAAAGATGTCATGCAAAAGGTAGGGACACTAAATATCATGAAAAAGATATAATGATGCTTTCCTCTTTATAAAATTTTCCTGTTATAAATGAGGAAATTTGTAAACAGCTATCATTATTGTTGGCTGTTTTCATTTTAAATATTATCAATCACTGCAACGTGCAGCATAAACCTCTAACAGTGAAAATATGACAGTGGCTGATAAAAGCTAAGATCACAGAAAAGGGCCATCACTTGCTATTCTGGAATAAAATGGACAAACGAAGGTCAATACTGAAAATGAGATGGGAGGATAAAAACATTAAATATTAAGTGAACAGAAGGGAAGATCCAATTCTCATACCATAAATGAATGTTTCCAAAGAAAAGAATTTATGTGATGAATGGCTATTAATTATACAGAGTCAGAATTAGAGAGAGTTATATTCAATCATTTCTGACCCTTTACCTCTCCTGCAGTGAGTGTGGCTAAATCTGAGCCATGTCACATAACAAATGAAACATTATTTGAAGTAACATTGAAGAAATTACATTGATAAACACATATACAAAATAAATTTCCTTTTTGATACTCTGTATTTCAAATTAAGTTTATTCTACCATTCCTGTATGATTTTAAGTAAATGTCCAAGCAAGTAAGGTAACTTTATGAGTCTAGAATCTGATATTTTCAAAAGGTTATGCCCCACAAAAGATAACCAATGCTTATGAGGATGCAGAGAAAAAGTAACTGTTATACACTGTTAGTGGGAATATAAATTAGTACAGCCATTATGGAAAACAGTATGGAAGTTCCTTAAGAAACTACAAATAGAACTACCATAAGATCCGCAATCCCACTATGGGGCATGATGCCTAAAAGAAGTAAAATCACCATTTCTAAGAGATATCTGCATTCCCACCTATATTACATCATTAGTCACAACAGTTGAAATATGGAATCATCCTAAGTGTCCATCAATAGATAAATGGAAAAAGAGAAAGTGGTATTTCTACAAAATGGAGTACTGTTCAACTATAAAATAATAATTTTAAAAATCCTCTCATTTGTGTGACATGGATGAGCTTGGAGGAGATTTTGTTAACTGACAAAAGCAAAGCGCAGAAAGACAAATACTGTATTTTCTCACTCACATGTGAAAGCTAAAAACTTGATTTCATAGAAATGGAAAGTAGCGTAGTGGTTAGTAGACACCAGGAAGGGTAATGGGGAGGGAATAGCCAGAGAATGGCTGTGTGATTCCAGCTCCCCTTTGAGATAGGTTTTATAAGAATTATCACAGTTTAAAATAGATTTTCAAGAGACTGTTACTAATAGTTTGCTTTGAAACTTGTGATTTTCTAATAATTGACTGAACTCCTTCTCTCTACTTTGTAATTACCACATAAAAATATGCTTTATTTTGAAACAATCTTGTTCTTAAAATTAATGTAATAATTAATCTAAAACTTTAAATGTACAGATGAAAAATCACACTTCAATCACATAAACAGTTAAATTTTTAGTTTATGTACTTATAGGAGTGTCACCAATGGCTTCTCTCTTAAACTCTAACATGCTCTAAAAATATTTTTTTCATAGCGTAGTGCTTATGCACATTCTGTATTTTCTGTCTGGCATGGTACTCATCTTTCAAAATGAATTACAAATAAAATCCTCTGTTCAGGGTCTCTTGGACAATCTCTAATGGCCACATACTCTTTTTAAGGCATGTATCACCAATTAATAGAGTTTTCTTAATGCCTATCTTCAAATTGTGAGTTCCTTCAGAGCAGGGACACTGTTTTTTGTTTGTTTGTTTTTGTTTATTTTATGTTCCCAACTTTAGTATGGCACTTAATACATAGTAGGTATTTATTGTGTATTTTCTGAATAAATGTTGAATGAATTCAAAACAAAATATTAATCTAAGCCAGAAAGTAGGTATATATTGTAAAGATAAGTGCTGGCCCTGTTAATAATGTGAGAGAAGGGTGGGCAAATTCTTATACATGCATGAACAGAGATAAAACATAATAGACAAGAGGTTTTAAAAAATCAAGGAAAGATAATAATTTTACTGTATTATATACAAAATAAGAGTTTTCCCAATTATTTTAATTTAATCTACATAACGGGAAATAACTATATGAAACATATTTTCCGTTTATTTTTGTAATGCTTCTCTATTTATTTCACTTTTACATCATTATGTAAATTTTCCCACCAAAGAAGATCGAAGAGAACTATTTCTTGTAAAAGATTTGGAGATCATATTGTACACAGCACCAAACACAGAGCAGTGATTATAATAAATGCAGTGTATCTATATTCCTACTATACCCTAGTGCATATTTACATTATAATTGAATATGGATTTGTTGTGTGCAAATGTTTGCTGAGACTATGAGTCTCTGAAAGAAGAATAACTTTCTAATAGAATATTCTTCATGTTAGTCGTTGTCATATCCAGCAATAACAAGAAAATCCATCAAGAGATTGAATAATATGGTCAAAAAAGGTAATCTGTGTCTGCTAAGTTTAAACCGTGACACTGATCAGCATCTGGGGTTTCTAAATGCTAAACTAAATGATATGCTTTAGATCTATATGCCCACGCAATTTCATCTCGAACTGTAATTCCCATGTATCAGAGGAGGGGCCTGGTGGGAGGTGACTGAATTATGGGGGCAGACATCCCCCTCGCTTTTCTGGTGATAGTAAGTGAGTTCTCAAGAAATATGCTTGTTTAAAAGTGTGTGGCACTTTCCCCTTTGCTCCCTCTCTCTCTCCTGTCCCACCATGGTAAGACATGCTTGCTTCCCCTTCACCTTCTACCATGATTGTAAGTTTCCTGAGGCCTTCCAGGCATCATTTCTGTAAAGCCTGTGGGTTGTGGGTCAATTAACCTCTTTTCGGCGTAAATTACCCAGTCTCAGGTAGTTATTTGTAGCAGTGTGAGAAGGGGCTAGTACACTAAGTCCATCCCTAAAATAGAGTCCAGCAAGTATGCTTTTTATAAAGATTTGATTGTACAAAAAAATAAAGTATTTTGATATGACTTTTACATGTATGAAGTCAAACACAGTCTATATAAATGGTGACTCTGAGTGACTGATATAGATGAGAAACCTATGTAAAAGGAGAGAATATTTAGTGCAGAGATGAATTGTTCAACCTGATCTTGATGAGTGATGTAGTTCGAAAGCTTGTCCCCTCCAAATCTCATGTTAAAATGTAATCTCCAATGTTGGAGGTGGAGACTAATGGGAGGTGTTTGAGTCATGGGGGTTCATTGCTCATGAATGATTTTGTGCTGTCCTTGTGATAATGAGGAGTTCTTGTTCTGAGTTCACACAAGATCCGGTTGTTTAAAAGAGTTTTGCACCTTCTCCCCATCTGTCTTTTGCTCCTGTTCTTGCCATGTGATGTGTCTTCTCTGGCTTCCAATTTCACTATGGTTCTAACCTTCCTGAGGCCCTCACCAGAAGCCCAGTAGGTATTGGTTCCATATTTGTACAGCCTGTAAATTAAACCTTTTTTTACATATAAAATACCCAGCCTCAGATATTTATTAATAATGATCCAAAAATGAACTAACACAGAAAATTGGTACCAAGAGTGGTGTGTTGCTATAAAGACACTTTAAGATGTAGAAGCAACTTTGGAATAGAGTAACGGACAGAAGTTGGGATAGTTTGTAGTGCTCAGAAAAAGATAAGAAGATGAGAAAAAGTTTGGAACTTCTTAGAGACTAGTTAAAATGTTGTGACCACAATGCTAATAGAAATGTGGACGTTGAAGTTCAGACTGATGAGGTTTCAGATGGAAATGAGGATGTTATTGGCAACTGCAGTACAGGTCACCTGTGTTACACTAGCAAATAACTTGGCTGCACTTTGTTCATGTCCTAGACATCTAAGGAAGTGTGAACCTACGAATTATAACATGGTGCCTGGCAGAAGAACTTTCTAGCAGCAAAGCATTCAGGATGTAGTCTGACGGCTTCTAACAGCCTAAGATCAGTTATGGGAACAAATAATGTAAAATTGGAACTCATATGTAAAAGGAAAGCATAGAATCAAAGTTTGGAAAATTTGCATCCTAGCAATGTGGCAGAGAAAGTAGAAGCATTTTCAGGTGAGAAACACAAGTGGGCTGTTTTGCAAACATTTACTAATGAGATTTGTGTGACTAAAAAGGAGCCAAGTGCTAATATCCAAAAAGGTGTGAAAAAAGTCTTGAAAGCATTTCAGAGATCTTCTAGACGGCTCTTCCCACAATAGTCTCAGAGGCCTAGGAGAAAATAATGGCTTCAGGTGCCAAGCATGGAGCCCCATTACTCTGCTCAGCCTCAGGGACCTGCTCCCTGAATCTAGGCTACCCCTGAAACAGCCACAGCTAAAAGGGTCCCAGGTATAGTGTGGGCTGCAATTCCGGAGGGCACAAGCCTCAAGCCTTGGTGACCTCCACATGGTGTTAAGTCTGCAGTTGCACAAAATGCAAGTATGAAAAAAACTTTGCAACTTCCCTTAACATTTTTGGGCCACAGTTGACTGCAGGTAAATGAAACCACGGAAAGTAAAATCATGGGTAATGGGATCCAGTAAAAACTGGATCAGGAAATTACTTGAATGCCTAGTTTTTTTATTTTGCTATTGTTTTGGTTTGTTTATCATGGACCTGCATCTTTCTCATGCATACTTTAGTCTAGAACTGAGTAGTATTCTTTTGGAAAGTAATACTTTACTTTTTTAGTGCCATAAGCCTCATAATAATTTCCTCATGAACCAATGCCCTTTAGATTTCAGAAGAAGTAAGAAAAAGCCTCGGTGTCCAGGCAGAAGCCTGTCATAGGGGTGAAACCCACACAGAGAACCTCACTGGTTCAATGCAGAGGGGAAATGTGGGGTTGGAGCCACCACTCAGAGTCCCCTTCAGGGACCTGCCTAGTGAAGCTGTGGGATGACAGCTGCCACTACCCAGCCCCTAGAATTGTAAAGCCACCAGCAGATTGTATTCTCGACCTGAAAAAGCCACAAGTACTCACCTCTAACCCATGAGAGAAGCCAATAGGGTTGCAGCATGCAAAGCCACAGGGATAGACCTGCCGAAGGCCTTAGGAATCTACACCGTGCAGCAGTGTGCCCAAGGTGTGGGACATGGAGTCAAAGGAGATTATTTTGGAGTTTAAGGTTTAATGTCTGCCCTACTGGTTTTCCAACTTGCATGGGGCATGTTATCCATTTCTTTTGGCTGGTAATCTCTTTTGGAATGAGAATGTTTACTCAATTCCTGTACCACTATTGGATCTTGAAAGTAAATAACTTTGTTTTGATTTTACAGTTAGATTGGTGGAAGGAACATGGCCTTGAGTCTCAGTTGAGACTTTGGACTTTGGATTTGTAAGTGGATGCTGAAACAAATTGAAAATTTAGGGGACAATGAAGAAGAGAGTATTGTATTTTGCAATATGAGAATGACATGAGATTTGGGGTGGGGGGACTAGAGGCAGAATGATTATATTTGGATGCTTCTCCTCAACCAAGTCTCATGTTGAAATGTCATCCCCAATGCTAAAGGTGGGGCCTGGTGGGAGATGTTTTGTTCATGGGGTGTGGATTCCTCATGAATGGTTTGGTACTGTCCTTGGAGAGTTCTTGCTCTGAGTTCAAAGAAGATATCATTGTTTAAAAGAGTTCGGCATATCTCCCACTCCCTTGATTCCTTTTTCACTGTGTGACATAACCTGCTCTCCCTTTGCCTTTTGCCATGATTGCAAGCTTCCTACCCTGATCATGCTCATACAATGTGCAGACCCATTACCCAATTAAAACTCTTTTCTTTATAAATCACCCACACTTGGATATTTATTCATAGTGATGAAAGACTGGATTAACAATGAATTTGATGTACTTGGAGCATATTCTGATGGAAATAACTGTCAGTTTGAAAATCAGTAAATCAGTAACACATTGAAAGTGACTACAAGCATGAGCATGCATAATATGCACCATCGTGACTAGCAGGTATGAAAAGACATAACCAAGAATACAGTTAGGTAAATCCAAGAATAAAAACAAATAAACAAACAACAACAATAACAAGAGACTGTTCTCAGACATTTCTTACCTGAATACACTTGAGGAATGTCATTTGCACAGTAAACTCAGGTCCAGATTTTACTGTAACTTTCCAAATATGTTTGGAGATAGGGAGCACTCTCAGAACTAATAGTGATTATACAGTTGTGACCAATTCCTGTAGATTATGGCATTATTAAATGGGTTTCAGCTTATGCACAATCCTAGTTTATTCTAGTTTATTTAGTTCTGCTGCTGACTCAATTTCATGGAGTATTTGGAGTATAAGTTAATGACCACATTAAAGTTGTATCCTTTTATTCTCTCTGTTTTATTTTTTAATTGACAAATACACTGATAAAATAGACTCTATCTCTTTCTCTCTCATTCATCTTGCTCTTTCTTTATGCATATATGTATACACACATATGTATATGTGTATATTTATAGATATACACATAATGTATCTATATACATGACAAACACTGCATTTATTGGTTTAAAAATGTATTTTAAAATTCTCCAGACACCTCATACAGGATGTTCCAGGGGGCATCAGGCCAGTGCCCCTCTGGGACAAAGCTCCCAGAGGAAAGAGCAGGCTACCATATTTGCTGGTCTGCAGCCTCCACTGGTGATACCTCCAGGGGCAGGAGAGATCCAGGTGAATAGGGTCTGGAGGGGAACCCCAGCAAACTGCAGCAGCCGTTCAGAAGAGGGGCCTAACTGCTAAAAGAAAAACAAAGAGAAAGCTACAACAATATCAACAAAAAAGATTCCACCAAAACTCCATCCAAAGGTCAGCAGCCTCAAAGATCAAAGGAGGATAAACCCATGAAGACGAGAAGGAATCAACACAAAAATGCTGAAAACTCAGAAAGTCAGACTGCCTCTTCTCTTCCAAATGATCGCAACATGTCTCCAGCAAAGGCACAAAACGGGGCTGAGGTGGAGATGAAGGAATTGGCCGAACTGGGCTTCAAAAGGTAGGTAATAATGACCTTAGCTGAGCTAAAGGAGTATGTTCTAACTCATTGAAAAGAAGCTAAGAACCATAATAAAACATTACAGGAGCTGTCAGCCAAAATAACCACTTTAAAGAGGAACATAAACGACCTGATGAAGCTGAAAAACAGAACACAAGAACTTTACACAATAACTAAGTTTATTCTTTTTTCTCTAATCTTATCTGACTGCCTCATTTCATCAAGATAGTCTCCATATTCTGATATTCTTTGTTCCACTTGGATATTATACTGGAGAACTTAGCAAGACAGTTCAACATTCAAATTCAGGAAATCCAGAGAACCCCAGTAAGATACTGCATGAGAATATCAACCTCAAAACAAATTATCATCAGATTCTCTAAAGTCAAAATGAATAAAAAATGTTAAGAGAAGCCAGAGAAAAAGGCCAGGACATCTATAAAGGGAAGGTCATGAGACTGACAGCAGACCTCTCAGTGGAAACCTTCCAAGACAGAAGAGATTGGGGTCAACATTCAACATTCTTAAAGAAAATAATTTCCAACCTAGAATTTAATATCTGGTCAAACTAAGCTTCATAAGTGAAGGATAAACAAAATCTAATTCAGACAAGCAAATGAATTCATCATCACCAGGTGTGCCTTGCAAGAGCTCCTGAAGGAAGGACTAATTGGAAAGGAAAAACTGTTACCAGTCACTACAGAAATACACTGAAGTACACAGACCAGTGACACTATGAAGAAACTAAATTAAAAAGTCTGCAAAGTAGCCAGCTGTCATCATGATGACATAATCAAATTCACACATAACAATTTTGACTTTAAATGTAAATGGGGTAAATGGCCCAATTAAAAGACACAGAATAGTAAGCTGGATAGAGTCAAGATCCATCGGTGCGTTGTATTCAAAGATCTATCTCACATACAGGAACACACATAGATTCAAAATAAAAGGATGGAGGAAAATTTTATTTTGAATATCAAGCAATTGAAAAACTGAAAAAGCATGGGTTGCAATCTTAGTTTCTGACAAAACAGACTTTAAATACACAAAGATTTAAAAAAAGACAAAGACACACATTACATAATGGTAAAGAGGTCAATTCGTCAAAAGAGCTAACTATCCTAAACACATATGCACTCAATACAGAAGCACCCAGACTTGTAAAATAAGTTCTTAGAGACCTGCAAAGAGATGTATACTCCCACACAATAATAGTGAGAAGCTTTAACAACCCACTGTCAACATTGGACAGATCATTGAGACAGAAAATTAGCAAAGGTGTTCAGGACTTGAACTTAGCTCTGGGTAAATTGGACCTGATAGATATCTAAAGAACTCTCTGCCCCAGAACAACAGAATATACGTTCTTCTCAGTGCCACATGGCACCTACTTTGAAATTGATCACATAGTTGGAAGTAAATCACTCCTTAGCAAATGCAAAAGAACTGAAATCATAAAAGTCTCTCAGATCACAGTGCAATCAAATTAGAACTCAAGATTAAGACACCCACTCAAAACCACACAGAGAAAACATACCAGAATCTCTGAGACACAGCTAAAGCAGTGTTAAGAGGGAAATTTATAGCACTAAATGCCCATATCAGAAATCTAGAAAGATCTCAAATCAACACCTAACATCACAACTAAAAGAACTAGAGAACCAAGAGCAAACAAACCCCAAACCCAGCAGAAGACACAAAATAACCAGGATCAGAGCAAAACTGAAGGAGATAGAGACACAAAAAAATCCTTCAAAATATCAATGAATCCAGGAGCTGTTTTTCTTTAAAAATTTCAATAAAATTGACCACTAGCTAGACTAATAAAGTATTAAAGAGAGAAGAATCAGATAGACACAATAAAAATGATAAAGGGGATATTGCACTGACCTCACAGACATACAAAGAACCATAAGAGAATACTATAAACACCTCTATGCAGATAAACCAGAAAATCTAGAAGAAATGGATAAATTCCTAGACATATACACCCTCCCAAGACTGAACCAGGAAGAAGTTGAATTGCTGAATAGACCAATAAAAGGCTCTGAAATTGAGGCAGTAATAAATAGCCTACCAATCAAAAAGAGTCCAGGACCAGATCGATTTACAGCTGAATTCTACCAGAAGTACAAAGAGGAGCTAATATCCTTTCTTCTGAAACTACCCCAAACAACTGAAGAGGAGCGACTCCTCCTTAACCCATTCCATGAGGCCAGCATCATCCTGATATCGAAACCTGGCAGAGATACAACAAGAAAAAGGAAACTTCAGGTCAATATCCCTGGTGAATATTGATGCAAAATTCTCAGTAAAGTACTGGCAAATCCAATACTGTAGCACATCAAAAAGCTTATTCACCACAATGAAGTTGGCTCCTTTCCCAGGATGAAAGGCTAGTTTAACATACATAAATCAATAAATGTAATTCATCACATAAAGAGATCTAAAGACAATAACCACATGATTGTCTCGATAGAAACAGAAAAGACCTTCGATAAAATTCAACATACCCTCAGTCAATATCATAATGAATGGGCAGTAACTGGAAGCATTCCCCTTGAAAACTAGTACAAGATAAGGATGCCCTATCTCACCACTCTTATTCAACGTAGTATTGGAAGTTCTGGCTAGGGCAGTCAGGCAAGAGAAAGAAATAAAGCATATTCAAATATGAAGATAAGAAGTCAAATGGTCTTTGTTTGCAGATGACATGATCCTATATCTAGAAAATCTCATCGTCTCAGCCCAAAAGTTTCTTAAGCTGATAAGCAACCTCAGCAAAGTCTCAGGATACAAAATCAATATGCAAAATTTGCAAGCATTCCTATACACCAACGACAGGCAGAGAGCCAAATAATGAATGAACTCCCATTCACAACTGCTACAAAGAGAATAAAATACTTAGGAATACAGCTACAAGAGAAGTGAAGGACCTCTTAACAGAAAACCACAAACCACTGCTCAAGGAAATTGCAGAGGAAACAGGCAAATGAAAAGTCATTCCATGCTCATGGATAGGAAAAATCAATATCATGAGAATGGCCATACTTCCCAAAGTAATTTGTAGGTTCAATGTTACTCCCATTAAACTACAATTGATATTCTTGACAGAATTAGAAGAAACTACTTTAAAATTCATATGGAATCAAAAAAGAGCTCAAGTAACCAAGACAATTCTAAGCAAAAAGAACAAAGCTAGGGGCTACAGAGCACTGGATTTTATAGTACAAGGCTACAATAACCAAAAGAGCATGTTAGTGGGAAAAATAAACATATAGACCAATGGAACAGAATAGAAAACTCATAAATAAAACCACACATAGATAACCATCTGGTCTTTAACAAACCTGACAAAAGCAAGTAATGGGGAAAGGGTTCTCTATTTAATAAATCATTCTGGGAGAACTGGCTAGCCCTAGGCAGAAAATTGAAACTGGACCCTTACTTACACTTTAAACAAAATTAACTCAATATGGATTAGAGACTTAAATGTAAAACCCAGAACTATAAACATCCTAGAAGAAAATCTGGCAATACTGTTTAGGACATAGGCACAGGCAAAGACTTCATGATGAAATCGCCAAAAGTAATTGCCACAAAAGCAAAAATTGACAAATGGGATCTAATTAAACTAAAGAACTTCTGTACAGCAAAAACACTATCATCAGAGTAAATAGGCAACCAACAGAGTTGGATAAAATTTTTGCAATGTATTCATTTGACGAAGGTCTAAGATCAAGAATCTACGCGGAACTTAAACACATTGACAAGAAAAAATACAAACAACCCCATCAAAAAGTGGGCAAAGGACGTGACCAGACATTTATCCAAAGAAGGCATTTATGTGACCAACAAACACATGAATAAAATCTCACCATCACTGATTATTAGAGAAATGCAAATGAAAACCACAATGAAATACCATGTCACTCCAGTCAGAATGACAATTACTAAAAAGTCAAGAAACAACAGATGCTGGTGAGGTTGCAGAGATATAGAAACACTTTTATACCATTTGTGGGAATGTAAATTAGTTCAACGATTTTGGAAGATAATGTTGTGATTTCTCAAAGATCTAGAACTAGAAATACCATTTGACCCAACAATCCTGTTATTGAGTGTATACCCAAAGGAATATGTCATTGTATTACAAAGATATATGCACACATACGTTCACTGCAGCACTGTTCACAATAGCAAAGGCATGGAATCAACTCAAATGCCCATCAATGATAGACTGGATAAAGAAAATGTGGTACATATATACCACAGAACACTACGCAGACATAAAAGGGAATGAGAGCATGTCCTTTGCAGGGACATGGATGGAACTGGAAGCCATTATCCCCGGCCAACTAACATAGGAACAGAAAACCAAATACTGCGTGTTTTCACTTATAAGTGGGAGCTGAACAATGAGAACACATGGACACAGGGAGGTGAACAACACACACTGGGCCTATCAGGAGGAGGTGGGGTGGGAGGAAGAAAGAGCATTAGAAAAAATAGCTAAGACTTGCTGGGATTAATACTTAGGTGATAGGTTGACAGGTGCAGCAAACCACCGTGGCACATGTTTACTTATGTAACAAACCTGCACATCCTGCACATGTACCCCAGAACTTTAAAAAAGAATCTGAGAACTCTGCTTCCAGCTATGGTAATGTATATTATGGTAGAGTAATGTAATTGTTGCAGAGAGCTAGAAAATCTACATAAAATTTAAAATCATATGGCTGAAGGCATGGGACAGCTGCTGAATCAAGCAAGAGTTGAGGGGGAAAATTGTAGAGATAGGAAACAGTAGAGCGGTGATGAGATATTCTACTGCTTCTAGTGAACTGAGAACATTTAACGATACTGGCTGCTGGACAAGAAGCTGAGAATCTACACAATAGACCAGGCCAAAAGGTCACTACTGGGACAGAGAAACCAGCAAGTCTAATAAAAGTTGACTGTAAAATACAGGTTTGAAGGGGGTCAGAAATCTTCTCTCTGGAGTAATATTGTTGAAAACTTCTCCTGGGGGTATTGATATCTCACCTGGTAAGATTTCCCTGGTAATTCTGGCCTGTCATGTACCATGCACTGGCCTCCTGACAAATTCAGTAAAATTTTCATAGGCAAAAAATGCATATAGAGGCATTGGGAATTTGACCAGTGCACATGGAAAGACTGGGGCACACAGACAGAACCCTGACAGCATCTGGTACAACAGGGAATACTTATGTAGGACTTATACATCCCAAGCACTGCCACTTAACTTTAAAAACCTGATATATTGATAACAATATATGAACTGAATATATAATGTGACTCCATATATTCAGTATATATATATATATTTTTTTTCAATATATACTATGAAAATGAAACTTCAATTTATTTAGAATAATGGAAGGAAAATCTTTAAATCATCAGTGTACTAAAGGGAATGTAAAGCAAAATACTAAAATTACAAGACATCAATCAGCAAAAACTGGTTAATTTTATTGCATTGAAATCAAAACATTTTTTATGGTAAAGGACAAACAAAGTAAAGACAAGTCTTGGGCTGGAAGAATATGCATATAACAAAGAATTCTTGTTCAAAATATGGAAATAAAGAGACAAGTAATCCCACAGAAACATGTGCAAAGGCCATGAACAGATAGAGAACCCTCTATTGACTTATGTCAGCGGTGGAAATGGATTGAGGTCAAAACCTTCACAGAGTCCCTTGAGTAATACAAATAAAGTTTACTGATTCTGCTGATCCTCTATGTAACCTCATCTTGATATATGACAAAGGCACCTCACTGGGTCACAAATATCTCTAAAGTACACAATATGAACACATCACATCAGGTTATTGAGATGTGAACACTGCCTTCAAACATAACCTGCAGTCTCTTCAGGCTTTTTCATCCTGATCCATGTTTATTTCTGAATGCAATGTTGTCAAATAAGGTATTTCTGGGAGAACTGCTAAAATGTCTTTAGATCAGTCCTTGAAGTTTGTAGGACATTATATTAAAGTTTGTAGAACAAGGTAGAGAAACAAACGCCTATTGTATTTGCTCATGTAATCTGTAAATTATATGTTTCATTGTGATCTATCTTTATAAGTATTGTGTAGATTTTTTCTTATGGAGATAATATGGCATCCTCAGGTGTGTTTATTTTCCTTGTCTTCTGGGTAAACCTGTCAATATTTTTATGCAAAGATTCTCAGCTTTACCAGTAATCACAGAAAGGTGAATTAAAATAACCCCATTTTACACCTATGATCTTGGATGACTATAATAATTATACAGTTGTAATTACTGAGTACTTCTTTATAGATGAATTTATTAGATTATCATAAAACTCATTGAGTTGTAGGTTGTTAAAATTCTTTTTTATATGTCAGAAAACTGAGGCTCAGTTATAAGTAAATATATGGCAGATCACAAAATGAATAGGTGATGGAAATGTAATTGAAACTCCTTGGACTGCAACCTTGAGCTCTTAATTTCCTCACTGTATTGCCTAATAGCACCAGCAATAAAAATGGCTAATCCATAATTAGCTATTTTCCTTGGAAGAATTTTGCATTTATTAAATTATGTGATCTTTATAATAGCTCTATGAAGCAAGTTCTGTACTATCACCATTGTAAGATGAGGAAATTGAGGAACAGAGACTTTAGATTACTTGCTATCCAGACTTCACCCTATGTACCTCTTCATCTAGCTGTTCATTTATGTCCTATATAATGAACTGCTAAGTGTAAGTAAAATACTTTCTGGGTTCTATGAGTCATTCTAGCAAATTAGGAAATCGAAGAAAGGGTTACGTGAACTCCTGATTTAAAACCAGTTGATTAGAATTGCAGTTGGCTTGAGACTTGTGATTTGTGTCTCAAATAGGAGCAATCTTGGTGGACTCAGTCCTTAACCTGTGGGTTCTGTTCTAGCTCTGGGAAGTTGTTGTCAGAATTAAACTGAAATGTTAGAAACTTAGCTTGTGTTAGAGAATTGGTTGGTGTCAGAAAACACACCACATCATTCTTTCTAAAAAGTTTTCCTGAGATAAAGCAAATAAAGAATCAAAGGGAGTGTTTTCTTCTTTTTTATTCATAAAGAGAATTGGTAACATTTATAGATTAAGGAGTAATTACAGGAGAAAATGTTGACTAGGAGAATTAATGAATACAGATTACTTAGAAGGTGAAAGTGAAGTGGAAGTCCTCAAGAGTAGATTAGAAATGTGTAACCCTGAGGGAGGAATGAAATTGTTTTTATTTTTGTTTTAAGTAGAAGACACAAGTTGTCTGAGTGCATCCATGATGTCTTTATCATTCTGTGTAAAGAAGCAAGTGAGCTCTTCCACTGAAAACAGGATGTTCACAGCTAGTTTAGATAAATTAAGTTTATACAGATACTCAGAAAATAAGAGACAATGATGGTTAAAAAATGACTGAGTGAAATGCCCTTTCTTCACGTCTTCCTCTAGTCAACACAATTGAATATGAGAATGCCTGAAAGAAAACCAGAAACTTGTTTCACAGTAGATTTTCTAGGGATGAAGCTCATATTTTCATAAATGTACAGAAGTTTGAAAAGGGAGATACATAACTGAGATGGAGATAGTGGGAAAATGTCTTGCAAAATAGTTTTATTTTGCTCCAATAGAAATTTTAAATCTGTGTCTACTAAAGTGAAGTTTCTAGTAAATTATAGTGTGTTTTAATTTGGACCTTTAGATTTTGCTGTGTTGAGCTGGTATTTTTATTCCAGATGATTTTCCTATGCAGAAAGATATACAGATTCTAATTGATATTTTATAGATATATCAGATAATATATTAATACTCTATTTTTATTGTCATTCACAGTATAGGCACTAACACATATCTTTAGAGAATAAACACTAATATGTACTTGTTAAATAAACAGGTGTATCTTTAATACATAGAAATGTATAAATATATACAAAATTTTTCACCTGTATGTAATCTTCATCTGTATCTTTTCATGTTACATAAACTAATTTGAAATTTTGACTCGAAAAATGACGTCCCGAAATTACATTATAAAATTATGTATAAGCATTGTTAGCATAATTATACCCGTAGATTGTGCTGACTTATGCTGAGAAGGGTGTGTCTAATTTAATCATAAAAATAAAACATCCGAACAAATTTTATTATATCACCAACATAGCAATTTAGTTTATTTCATTTTACACAGAGTATCAACTATTTCACTCTCTTTAATAGTTGAATAGTATATTTATTTTTAACATTATCTTTTTGTTTTAGTTTTTTATGACTTTATTGTTTAAAATGGCAGTTTAATTTTCCTATTTATTCATCTTCTTTCTGAGGAAGGATAATCTTCAAATAGATAGAAAATTAGAATTAAGAACATTTTAACTTCATTAACTTTTACTTTGAGCATTCTAAATAGTTAATTCAAACTGTGATTTTTTATAACACTTATTATAGAGGCCTTATTAATCAATGTTTGATTTTATGGTTAGCTATTGATTTAAATTAAAAAAGAAAACAACATAAAATACATTATTTCTGCAAGTTCATATTTGTGAGATGTTGCAAATGAACATTAATATATTTTGTTTGTTTGAGACGGAGTCATGCTCTGTCGCCCAGGCTGGGGTGCAGTGGCAAGATCTCCGCTCACTGCAAGCTCCGCCTCCTAGGTTCACACCATTCTCCTGCCTCAGCCTCTGGAGTAGCTGGGACTACAGATGCCCGGCACCTCGCCCGGCTATTTTTTTGTGTTTTTAGTGGAGACAGGGTTTCACCGTGTTAGCCAGGATGGTCTCAATCAAATGATGTGCTTCACTGAGATCTATTTTTACAAACATTGTGTAGATTTTCTTTTATGTAGATAATGCAGGATCCTCAGCTGTGTTGCTTTATTGCCCCTTGTCTTCTGGATTAAAAAATAAATAAATAAATAAACCACAGCTCAAGAAATTCAAAACCCAACACAAGAATCTTTGTTTACTTAATGCTAAAAACCAATATTTCACAAAGGAGCACTGATTTGAGGTTGAGCATTCATAAATAATATAAAAAATAAAAGAGGCCTATTGTTACACAAGATGATTAGGGTGCCAAAACATGAACACTCCGATACTTACACTTTGTCTGTACAGCTAGGTCATTTGTGACCTAAGTCTCTCCCTTTCCTTTGGAGAATACTTGGAGTAAAATGAATGTAGAGAAAAAGGGTTGTCCTAAGTAGTTGGCAAAGTGTAGGAGCAATGGGCAGCCTTCATCTATACCCAAGGGACTAGGTCATCATACTCTACTAGCAACAGACTGACCTTCTTTCAATTTTCTTGAAAGCAGGTTAAGAGATAAGCCACAGTAAAACTTCCTATTACATACTAAAATAATGAAACCCCAAAACAAAACAAAGAAACTGATGATAGTCTAACAGAAATTATAAACTAAAGATATGAGTGCAATGAGTAACTAGCTAATAGAGTATAAGTCAATACTCTCAAAAGAAAACAAAGAAAGAAAGAAAAATGTGCAGATGTCTTCTGTCATTGACCCTAAGAGTGAAAACTGAGGGAGCAGTCAGTCCTTAGAAGGACAGATAAGAGGTAATGTTCTCACCTATAAGTGGGAGCTAAACAATGGATACACGTGGACGTGAATATGGAAATAAAAGGCACTGAGAACTCCAAAAGGGAGGAGGGTGAGAGGGGTTGAAGTCTGAAAAATTATCTATTGTGTACAATATTTTCTATTTGGGTGATAGATACACTAGAAGTCCAAACTCTGCCATTATGCAAGCTGCCCATGTAACAAACCTGCACATACAAGCACCTCCTGAATCTAATATAAAATCAAATTATAGAAAAGCAGGGAATAACTTCATAGTATTTTGCAAGTGTTGAAATTAAAAAGGGACAAACACTGAAAAAAAAAAAAAGAAAAGTTAAGAGGGCTGTACATATCCCAGAAGTATACTGTGGCTATTTGAAATGGAAATGCAAGGTTCCCAGGTACCCTGAAGTGTGATCTAGATTTGTGATCTAGAAGTGTGATATAGAGGTGGAGTGTAGACCCTGAGTGGGCAAGTGGAGCCTTCTTTTTGTGGTAAAAACACAGTTAGAGGAAATGTTTTGTGAAAATGTTACCGTGTAGGGCACAATGTGTCTTCTTGCCCAAGTCTAAAATCATTACTGCCCCAGATCATCACCCAGGAATGAAGAAAACCATGAGTCTTCAGATTGAGAAGGCCCATTAAGTAAGTGTCAAGAAGGATAACTAAAAGCAATCTGCACATAAATTTATTATAGGAAAAGTAACATAACAATAAAAGAAAATATAAACTTCAGAGGAAAAAATAAATTTTATTACCTAAAAAGGAATAAGAATCCAAATGCCACCAGTCAAACAAAACATGAATAATTCCAACCAAAAGACCCTATTTTTATCGTTCCTCAGATATTTCCTCAGTTGGAATAGCTGACATGCAGTTATTTCCGGAGATGCAAACATAAGCATGCACACTACTGATTTCAGTAAAAAGGCACTTTCTTAAGTTGAAAAAGGGTATCTACCAAAACTAAGAGCAAAGATCATGTTCAGAGGTGACAATCTGAAACTTGTCTTTTAAATTCAGAAATGAGATATGAAAACTACTATTTCTGCCTCTATACTAGACTGTACTGAAGGGCTGAGGCAGGACTATAAAAATATTATAATAAAATAAAATATTTAAGGTTAAGAAACAGAGAAACAGAAATGTCAGTAGTGTCAGGCGATATGTCCTATGTCTTTATATAGATAAGCTCAGAAATAATCCACAAGTGAATTATTATGACTAATGAGAGAATCAGTAAATATAAATACAGAAGCAAAATATTATACAAAGTAGTGGAAAATAATTATGAATGACTGTTTAATAATACATTTAAACATGTGGTCAAAATGAATGATAACTTATTCAAAATCAGTAGAAGAAGAAATAAAGAAATTGAATAGACATTGGTTTTAGTTTTAAATCAACTGTACTTATAGTAAAATATTTTCTTTTAAAAAATAAATTCTCAGACCCAGGTGGTTTTATAGATATGTTCTATCAAATTTCAAGGGAAAATTTAATTATTTTGCCAGATTAAAATATCCATTGGAAAAGAAATCACATATAAAATCATTCTACTCTTGCAAATGAAATATTCCTTTATGCAAGGTTTATATTCATGAATTAAATATTGGAAGGGAGATTGGTTATGAAATTCCAAAAGGATTTTTCCTTTAAATCTAAATTTAGTCTTCTATTGTCTATCTTACGTTTTACCCTGGACAATCTCCTTTTCTTCAAGTAGTGTGGCAACTCACACTTATGGTACTAAGGCATGTCTATGAGTCTTAGCCTTCTTTCTCAATTTCCTCATACATTACCCATATGAATTTCCTCTAAGATTTATCCCACGCTTCTCAAACAATGCACTATATGTACACAATCATAATCATTCTCTTAAAAACGTACTTCTTCTCTAATCTGTTCCACCCCAGGCACATCAGTGGTTCAAAAGAGAAACCAGGCATCACCTTGATACCTTCAACTCATTCAACTTCACCTCATTCTACATAACTATCATCCAATCCTATCACTTCTGTTACAAAATGCACTGTAAACTCCATCCACTTAAATCTGCTTTGAAATATTAAGAGACCCTCACCTTCACAGTTATTTGTCAATTTCCACTACTCTCACATCCTATTCTAATCTCCATGTAGCAACCAGTTTTAGTTTTATTTATAGTTGGCACATAAAGATTGTACATGCTTATGGGGTAAAATGTGACACTTTAATGTTTGTATACATTGTATAATAATCAAATTAGAGTAAATACTGTATTTATCACTTTAAATACCTATGATATCTTTGTGGTGATAACATTGAAAATTTCTTCCAATCTTCTTGAAATATATACAATATTGTTATTTGCTATAGTCACCTGACTGTGTAATAGATATTTTTAACGCAGCAGACATATCATTCTCTTGCTTAAAACTCTCAATAACTTCATTTGGACTTAAAACAATATTCAAAAGCCTTGGCATGTCATGCAATGCTTTCTTTATACCTCCTCCCTTCATGTTCATTATACTTTAGCCACATTGATATTCTTTCTGTATTTTGAAAGACTGAGCAATTTCAGACTCAGGGCCTTTGCATCCTACAATACATATTCTTCCTCCTCTTCACATGCATAATTTGTCTTCACCTTTCTGATATCAATAAAAATGGCAATTTTTCTGTAAGGTCATCTGCAACCTCTTAAAACACAAAGATTATCAACTATTCACTGCTGTACTATTCTTTTTTTCTTCTTTATAGCCCTCATTAGAGATTGAAGTTACACAATTATTTACGTTTTTATTTGTTATAACTCATTCTCTCCCATGAACTTTTAATCTATACTGTTGGATTTCAAGTATGTAGCACTATACCTAGTACATGGCGAGCAGTCAATAAATATTTCTTTTGTTAAAGGAAAAATATAAACTAATTATGACTTGTGTCAAACAGTAGTCGTTTCTTTCCATTTTTTCAAAAGTGGGTACATGCTATGCTAAGTAAATAATGACTAATTTTTAAAAATCCAACAATATCATATTATAAAACAATTTACCTAAAACAACGTTTATTGAATTTATAACGTTATATTTTGTTTTACTCTTACTTTAAAAATTAAGTAAACTAGGGTCCATTAATTTTTACTTTTACTACAATTTAAAGTGTTAAATGAATCATTCAACCGGAGAAAAAAACTTCCTTATGGACATGACATTTAAGTCCCTGTAGATGGCTTGAAATATTTAAGCATTCAAATTAAATTAGGTATTTAAAAACATCAAAATGTAATTGCCCTTTGACAATGCCCATGTACACTTTTTGAAATACGAGAATGAAACTTTAACATGATGAAGATAAGTCAGGAGCTCTCTTGTGAGAAATAAATATGAGCTGTTTAAGATGTTTAATCGCAATATTTTTAGAGGCTATTTAAATAAGTGTTCTATAAAAAATACACCATTCAGGGTTTTGTTAGACTATTTTAAATGAAAAACTGAAAACTACTAGAAATCATCAAGTTCTAAAATAAAAATCTCTTGAAAGTGCACATCATCTGCACATTTTTATGGCTAGACTAGCTTCTTTTTCTTTTTTCTCTTGTGTTTCAAAAGCACCCATGGCCTTCCTAGTCCTAATCAAATATGTCAGAAATTCAATGTGAGGTTTCCTGTGTTAAAAATAAATGTAGTTATCATAGTGGCAAAGTCTGTTTGTTATCAGTCAGTCTGCAGGATTCTAGAAGATGGGAGACTTTGGCACCAGAAGAGCTCAGGATTAAAAAGCTTGAATGACCTTTGTTAAAAGCTAAAGTTGTCTTGTCTACATGGAAAGAATATATCTTTTCCAATTCAGCTGTGTAAACCAAATATTACAAATTTGATTTATCTCATATATACATATATATGCACACACACATATACGTATATACCATAAATATTATTCAGCATATAAATGAACGTGTATGTGTGTTTGATTCTTTAAATAATGTGTTCCTGAACATCAGATCTTTAGAATAAATGAAAAATTCTAGACTGTGTATTTCTACATGAACAAACTACTTATTAAAAACAACATGTGCCAGGCACAGTGGCTCACTCCTGCAATCCCAAAACTTTGAGAGACCAACGTGGTAAATCACTTGAGGTCAGGAGTTCAAGATCAGCCTGGCCAACATGGTGAAACCCTGTCTCTACTAAAAATACAAAACTTAACCAGGCATTGTGGTGTACACCTATAATCCCAGCTACTTGGGAGGCTGAGGCATTAGAATCACTTGAACGCAGGAGGTGGAGTTTGCAGTGAGCCGAGAGCATGCCACTGCACTCCTGCCTGAGTGACAGAGCAAGAAAAAGAAAACAAAATAACAAGGATCCAGTACTTTACTTGTCTGTCGTAGAGACAAGAGAAAAAAGTTCCTAATAGTGGTATTTTACCCTCTGGTCCCTTAAGTAACAAAGCTCAGTTAATTTTAAAGTAAGATTTCTGATCTTCTCTAGCTGACTGATTTAAATATCAGTGTTTGCATCTAGGAATACCTAAAGGAATTTATTTTGAAATTGGCTTAGCCATCCTACTCCTCAAATAATGTTCTTAACCTCTTTCTAGAGACATGGGCTACATTTTTAGTTGTCCTCATTATACCCATAAATGGAATTTAATATTTTTGCATGTAAAAGTAATAAAATCTAAAATTATAGAAATTATATTTTAAAAGCCAAATAAAATAAATGAACATAAAAATAAAAATCATTTAAAGCAGCAGTTTTCAAACTTCTGGAATTCATAATAACTTCACACTCTTAAAATGATCAAGGAACCCAAAAAACTTTGTTTATATAGGTTATATCTATTAATGTTTATTATAATTGAAATTCAAGCAAATAAAAATTATGTATCCATTTATTGATTTGTTTTAAGATGACAATAATGAAACCATTACAAGTTAACATAAATAAAATTTGTTGTAAAAAATAATAACATAATATTTTATTCCCCAAATTGGTAAGAAGAGTGGCATTGTTTTATATCTGACTTACTAGAAGAGAGCTTTTGAATTCAATCTTTTACTATACATTGCTAATGTCTGCTTTTGAATTCAATCTTTTACTATATATTGCTTTAGTTAAAGCATACGAAGAAATTCCAACTACATATATGCAGTTGAAATGAGAAGTATTTTAATAGACTTTCCACATAATTTTGCATATTCTTTTTGGATACTATTCTAAAATTGATGATTGGTAGTTTTTTAAATATTAGTTGAGGCTGGGCGTGGTGACTCATGCCTGTAATCCCAACACTTTGGGAGGCCGAAGTTGGAAGATCACGAGGTCAGGAGATCGAGACCATTCTGGCTAACATGGTGAAACCTCGTCTCTACTAAAAATACAAAAAAATTAGCTGGGCGTGGGGGTGGGCACCTGTACTCCCAGCTACTCGGGAGGCTGAGGCAGGAGAATGGCGTGAACCCGGGAGGCAGAGCTGGCAGTGAGCCGAGATTGTGCCACTGCACTCCAGCCTGGGCAACAGAATGAGACTCTGTCTTGAAAAACAAAAAGGATTAGTTGAAATATGAAATCTAAAATCAGATCAATGGACTTTTCATACCTTGTTACAATAAAACCTCTTTTTCTATCTTGCATTTTAAATGATCTCTTACCCATAGACAATTCTAGAATATTACACATTAATCATCTGGAAAATATTGGTTCACTGAGTTAGGAAGATCTTTTCAAATGTTGGCAAATTTGATTATACCTTATTTAAAAACTCACATCACTAACATTATCACCATTCTCATTAAAAAGTCTTAGCTCATGGTGGCTGATAAAAGTGTTTTATGTGTCTAATTTTCACATAAAGGTTGGGTTATATCTTTAAAAATTAAAAACGTCAGTTGTTTATCTTAAAGCAGTAGACTCAGTTCATATTTGATAAAGCATCTGCCAATTAGTGAAGTCTGCATAACCATGCTTTATTGTTCAATCACCCTTTCAACTTGTACCATGAACAAAAGCAGTTAGTTTAGCTAACAACTCAAAAACAATAATAGGATGTTTTGCCCCATGGCAGTTTTATTAGTCAGCTGAGGGTGCCGTAACAACATATCACAGACAGGATGTTAAGATGGCATGCATTCATTTTTCACAGTTCTGGAAGCTAAAAATCTGAAACCAAGGTGCCAGCATGGTTAAGTTCTGGTGAGGCTTCTCTGTTTGGCTTGCAGATGGCTGTCTTCTTTCTAGGTGATCACACGGGCTTTCGTCTGTGCACATGCATATAGACAGAGAGAGAGGTTTCTTCCTCTTCTTATGAGACCACCAGTCCTTTTGCATTAAGGCTCCACCTTAATGAGGTTAAACAATCTCATTTAATCTATTTTTTTTTCTTTTTTGAGGCAGAGTTTTCTTTTCTTTTTTTTTTTTCTTTTTTGAGACAGAGTTTCACTCTTGTTGCCCAGGCTGGAATGCAGTGGCACAATCCCAGCTCACTGCAGTCTCTGCCTCCCGGGTTCAAGAGATTCTCCTGCCTCAGCCTCCTGAGTAGCTGGGATTACAGGTGTATGTCACCACACCTGGCTAATTTTTTGTATTTTTAGTAAAGACGGAGTTTCACCATGTTGGCCAGGCTTGTCTCAAACTCCTGACCTCAGGTGATCCACCCTCCTTGTCCTCCCATAGTGCTGGGATTACAGGCGTGAGCCACCGCTCCCAGCCCATCATTTAATCTTAATCACATCCTAAATACCCTGTTTTCAAATAGAGTCATATGGGGTGTTAGGGTTTCAACTTATGAATTTTGAGAAGCTCCTATTAAGTCCAGCCATAGTCATCATAATTTGATATGCAGCAGAAGAACTTTATGAATGATTCCTATTTTATTAAAAAGAATAACTAAAAGATTATTCTCGAGGGTACAGATTCAATAAAATTAATAATTCTTACTTATTATTAAGTGCATTTTCATGTGAAGCTGATTTTGTGTGTGTGTGTGTGAGAAGGATGAAGAACACAATGATTGGTAGTGCAGTTTGTTGGGAGCCCCTGATTAGTGTTAAGATTCCAGGAATTATTTTCTACCATTGCATTCGCACTATCAGTGTAAATAAAAGGCAAAAAAGTAACATTTTAATAATAGTTTTGACCTTGAAGTTCCACTGAAAGGGTCTGCAAATCCAGGGGCCCAAACAAACCACTATTTGTTAGCCAATGAGTTATTGGGTTGGTGCAAATGTAACTGTGGTTACATAAAACTGCAGTTAAAACTGCCGTTACATTTGCATCAACCTAGTAAGTAGTTCAAACATAGCAAACTCAAAAAATAATGGGGACGTGTTAAAAGGAAACAGAAGAGTTTGAAGGAGATCCAGCTTGTTGAATCTGGGATATTTGAAGCACAAAAGCAAATAATTATATTAATAGATTACAATCTACTGAATAAAATATGAATTCATAAATCTACACAAATTAAATAAGTAAATAAATAACTGAAGGAGAAAAGACAGCTCTGCTTTATATTTGAAAGCCAAATAATAACTACAGAAGAGATGATTCCATTAGAAAATCATTTGCCAAGCATCACAAAAATAATTTTGGTAGCTATAATCCAAGATGGCCTCTAACTTTTTCATTTCTTGGTATTTAAACCTTTACATACTCCCCTCTCACATGGAATAGAGTTGCCTCTGTAACCAGTATGATACAGTAGAAATGACAGGGTGTGATTTTCATGGCTATGACATAAAACACATTGAAGCTTCGACCTTACTCTCTCTTCCATCACTCACCCAGGGTCAAGTCATTTGCCATGTCATGAGTACACACAGCAGTCCCATGGAGAAGTACACATTTGGGAACTGAGACCATGTCAGTCAGTGAGGAAGTGAGGCCTCCTGCAGTAGCCATGCATGTCAGCTATCTTGAAAGTCAATCCTTCACTCCCATCAAGTCCTCATTATGACTGTAGCCCAGAGGACATCTTCACTGTTACCCTCTGAGAGACATTGAGTCAGGGCCACCCTGTAAAGTAGGTTCTGAATTTGTGACCCACAGAAACTATGAAGTAATTAGGACCTATTGTTTTAACATGCTGACTGTTAAGCAATAGGTAATATTTTTTTCATGCAAGTTTATCAATGGATTCTAAAGCCAGAGGTATAACTCTGAAAAGTAAGAAAATATTTACATAGTTACAAAGTATCTCCACACAAGCTATATATTAATTATAAAGAAAAAAATAACTTTACAGAAGACAGAGAGAGGGTGAAGAGAAAGAAGAAAAAGCAAAGAGAATGAGAAGGGGAGGAGGAGGAAAAGAAGAAGAATGTAAAGGAGAAGGAGAAAAAGAAGAAGGGGAAAGAGAAGAGAAACAAGGAAGAAGGAAGAAAAATTCAAAAGGGACGGAGAGAGTTTTGCAATTTTTCCATAAGACTGAAATAATACCAAAGTAAAAAGTAAAAATAAAATTCATATATGCAGAGTATTAATATATATCTGCATGTAGGCATTTATGTAATTATATGCATAAATACACTCATTTATAGTTCATAAAAAAAAGAAACTCTATTTTATAAAAGCATAACTTCTTGGGCCAGAAGAGAAGTAAATCAATTATAAATTAATAAAATTTTATTTAAACAAGATGTTTGTTAGATTAAGATATTCTTATACCTAATAAATATATAATTCACTAATATACTGATTATAATAATAAAAATGACTAAGTATGCAAAATTCACATGGGTGTATTTGTGAAGAGACTGAGAGCCACCGATGTAAACCTATCAACTCTGGACATGAAATACTTGGATTCAAACTGTAATGCTGTTTTTTGTTTATTTTTTTAAACTTACCAACTAAATGACTATTGGCACATTAAATGATTGCTCTGTGACTAAGATGAGAGAAGTCACAATAGTTACTTCATTGTCTTTCTGTGAGGATCAAATTAGTTAATATATTCAAAATGTTTAGAAGATCCCTAGTACGTACATAAGTGACATATCTACAAGTCTGGTTGTTTTGTTTTTGCTTTGTTTTTCGAACTAATAGAAATATTCAATCAAATTTAGATAAATGAGAAGAGCCATCTGGAACCTCAAGAGCTCATCAAAAGATTTGAAATGCCTGACCTAAAATGCTTAGTATAAGGACTCAGTCCCAGTACCCCGTTCTTAGCAGCTTAGTGAAGGGTTCTAACCAGGCCTAATCAACCCCCTCCCAGCATCTGCCCGGGCTCAGACATCCCTCCTTAACAACTAGCATTTAAGAAAACATGGAACGCACTCTTGAAGTCTAGATACTACCTTGGTAATAAATATAAAAACACTTTTGCCTCAAATCCTACACAGGAGAAGCAATACTTGCAATCTTGTTGATGGTTCAAAATAAATCCCAATATTGCAAAAATTATTATAATTCATTATACATCCTACAGTTGGAATTGGAGGGTGCATGTTAGGCTTGTTTACCAAGAGTTAGCATCCATTTCTAGTAACATAGAGCAATGGTTCTCTACTGGGATAATTTTGCCCTTAGAGGATATATGATCATGTCTGGAGACATTTTTGATAGTCATCACCTGGGATGTCCTACTGATATCTAATGGGTAGAGGCCAGGAATGTAACTAAACAAACTATAATGCACAAGATAACTCCATTACAAAAGGAATTTTTTAGTCCCAGATATCAATAGTGCTGTGGTTGCGACACCCTGATACAGAATATACAATTGTAAAACAGTGTTTCTGTAATTCAGACTAAAACACGGAAGTCTAAAAATGCTGCATTAACAGAGTTCCCTATATTTGACTGTTTTTGTTTTTGTTTGTATTTTTTTGTTTGTTTTTGTTTTGAGACAGTTTCTCTCTTGTTGCCCAACCTGGAGTACAATGGCATGATCTCAGCTCACTGCAACCTCTGCCTCCCGGGTTCAAGTGATTCTCCTGCCTCAACCTCCTGAGTAGCTGGGATTACAGGCATGTGCCACCATGCCTGGCTAATATTTGTATTTTTAGTAGAGGCAGTGTTTCACCATGTTGACTAGAATGGTCTGACCTGTTTTTAAAGACTTTTTTTTATTTCTTAGTGATTCTAAGCTGCACAGTACTTGTTTATATGGTTGTTTTTAAAACTTTGCATTTTTTTTTTCATTTTCTTTGCAAGCAGGAAGGGTGTCTGTCATACTTTTTCAGATCCTATATATCTCAGAATAGAACTTTGTAACCAGTAATCCTGGGTCTGTTCATAATGGGCAAAGCCATCAATCTCTTCTTTTCTCAAATGAGGGAAATCTTTCTGGCAGGATTAGTACTTCCCAAACTGATCCACAAAACCCCTTGGTAACTGTGATTTTAAAGTGTATCAGGAACAAGAAGGCTTAATGAGGAATTCCAGATCCTCCATTCCTGCTTCGCCATGGGAACCTGTTCTCTGCATGTCTGGTGTCTATACCAGTTTCTTCTGCTAAGGGACAACAGGGTGTCATAACCACTGTATCACACTGTAATCAAGTTCTCTTCAAGTTTTAAAATAAGTTACAAATTTTTATAGGAAAATTTTTATAAGTAAATATTTTCAATATTTGATTTCATTATCATCCTTTGGAAATTCCTTTGCATTCAAAATTATCCTAAACTTAGTAATGTAGTGACCTTTTTACTGTTACTGGTTAATTATTTTATGCATATTAGAAAGCAGTATCCAGAACCTACAAGGAACTTAAACAAATTTACAAGAAAAAAAAACAAGAAAAAATCAAGAAGTGGGCAAAGGATATGAACAGACACTTCTCAAAAGAACACATTTATGCGGCGGCCAACAAACATATTTTAAAAATCCCATCACCAGTGGTTATTAGAGAAATGCAAACCAAAACCACAATGAGATAACATGTCATGCCAGTTAGAATGGCGATTATTAAAAAGTTGGGAAACAACAGATGCTGGAGAGGATGTGGAGAAATAGGAATGCTTTTACACTGTTGGTAGTGTAAATTAGTTCAATCATTGTGGAAGACAGTGTGGCAATTCCTGAAGGATCTAGAACCAGAAATACCATTTGACCCAGCAATCCCATTAGTAGGCATATACTCAAAGGATTCTAAATCATTCTACTATAAAGATACATACCCATGTATATTTATTGCAGCACTTTTAAACAGTAAAGACTTGGAACCAACCCAAATCCCCATCAATGATAGACTGGATGAAGAAAATATGGCACATGTACACCATGGAATACTATGCAGCCATACAAAAGAAAGAGTTCATGTCCTTTTCAGAGACATGGATGAAGGTGGAAGCCAACATGTTCTCAGCAAACACAGGAACAGAAAACCAAACACAGCATGTTCTCATTCATAAGTGGGAACTGAATGATGAGAACACATGGACACAGGGAGGGGAACATCACACACCAGGGCCTGTTGGGAAGTCAGGGTCAAAGGGAAGGAGAGCATTAGGACGAGTACCTAATGCATGTGGGGCTTAAAACCTAAATGATGGGTTGATAGGTGCACCAAACCACCACGGCACACGTATACCTTTGTAACAAACCTGCACGTTCTGCGCATGTATCCCAGAACTTAAAGTAAAATTACAAAACAAAACAAAACATACATGGGACATTTACTAAGCTCTTTCTCTATATAAGGTCTTTGCAAAGGATAAAATATTTCTTCTACTAAGATGCTGACAGGGGTTAGGAATAAGACATGTCTACAAACAAGTGTTGCAAAAGTGAGCAGTGTTTATAGAAATCAATTTGCCTTAAGGAAGACATAGGAAGGAGTTCAGGGGAAGTAGACAATTCTGTTATTCAGCTTCAGCCTCTTACTGCCATATGTAATATGGAATCAAGATTGTCAAATGTTCTTATTATTTTTTCAAAAAAGCTGAAAAACTAAACTGTTATATTATTGTTATTAACTATTTTAAATATTTAGCATATTTAAATATTGTTAACTTATTTAACAACATTTTTAAGTACTGTAGAGGCCAAGCTAAACACCTCTGTAGGCTATTGCTTGGTCCAAGACCGCCAGTTTGAAGTTTCTTAATAGAAAATCATCTCTAATTAATATTAGTTAGGTTGATGCTGTTGTCATATTCTGGGGCCAAAATCCTGATGCATCGATTGATTGATTGATTGATCGAGATGGAGTCTCACTCTGTCGCCCTGGTTGGAGTGCAGTGGTGCAATCTCGGCTCACTGCAAGCTCCACCTCCCTGGTTCACGCCATTCTCCTGCCTCAGTCTCCGGAGTAACCGGGACTACAGGCACCTGCCACCATGTCCGGCTAATTTTTTTGTATTTTTTAGTAGAGACGGGGTTTCACCGTGTTAACCAGGATGGTCTCGGTCTCCTGACCTCATGATCCTACCGCCCCCACTTCCCAAAGTGCTGGGATTACAGGCGTGAGCCACCCGCCTGGCCCTGATACATTTATTTAAATGATTTAATTATATGGTGGCTATGATGATGGGCAGGAGAAATACAGGATTGGAAAATAAATTTTCAAAATGGAAGCAAAATCCAAGGTAAGTTTGTTTTGTTTTTTCCTTTCATTGAGAATTTTGAATAACAATACACATCATTTTTTGCGATTGAGGCTAAGAAGTCATTGCTATGAACAGCTGAAGAATTATGATCTGACCTTCTATCTACTTGTTCCAATGAACTCAGACGCTTCTCTCATGAAGATTCAGTTTCCTTGGGGACTGCTCAGTGCCCTCCAAAATGTGTTTTAGAATTTGAGGCAAAATCTCTTAGCTACGAAAAACAAATTCTTTATCCATTTTTATCCTTTTGCTCAGTTTTCTCATTCTGAATTGTAGATTATAATAGCACATATTAAAAGGTAATTCTCTTCACAAGCAATTAATTGTATTAAATCGTCCAGATGGAGTTTTAATTTTTTCTGTAAAAGAAAAAAACAGAGCATAGTTTTAATATTCTAGCTACATATGAGGCAGTCACAAAGGAACAATAGGTTAATCAATATATCCAGCAACTTTATCCAGAAAAGTAACGTCTACCCATAATGATTACCCCCTGTGGACTGTTAAAGATATGAAATACTGCAGAAAAGGTGTTGATTGATTGCTATGAATTTTTAGCAGCTGTAGCTTTTGAAGCATGAAATACATTAATACTGTCTCCTAATGCCTTCAATAATTGTACTGAGTTGATGTTTGTCTTCCGAAAAAGGTGCTTAATTTATTCACAAAACAGCCAATGGCTGAACAATTTAACATGTATAAATAAAATGACCTCTGTTCTTTCAATGGACACTTAACCAAAGGACAATGTCAGAAATAACTTTCACCATACATAATTGATAAAGATGTAATTCAATGTTCATTGTTGAAATACTTTTGTCCTTTCCAACTTGTTAAATATTACAAGCTTCCAGTTAAATTTATTGCATCATTATGTTTTCAGTATGAAGTCTTCTATTGTAAGAATAATTGTCATGTGGTTAAAGGAAAATATAATAGTGCTTTTTAAGCACAGCATTTGGTTGTAAGGTAAAGCTTTAAAACTTTATTTTTCATCTTTTTATTTAGTGATATTCAAAGAACAATAACAAAAACGACAGAATCTATTGCATAGCAATAGAATTTTCTTCTAACTAGAGTTTTAAAACTATAATTTAGTAGGAGAAAAATAAGTGGTTTATTTTCTCACAGTTAGGAAAGTTTAAGTCATCACATTCTCTTGGATATCTGCTGTATGGTTCTGTTACTCTTTCTCTTATGCTATGAGTAGGAAATAATCTAATTAGTTTATCACTGCATGAAATCCTGAAGCTTTAGTACGTTGCCTTTCTCAACCAATATCCATGTAGTAACAATACTTGAGAATTTTATTATTACATAAAATGCAAAGTATTGCTCCCCACAACACATTAACATCTATTATCTTATTTTTTGCCTTCCAACCACACTGTAATACTTTTCAGGTGAATCCAGTTGCCATCAAAAATGCAGTAACCGGGTACAATAATTAGACCCAGAACCCAGATTGAATCTCCATAGTTATGCATTACAATCTATATTAATGGTTATCTACAAATTTATGTGTTTTTGATATATGTGTATGTATATAACATAAATTTCTGTTCGATCTTTTAGAACATTGAAAATACTGAAATCTTTGTTCAGGTAATTTCAAGGTTACATGTATGTGTTTGGATGAGAGAGAGACTGAGAGATGGCATGAACTTAGCAGAACAGGAAACCATTATGTAAACCATTAGGCATATTTTACACCTCTGAAGGCTATGACTGAGAAGCAAGTGGCAAACCCAGCCAAGGCTGCATAACTCAGGCCTGAGAGACTATCAACAGAAGTCTACAAAATGCCTTGATCCGTCTATGGCTCATCCTCACATTTAATTATTGATAATAAACTACAAACCAATGGTAAAATGTCAAAAAAAGATCATATAAATAACTTTCAAGAAACCTATTAATGGACTGTCTAGTGTGTGATGCAGATGGCTCACCAATATGTTCAATTCAATAAAAAATGGATTTTACATTGTTGTCTTAGTCACAGAGAAATCACGTAATATACCCATAGTCACTTAGTAAGTTATAAAACAAAAAACACTACAATTTGAACCCAAGTATTTGACCACCTCCAGAGATGATCTGTGTTCAGTCTCTCTTCTGAAATACATGTTTGGATTTTTTTATTCCAAGCACAGTGGTTTTACTTGTGCACATTATGAGCTGGGATAGAACTAGGTAGCTATGAAGACAGAAGGCCATGAAATATCAGTACCTAGAAGAAATGTCTGTGTTATGGAAGATCAAGTATAAAGCCTCAGAAAAGGGAAAGGCAACAAAATGTTGCTTGCAGGTGAAAAAGATTGAAATGCCAAATGAAGATTTTTGACCGACTCAGGTAGGTTTAATTATATATACTTTCCTTTTCTTTAACTTCTCAAAATTTTCAGTGTAGTCTATATTGCACACTACTGTGTTTGTGTGTATGTCTGCTACTCTCTGTGTGTGGGAGAGAGAAAGAAACATACAAAGAAAAGTTCTTTTGAGTAAATTTTGCTGATATCTGTCTTCTGAATAATGTGAAGTTTATGTCTATTAGCCATACTACAAACATTTGTTTAGGAGCTTAAAGATTTTTTAAAAACAACCCCGTCTCTACTAAAAATACAAAAAACTAGCCGGGCGAGGTGGAGGCGGAGCTTGCAGTGAGCCGAGATCTGGTCACTGCACTCCAGTCCGGGCTACAGAGCAAGACTCCGTCTCAAAAAAAAAAAAAAAAAAAAAAAAAAGATTTTTTAAAAACACTAATACCTAATAAATCTATCTATCTATCTATCTATCTATCTGTCATCTATCCACCTATTTGATATCTCTCTTAGAATCCTAGAATCACAACAATGTGCTAGTACTTATGTATGTATGTACCAGTAAGTATGTATAAACATTAAATAATTTAGACAAATAGAAATACAGCTTTTTAACACTGGGTAATTTTTAATTTGGGTTTAAAATAAAAATGTAAAGATGTGAAGCTCCCTTTTTTCTGGTGAGGAGTTATCATTCTTGTAAGAACTCACCTAGAAAGATCACAACCTCAGAAGGAACAAAAATCTCTCTATAGTGTATACTAGTCTCTATTAACATCTGGAAGGGGATATAACAATTGAAATTTGAGTTTTTGTATGATTTTTGTTTCACTTTATTAAAATTTAGTAAGAGCTCTCTGGAATTCAGATTAATTTTTATTTAGTGCTGTAATTAAGACTAAGAGCTTAAAATCCTTCTCAACTACATGTTGAATAAAACAGGAAATAGCAATACCCCATTCATTGGATTGTTTTAATTGTTTACAATTGAATTTGCTTAATTAGACAATTGTTTAATTGCTGGTTTGATTGTTTAATTGTTAGATGAGATACTATATGTAAAGACCTTACAGTAGTATCTGGCATAAGCCAAGCATTTAGAAATTAGTAAATGTTTTACTAATAATGTAATTACTATTTCAGAGCAGTAATTGCAAATATCTGTTTGGGGAAAAAAAAGACACATGGCTTTGTTAAACTTTGACAGTCTGATTTATCTATAGGAACAAAACAGATGGTCATCATATTTCTTCCATCAACTCTGCCAAGATTTTATACCTGAAAATAGCTTTGCTTGAGGACAATATGTCTGGTTATTTCATTCTTGACCCATTCAGCAGCCAACTAAAAGTAGTCCCTTTTATTTAGATAAGCATATGCTTTTTTGCATAATACGTTTTTCTTTTAAAACATGTCAATTTATTTTTATTGAACATTAGTGCTAACAAAAATGACAATAATTTATACAAATTCTATCTACTTTTTAAATATTTTATTTATTAAATGAAGATACCTCTTCAAGCAAAAACTAATTATAGTTTAATAAAGTTTTAGCCAATAAAAACCACCTTGCCATAACAGAACGTAAGAGCTTCAGGTAAAAAAATTATACTAATTAGTTAAGATGGATATTGTCTGAATTCCATTTTCTAATCCTAAACCATATTTAGTCAATCTATTTATAAGCAGCATAAGAAATGATTTATAATGACCAAAGTCGAAGCTTCAGGGACTCCAAGTTCTTGAATATGACCCTTCTTGGATATTTAACGGTTATTTATGTCCAACTGCTTCATCACATCAAAGAACATAATTAAAATATGTTTAATTCATGATTATTATTAGTATGACTCATTAAAAACAAAATCTTTATCATTATAGACTACTTCAAGGCATGTAAAACTCAAACTACACTGTTTCCAAAGTATTTATTTATAATTTTACTGTACTTTGAGAAATAATTCTTAATTTGCACTGTAACTAGAATCAGGGCAGTATGCCAAAATAAATCACATAGGATTATACTTCAATTTCTCTTCACAACAACAGCAACAACAACAAACATGTTTCCTGTTTTTGAAAAATAATTTTTATGGAAAGATGGACAGATATATATGTCCATCTTTGGCTATATATATTATACATGGAGATATATATATATATATCTCCATGGATATATAGGTATACACATCTTTATATCTATGTATATATATGTTGTTAAGAAAACTGAAGTTTATATTTCTATTATATATAAAATACATATTTTGTTTTATATAATTTATATAATATATAAGTATATATATTCAAACTCACACCTTGATATCATATACTAAATAAAAGTTTGCATTTTTGGTTTGCAAATTATGTTATAAACACAGCGTTGTATCATTGCACAATGGTGTAAATATGGCATTTTCCGTCAAATGACAGAAGAGCAGAACTGCATCCGTTCTTGATCCTTCCCTCTCTTACCATTTTACTTGCATGTGGCAAGCTTATTTTGTACTCTGAAGTTTCCAGGAAAATCCAATATATTAAAAATGCTTTTATTTATAAAATGAGCTTTTGCATTGAATCTAAGCATTAGCTTGTAATTTTTGACATGATGTATTAGAAGGTGTTTCCGTATTCTGGGACGCATCACTAGACAAATTAAAATCTTACATCCATATTTAAAGCATAAGGATTTATGCTTTGTCTATTTTGTTTTGTTTGCATTTGTTAAAATTACACTACTAATATTTAATAGTTATGAGCATTAAGTACAAATGTCTATAAGTTTCTACAAAATCATTAAAAGTTAGACTACTTAGTTTTCAGAAATTCTCTTGTTTCAAAGAAAAAATTTCGAAATAGGAATTACTTCATACTGGTACATGGCTGTTGTAGGTACTCTTTTACGATTTTATTTCTTTTACTTTACCAAATAATGTAATTAATACCTCTAATAGTCCATATTTCATATGTAGAGTTGCATTGGAATATGTAAATATGAGAATTATATAGTTTGTATGGAGACATTCTATTTTATCCAAGTGCTTCAGAGATCTCAGTAAACTTTTAAAATTTGAAGATATAGAGGAGAATATTCCACAAAGTTCTTGAGCCATAAAAATAGACAAAAAAGGCTAATTCTCCTCTTTTAGCAATAAGTTAATCAGTGGTATTAACTAAAATATATCTAATTCATTAAAATCAGTCAGAGCATAGTTTTAGAATTTACTGAAAAATTAATTATATACAACCCTTCCCAGCACACAATAATTCATTTTGTAATGAATCTTTATGAAATTAAATACATAAAAAGTCCAATAGTTGACCTGTCTAATCCAGAGATGTATGCATTGAAATTATTAATTTTTATCCTTAAATTGATGAAATTCAATATGTTCATTTTACTGAAAATAAGAACAAAGGAGATAGCCTCTGTGTTTTAAACATTCTCTCAAAAGCAATAGAATGTATTTATTAGTAACAGAGTAAATTTAAACATAAAGTAGTAACTTGACAGTCATGACACTTATAAGATTACAGTTATGCCTATTTAAGCCCAGTGGCTCATGCCTGTAATCCCAGAACTTTGTAAGGCCAAGGTGAGCGGATCACCGAAGTCAGGATTTCGAGACCAGCCTGGCCAACATGGTGAAACTCCATCTCTATTAAAAAAATAAATAAATACAAAAATAAGCTGGGCATGGTGGTGGGTGCCTGTAATCCCATCTAAGCGGGAGGCTAAGGCAAGAGAATTACTTGAACCTGGGAGGTAGATGTTGCAGTGAGCTGAGATCGTGCCATTACACTCCAGCCTGGGCAACAAGACTGAAATTCCGCCTCAAATAATAATCATAATAATAATAGTAATTATGCCTGTTTAAAAGAAATGCTGTGGGTGAATTGTGAGACACTATGGCATTACGAGTTGTTGCAATACTCATAATAGAAATGCAGATGATGCAGAGTCTTGCAGTTTTTTCACTCAACTTTTAAGAAGAAACTTTTGTTCCAATGACATCAGAAATAGAAATAGGGAATTAGCATAAATCTAACAATACTTATGGAATTTTGGAAACATAGTCTGAAACTTTTGAGAAAAATGAGACTTTCTACTACAAAAAGTCAGACACAAAGAGTTCCTTAATGAAATCTCAAAAGGCTCCTTAGGACTCAAATAAATAATTAAAATAGTTTTGGTAAGAGCTAACTCTAAGGGAATCAGAAACATATGGAATGGAGAAAAACTCCTTGAGGCCAAACTCATTAAAAGTTTTGCAAATGCAAAACATTTGAAAAACAGTGAATAAGCCAGATGAATGCAAAGCAACTCTGATTTTTACTAGATTTAATTACCAAGCAAAATGAATCCACATTTACTCCTTTATAACACCACCATTTAAAAAGCCTTTACAAAACTGTACAAAATATCCATTAATTCATTCCAGAAACATCTATTGATTTTTTTAAGGCATGATTATTTATACTTTAGATATAGAATAAGGAGTCAGAAAAAATACCTGCTTTATGGATTTTACATTCTCAAAAAATAAGGAAATAGCACGATGTCAATATACTATTATACAGAATATAATAGTTATGTGTGTATTGTTGTTCATATGACTTAACCTACAGTCTGATATTACACTAAAATCTTCAAAGGAGAAAACAAAGATTCAGGGGTGTGAGAAATTATACTGGTACCTGCAGTCTATCTGAGTATGACTTATGGTTTTCAACTAAATGTCTTTCTTAAGTAACTGAATGCATTTTGGCATTTATTTCTTTGTTAATACTTGGTAATTCCTGCTATTATTTGTAATTCTTGAAATTTTTTTTTTCTTTTAATTTTTGGGACAGGGTCTCACTCCATCACCCAAACTGGAGTGCTGTAGCACAATCTGGGCTTACTGCAACCTCTGCCTCCAGGGACCAAGGGATCCTTCCACCTCAGCCTCCCAAGTAGCTGATACTAGAGACATGCACCAACATGCCCAGTAATTTTTTGTATTTTTTGTAGAGATGGGTTTTTGCCATGTTGCCCATGCTGGTCTCAAACTCCTGGGCTCAAGGGATCCAACCACTTAGGCCCCCAAAGTGCTATGATTACAGGTATGAGCCACTGCACACAGCCAAAAATGAAGTTCATATACATATTGAAAATTTATCAATGTTTCTGCTCCTGGCAAAGTTTGAGCAGCATCATTCCCTGTAACCAAACTAGTTGAGCTAAAAGTTGGTTGGGATGCAGAGAGAATAGCTACAAATGAGAAAAGGAACTGAACAGCATTTTAGTTTCTGTTAGGTTGTGCCTGTGTTATATTGTTTGATTTGTAAGACACATTTATACTCAAGGGTAAGCATGAAATTTCACTTTAAAGGCATCTAAGCATTTTTAGGATAAGCACTTTTGGATGTCCTTGTTGAAGTTCACCTAAAAAGGGTTGGAAATATATTAACATACTAGTCATCATATGCAATGTGATTTTTTAAGTTGATAATTAAAACAAGAATCTAGCATAATTGAATTCAACATATCTTTAATGACATTCTACGTTACTACAATATGCCAGGTGCTACATGGAAAACATGAGAAGCATAAGTAGTCCACTCTTCTTTCCCAAAACTTAAAACAGAAGGATATACAGGAGATAAAGTCAGAGAAGTGGCACAAACAGAAGATATTCCAGTCCTGCTTGCTTCTCTGGCAAGTAGTTTATTGATGTGTATCTTGGGGCACATGTCATAGTTAATAAAATTCAATGCTCCTCTCTCTCTCTCTCTCCAAATATATATATACCAATTCTTCACAATGTGCAGAAATCAGTAGGCACTGAATAAGTTATTTTGAATACTAAAGACTGTATGTTCATAACTGTGTTAGCCTGTTCTCATACTGCAAGAAAGAACTGCCCAAGTCTGGGCTTGGTGACTCATGCCTGTAATCTCAGCACTTTTGGAGCCTGAAGCATAAGAATTGCTAGAACTAAGGAGGCAGAGCTTGCAGTGAGCACTCCAGCCTGGGTGACAGGGCTAGACTCTGTTTCAGGGTAAAACAAAACAAAACAAATAAACAAAAAACAGCCCAAGACTGGGTAATCTATAAAGAAAAGAGGTTTAATTGACTTACAGTTCCATGTGGATGGCTAGAGAGGCCTCAGGAAACTTACAGTCATGGCAGAAAGGGAAGCAGGCATGTCTTATGTGGTGGCAAGTGAGAGACAGCGTGTGAAGGAGGAATTGTCAAACACTTATAAAACCATCAGATCTCATGAGAACTCACTCACTAACATAATAACAGCATGGAGAAAACCACACCTATGATCCAATCACCTCCCATCAGGTTCCTCCCTCAATACCTGGGGATTACAATTAGACATAAGATTTGGATGAGGACACAGAGCAAAACCATATCAATAACCAACACCAAGTAGAATAACTGGGGGATGATTTAAAAGGGGAAGAATAAACAGCCACGAGGAAAAGCAAACATTAAAAGAGAAAATAGGCTGGGCACGATGGCTCACGCCTGTAATCCCAGCACTTTGGGAGGCTGAGGTGGGCAGATCACAAGGTCAGGAGTCTGAGACCAGCCTGTCCAATATGGTGAAACCCCTTCTCTACTAAAAATACAAAAGGTAGCCGGGTGTGGTGGCAGGCACCTGTAGTCTCAGCTACTTGGGAGGCTGAGGCAGGAGCATCACTTGAACCCAGGAGGCAGAGGTTGCAGTGAGCTGAGATCACACCACTGCACTCCAGCCTGGGCAACAGAGTGAGACTCAGTCTCAGAAAAAGAAAAGAGAGAAAATAAAGGGATGAGTCAACAGCAGAGATAGTGCCCCCAAAATTAGTGGGGGAAATGGATAAGATACATTCACAGCTTAGTAAGGACTTTATTTTGGCAGGAGCAATGGGTAAGGAAATGAGTTAAGAGATATTTGGGTTAAGTAAGCAGGGACAAATGAAAGATAGCCTTGCTATCTAAGGAACATTGACACTTTCTAGAAAGTAAAGTCATAGTGATGTCACTGAAGAATATGACTGAGGAACATGAGTAGAATAAGGTTTACACTTAATGAACAATGTTTACATTAGAAAGACTTAGAAACAGCATAATAGTTTAAATATAAAGACTTAATCAGGGAAAACTACAATGGAAATGAAAGTGGAGGAACAGATAAAACAAATAGTTCAAAGTTCATAATCACAGATTTTGGGAATAACTAATGTTAAATAGGATAATTCAGTAGATATTATATTTTCAATATGGGAGACTAGACACATCAGAAAACAAAAGTATATGATGAAATCATAGAAAAATCAAGTATTCCATTAGTAATGTAAGTAGCAGATCAGGAATCAGATGTTGACTTGAAGTCATTGGCACTGAATACTGATAAACCCATTCTTCTAGCTCCAAGTTCAGAGATGAAGAAGATAACTTGGCAGACAATCAAATAAGATCCAGAGCACACTCAGAAAACCTGAGGAGCTCTAGACAATGCCCAAATCAGATAACAATCACAGAAAGAATTTTTGCTCCTGCCTTCATTGTTCATTCAGTACACAGTTTGGGCTGAGACAAGGGTTATTCTCAAGTTTCATTTATTAATCTAAGTATCCATTAGGTAACAACCATTTTCAGGCATTATGCAGGCATGGGAAAAAAAATGATGGAACATAATCCTGGTTTTAGAAAATTCTACAATTTGTTGGAGAAACAGATGATGAGCAGATTAAAGGGATAAACAATTAACTCTAACTAAAATTATTTGAAGAAATTGTATTGAAGTGGTGATTACTTTTTCCAGTTTCCAGAAAAAAGAGACAAGAAGAAGCCACATTATGGGCTAGGGCATGACGCAATGAGAAAACAATCTGTGAGAGAAACCGTAAGTTGTTGACTGTCTTCAAACTTCTGCTATAGTCTGTACAACCGATGTAGTTTGGATATCTGTCCCCACACAAATCTCATGTTGAAGTGTAAGCCCCAGTGTTGGAGTTGGGGCCTGATGGGAGATGTTTGTGTCTTGGAAGAGGATCCCTTGCGGTTTGGTGTGGTCCTTGCTACAGGGAGTGAGTTCTTAGAAAATCTAGTTGTTTTAAAGTGTGGCACCTCCCCCATCTCTTGCTCCTGTTCTCAACACGTGAGATGCCTGTTCCCTCTTTGCCTCTAGCATAAGTAAAAAGCTCACTGAAGCCTCCCCAGAAGTTGAGCAGATGCAGGTGACATGCTTCCTGTACAGTCTGAAGGACCATGAGCCAATTTAACCTATTTTCTTTATAAATTACCCAGTCTCTGATATTTCTTTAGAGCAGTGAAAAAATTGCCTAATGTGATAACTATTCTAGAATATTGTTATATAATTCTTATTTATTGGCTGTAATGTCTATTTTTAAATTATTTGTAGCAAATTTAAAAAGAAGTTAAATGCTATTTTTATTATAGATATTATTTTCATAAAATTAATCTCGGTAAACTTTGAGCCAGTGGACTTTGCTGATTCAATAATTATTTAATAATTGGTTAATTTCCAAGGCAAAAAAATTATTTCTGTGATATAATGATTCTTCATTTAGGAACAGTAAACAAGTATATATTTGTGTGTGTTTAAGTGAATGTGTGTGTGTACATGTATATTTACACATAGAAAAGACTGGAGATTGAGTCCTCTGAGCAGCTGCTGGTGATGGTAATCTTATCGTTGGTAGTCTCTGTGGTACTTCAGTCACTATTTAGCATGGACAGATAAATAATAAAGAGTATGAGAAGTAGCTATTCCAGCCCAGGGAGTACAGAATGTTGTTTAAAGTGCTGGTCATAGGCCGGGCGTAGTGGCTCACACTTGTAATCCCAGCACTTTGGGAGGCTGAGGCAGGCAGATCCCCCGAGGTCGGGAGTTCAAGATCAGCCTGACCAACATGGAGAAACTCCGTCTCTACTGAAAATACAAAAAAATTAGCTGGGCATGGTGGTTCATGCTTGTAATTCCAGCTACTCAGAAGTCTGAGGCAGGAGAATCGCTTGAATTCGGGAAGCGGAGGTTGCAGTGAGCCGAGATTGTGCCACTGCACTTCAGCCTGGGGAATAAGAGCGAAACTCTGTCTTAAAAAAAAAAAAAAAAAAAAAAAAAAAAAAAGTGCTCGTCATGAGTTCGAAGTTCCCACATAAAAGGGAAAACTGTTTTTATTGAGATCTCAAAGCAAAAAAAAAAAATTTATTATATATTTAACGTAACATACAAAATCCTAATTTTCAGAAAAGAAAATGCTTACTTTTGATGATAATTTACTTTCTGTAGAGAATGATTATTATATGTAAGCAAACAGAGTTGCAAGAAGCATTCCTTCAGTCGTACATCAATTATTTACTGAATGCTTGCTTCCAGGAGTAGTTAAAATGACCAGACTTAAGGAAAATTCATATCCAATAGACAGCTGGGAAATTGTGCTTCTGAATGATAAACTGTCTTACATCTGACCACATATCCTGCCAATCCAATTTAAAAATCAAAAAGTAAACATTTATAGTTCTCTTTCAGTGAGCGGAGATTATCAAAGAAGTCAAGAACTGAGAGACCAAGATCCCATTTATAGGTCTGATTTGTTTTTTGAGAAGTAGAAGAAGTGGTTTAGTTCTGTACTTAAGTCATCCTCACCTTCAGAAGTCATGCTGTCTAGGGGTCAGCAGACAAACTTGAGAAGGGCCAGGCAGGTTTTTTTCTAGTCACATTGAACTGAAAGCCAGCCTCTGAAAACAATTAAATGATACCATATTTGTATTTATTTTTTATAAGTGAATAATATTATTTTCTTATTAATAATTCTAGTAGGAAATCTCCTGCTAAAAACAAAAAGATCTTCAGAACCTAACAGAATACTAAAATCTGAAAAAGAATATTCCCTTAGATATTATTGATATTGTTATTAGTCTCTTGGTGAAAATAAATGAAAAATTTAGAGCAAGATCCATTGTGTCATTTATAGACCATTAAAGTAGTGGGCTAAGGACTTTATTTTGATCTCATTTAATTCCCATATGTGTGACACAGTAAATAGCAGAGCTGATATTTGAGCACAAGTATCCTCATGTGGCTGTCTGCTTTCTTTATTACCATACTATAGCATGTATCCTAGTCTATGAGTTCATTTTTTTCAAACAGTTAGTTGTTATTTTTCATACATAGCAATTAAAGTGAGGCATTTATTATAAACACATAGATACCTGAGCTGTGCAGATCTATCTATTACAGTGACAATGTTGTACCGGTATAAATAAAGTTGAATACACATTATTTCAGAGAAAATGTTGTATCATAAAGGTTTTTTTATGCCTGCATGGATAAACATTACACAAAAAGAAACTCAGCAAACCCAAGAAAGGAAGATTCACTTATGAAACCTCAAAGAAAACTAAAATAGGTTCTGGTCAAGCTAGTAGTTCCCTGTGTGTGACTTGTACAGATCTGCTGGGAAGCCTGGCTTTTACGTTAGCGAATAACTAAAATACTTGCTTTGGGAGAAGATATAGTCTATCCAAAGTGCTAATAAACTCTCTGGGCAAAGGAGCTGGTGCTGGCAGATGCCCCCACTGTGTTAATTTGACTCAGAAAATATTTCTTTCCAGTAAAGATTAAACGAATGCTGCTTCACAGTTTAAACCGATCATCACTTTTTAAATAAAAGGTTTTAAACAAATGCATTTACTCATATTTTGAGGAATAACAATGAAGCTATTATCAATAAACTGTTAAATAGCTATTCCCTAAAAGGGCATCCCATTTACTATCAAGAAAGGTGACATATTGCTCCCATATTACATTTAGATATTTGTTTTCCATTAAATCATCAACTATAGAATTGCGGCAAGAGAGGATTCCTAAGTGCACATTTTATAGTCCATTTATGAAGAGACAGGCCAGCCCTACTGAAGCATTGGTTACAATATTCTCATCACCTTGTATAAGAGTGCTCCTCTGGGACTGGAAAGAAGAGAAATGCCTGCATTAGAAACAGCTCACTAATCTCCTTGCCAATCAGTGATCTCATGATGTCAGGCTAGGATTATTTTTTAAAAGCTTTTCTTTTTTAATTTTGAAGAGTCCAATCAATATGATTGAAACTTATATCTCGAATGAAGTATCTGAAGTGTGAAGGAATAAAAAAAAAATCAGTTAGGTCTGGGATTTGCTTCTGTCTGTGGTTTCTAGAAAAAAAAGTTCTTTTACTTTCATCAGGAGTAGAATGAATGTGAAGATATTAACACAGCAGAAAAGTTTACTCTGAAAATTCTTTAAAATTGCAATTTCATCTTTTGTGGCTATTTATTCTATGATTATTAATAATTGACATTTTTTCTGCCTTAATAATTGTACCTACTTGGAGTAAGATTATCTACCACTTCATGTGTCCGAACACGGTGAAAGTTGCTATTCTTTACACTCTTACACCTAGAAACATTTTTTTCTAGCAAGGTCATAGAAAGTAAGTTTTAATTCATAATGGAATAAGAGTAAGTGTGCATTTCTTAAAAATATGAAGACACACACACACTCACACACATGCATGTACATATCTTAGATTCTGTAAATAGAAACTAAGCTTTCTGGCCTTTGGTGGAGAAATGAGATAAGAGGTTAGATTTTTTCAACTCCAGTTTGTCTTTAGGAGCTCTATTATCTCAGAAAAGCTGGTCTCGACAAACACCAAAATGCATGTTGCTTTCTCTGTTATTAATGAGAAGAATAACTGGTGCCAATCTGAAAATATCTAAAGCATAAAATGATTAGGGGATTCAATTTCAAAATTTATTTTTATATTCATGATTCTGTCCCATAGCCTGTCAGAGACATGGAAGAATTAAAGAAAGTAACAGAATTTCTCAATTATTTCTTGGGAAAAACAGGCAATATAACTTTTTGAACACTTCTATGATTCAGATACAGACCTAAAGTTTTTCACTATTATTTTCCTCTGAAATCATTCATTCATTCAAACACATCTGAACAGTCTACCTGTGATAGGAACACTTAGATGTAGTGGACAGGACCATGAACAAGGTGATGTCTTCAAAATCAAAAGAGTGGTAAAAACCATCACCTGGCTTCTCAGTCCTCTGAACTCCTCTGCTTTAATCAATTTTATCCACACTTCATGGAAACAATGACTGGATCTTTTCATTACCTTTAATTGCCTCAACTCCAGAATCTCAATTTCAATCATATCTTTCTTTGATTATCCTCATCTAAAATTCCAGATTACTCCTTATAACATCAACCCTCCAACCACTTTCAATGCCATAAAGACCTCCCATGAAATGATTAACATCATTTCCACTGGGACTTCATTCTACTCTTTTTCTAGCTTAGATTTTATGGTCTAGTTCTATAAATCTCACGTCCATGAATCTTGTGTCAGTCAGGATCCAAGAAGAAAATTGACAGCATACTCAAGGACTTAACTAAAATGGTTTGGTGGCTTGGACAGAGTTAAGGGAACCAACACTTCCAAATCACAACAAACAAATACATACATACATACACACACACACACACACAACAAGTAACTAAAAACACTGGAAAGTCACTACCCTCCTGCAAGTTTGAAATGAGCTAGAATCTTGAACCAACTAGAGTTTTAGAAAAGGGGACATTCTAAAGAGCAGTAGCCATAAAGAGGGTGGCCACTTCCTGAACTCAGTGACGGCTGGGGGGATGGTGGACTAATGTTAGAACCCTATTTTCCCACCTTCTTACTTCCTGCTAATGGCTTCCACTGTCCAATTTCTATAGATGACATATAATAAAATAGCTACAGGGACACAATGTGTAGAGCTCAATCTACAGGGAGTAGCACATGGCAGAGGGAAGCAGAAATAGATTTGAGAAGAGAAAAAAAATTGAATAACTGTACACTCTCAATTCCCACTCTCTTCACTTAACTAGCCTGACAAGATCTCAATCCTGGTTAAATCCAACTATTCCCACATCTCCTGAATCCAAGAAGCTGTAAATACTGGATGGGAAAAACAAAACAATAAAACATACCCATTATTATTTGCATAGTCACTTAAAATCATGACTGGAACCTCCAGTGAATGTGTCATGATGAGAGACAGGACTAGCAGGAATTTCCTAGGCAGACTAAGAATCCCTAAGCCTAGCTGGGAAGGTGACCACATCCACCTTTAAACATGGGGCTTGCAACTTAGCCCACACCCGACCAATCAGAGAGCTCACTAAAATGCTAATTAGGCAAAACAGCAGGTAAAGAAATAGCCAATCATCTATTGCCTGAGAGCACAGCAGGAGGGACAAGGATCAGAATATAAATCCAGGCATTTGAGCCGGCAAGGGCAACCCCCTTTGGGTCCCCTCCCCTTGTATGGGAGCTCTGTTTTCACTGTATTTCTCTCTATTACATCTTGCAACTGCACTCTTCCGGTCCGTGTTTTGTTACAGCTGGAGCTGAGTTTTCTCTCACCGTCCACCACTGCTACTTGCCAGCATCGCAGACCCACCCTTGACTCCCATCTCTCTGGATCCAGGAGGGTGTCCTTTGTACTCCTGATCCAGCCAGATGCCCATTGCCACTCCCCATCGGGCTAAAGGCTTACCATTGTTCCTGCACGGCTAAGTGCCTGGGTTAGTCCTAATTGAGCTGAACACTAGTCACTGGGTTCCACAGTTGTCTTCCATGACCCACGGCTTCTAACAGAGCTATAACACTCATGGCATGGCCCAAGATTCCATTCCTTGGAATCTATGAGGCCAAGAACCCCAGGTCAGAGAACAGGAGGCTTGCCACCATCTTGGAAATGGCCCACCACCATTTTGGGAGTAGTCCGCCACCATCTTGGGAGCTGTGGGAGCAAGGACCCCTAGTAACAATGAGAGGGTGATACTATGTTGGTTTCATACCCTATTTATTTCTCTATTCTCCCAGATGGCCAATTACAACTTCTCTTCTCATTTGAGTCTCCAAAAATGCCCTTCAAATGAATAGCTATTAGTGATGGCTTTGTTTCTAATCATACTGAGACAAGAAATTTAATCAGAATGAAACTTCTTTATCTTATCACCACCATATTCACCAACCTATCTGCTTCTCCATCCACTTTCTCCATTGTTCCTCTACTTTCCTTGAATAAGCAGATCCATTTGCCTCCTAATATGAAACTTCCCCATGTACGCTTGCATACAGTGTTCTCTTATCCACTCTGACATTTTCTCCTGAACTTTTCCCATGCATCATTTAAAAAAAAATTTTTCCTCTCAGTAGGTTCATGCATATAGATCATTCAAAACCTGTAATATATCACATTTTAAAAACAAACAATAGAATACTTGACCTCATATTCTCCTTTAGCTATTTTTTATTTATTGTTCAAAAAACCTGATTAAAAGTCATGTTTATCCTCAGTGAATTCACTTCTTTATTATTAATAATCTATTCACATTTCCATCTCTACTATGACACTAAATCCATAGTTGTTCAGTCCAGGACAAAATTGGATCAAATCAAAATTAGAGATTAATATGGAGTTTTCTATTGCAATTTTTTTTTACAACTTTAATAGAGTTATTTACTTCACTTCTAGGGTGCCACTTTCCTGGTTTGACTCCTATCTCAGTGGCCACTCCTTTTCAGACTTTTTCAAATCTAAATGATCTCTTTTCTCCTTATGTGCACTCATTTTTTAATGTAATGAAATTGTTTACTCCTATGGCTTTATGCACTGTATATTCACTAGTGACTTCCTGTTGTTCTATCCGGAATGAACTTCTTCCCTGCACTTTCATATGCATCCAAGTCCTTACACCCATGTCAAAAATATGCTCAAAATTCCAACTCTTGACATTTCCTCCTGAACTTGCCTCTCTCCAAATTTTTGCCACAACAGTAAGTGGTATTAACATTCTAGATGCGTGAGAAAACAGAGGAAAGATAAGCATGAAAGTAGAAATATGGAAGACATAAATAAGACCTAAATTAAATATACAGAATAGAAAAAGTAAAATGTCTCTCAACAAAGTACATACAACATATTAACAGCAGATTATACATGCAGAATTTCAAGTGACTTTTTATATTTGTAATTTGAGACTAAAGTCAATGAGAGAGTAAAGATGGCGGGAAGGGAGGGAAAAAAATCGAGGAATTAATGGTCAACAGTTGACTAATGAAGACTAAATATTCAACTATTGAAAGGGATTAATGAATGTAAATAAAGAAAAAAATTAAGAAAACTACACAAAGACATGTGTAATTAAATTGCTTAAAAACACAATGAACGTAAAATCATAAAAGCAGCTTAAAAGGAGAAAATCCTAAAGGAGGAAGAAAGATAAGTTTGATAGCAGATTTCTCACCAGGAATGATGAAACTCAGAGAGCAATCAAGAAACATATTTAAACTAAAACTACTGTGAATTCTTTCTTTTTTTTTCTTTTTTTTTTTTTGAGACGGAGTCTGGCTCTGTCGCCCAGGCTGGAGTGCAGTGGCCGGATCTCAGCTCACTGCAAGCTCTGCCTCCTGGGTTCATGCCATTCTCCTGCCTCAGCCTCCCGAATAGCTGGGACTACAGGCACCCGCCACCTCGCCCAGCTAATTTTTTTTGTACTTTTTAGTAGAGACGGGGTTTCACCATGTTCGCCAGGATGGTCTCAATCTCCTGACCTCGTGATCCGCCCGTCTCGGCCTCCCAAAGTGCTGGGATTACAGGCTTGAGCCACCGCGCCCGGCAACTACTGTGAATTCTATGTTACCATAGAATTTTATATTGGGAAAATATCTAACACATGCAAAATAAAAATTATTTCACACAATAAAACTTTAGACAATTCATCACCAGCAGACCAACACTCAAAGAATTATTAAAATAAGTCATTAGCAGAAAGTAAATTATATTTGAAGGAAATTTCTATCTACCTAACAGAAAAACAGCACCAGAAATTACTACCTTGCTAAATATATAAGATTTATTTTCTAATGATTCAAATCTCTTTAGGATATAATTGACTATTTAACATGGTGACTTCATTGATAATACTATATTTCATACTTGAAATTTGCCAAGTCAATCTTAAATGGTCTCACCACACACACACACACACAAACAAAAGGTAACTATGTGAGGTGATGGATGTATTAATTAGCTTCATCATGATAATTATTTTACAATGTATGCATATATCCATACATCACATTGTACACCTTAAGTACACATAATTTTTTGTCAATTATTCCTCAATAAATCTGAAAAAAATAAAAAGGTAACTGTTTATGATAAAATTAGTAATACATTTTCAGGTTTTTATGTAAGTATGAAAATTACGGGAGTGGGGGAGATCTGATCTAGTCCAGCCACCTCTTGACTTTAGCCTTTAAGTTTCTAATGTAGCTTTGGGAGACATTTAGTTTATAGCTTAGAAAATAATATACCTTCCCCAAACTCATTGGCCTTTGTAAAGCTAATGAGAGATCACCAGGCTAGGGGAAGGAGAGGAGCCTGAATTCTGCTAAGGTGTAGACATATGCAATTGCCAGTCATTATTCCAGAGCTCCTGCAAATAACATCATGATTGTAGATTGGCCTTTAGAGATATCCTTTCAAGTCTTTTGCATGTCTGACACCCATGGCTTCACCTGGACCCACAGACCAAAGGCTCCTGTGGCCTCACCCAGAAACAACTCAGCTCATAGGAGGACTATGTTTGCACCCCAATCAATCAGCAGCAAGTACCTATTTCCCAACCACCCCTACCCCATCCCCCAAACTTTCTTTGAAAAACCCCTTACCTACTAACCTTGGATAAGATTGATTTGAGTAATAACTCTGTCTCCCACTTGGTATGACCAGCCTCGTGTCAATTAAGCATTTTCTTTACTACAAAAACCATGAAAAAATAATATGAGATAGATAGCACTACACCAGGAGAGGAAAAATGGAAGTGTACTGTTGCAAGGTGCTTATACTTTGCATGATGTTATATAATACCACTTAAAGGTAAACTGTGATAAGTTACAAATGCACATGCTATAAGCACTAAGCAACCACTAAAGAAGGAAATGAAAACAACACGAAAACTCCAGTTATAGCTGAGACAATAAAGGAAACAATTGAATAACCTATACTCAGTTTCAGTTACTATTAAAAAGGCAATCAGTCTATTAAGTTGACTTTCAAAATACATGTTAATTTCAACTTCTTACTATCCCAATCACTTAGTCTTGCCAACAGCATCACAAGAGATAGGGGAAGATTGGCCAGTTAATAGATTTTTCTCTCATATCAAATCCCCATGTTCTTTGTCAGTCTTCTCACATCCAACATCCATAGTTCCATCTGTAAACCGAGAGTTGTTCTTGAGTTTTCTGTTGAGAATTTGAAATAATTGCCTTTACATGCTAGTGAGGACTAATCTTTGATTTTTTTTATCTTGCCCAAATTTCTATCTAAGGGGTCTGGGGAATCATGCCTTACAAACCATAAATTCTCATCAGATGGGTTTTATTTAACCCTAAATATCATAACTTACTTTTCAACTTGACTCTGGCATAACATTATGATACAAGGAAGAAAATCAAAATATTTTACCCCCAAAACATGTTTCTTTGTCTCATTTTGAAATGACCCTGCAAGCTGTCCTTTATGGGGGAAAATTCACATCTGTCAAGAATCCGTGTTAACATAGCTAGACCGTTTCCTCCCAGACCTCCAATTCTGAATAGATTAACTGAGAGTTTAGCACCTTTCAAAGGGTCTGAAACAACTGTCATCTATTGTCAGAAGGAACAGCCACTATAAGACTTCAAAAGAACCTTGGTCTCCACAATCTTTTATCTTAACCTGAACATTTCCTTTCTACAGGTTCCAAGTCATTAGACAAACTCAACCAATTGTCAACCAGAAAATGTTTAAATTTACCTGTAGCCTGGAAGCCCTCGCTTTGAGTTGTCCCACCTATCTGAACCAAGCCAATGTATTTCTTAAATATGTTTAATAGATGCCTCATGCTTCCCTAAAATGTATAAAACCAAGCTACTCCCCAACCACTTTGGGCAAATGTTTTCAGGATCTCCTGAGTGTTGTGTCATGAGCCATGGTCATTCATATTTGGCTCAGAATAAATCCCTTGAAATATTTTACAAGGTTTAACTCTTTTGTTGACACTAATAAATATTATGTTATTTAGCATCATTTAATCATAAACTTTAAAAAGAGGATTTGATGGTTTGTTCTCTTATTCTCTTATTTCAAGCTATTTCATTTTATTATTGGTATAGTTTTCATTCTTTTTTTCCTTGTTCTAAAACAGAAAATAAACTGAAAGCTACACAGCATAACTACCAGTCCACATTTGGTCTACACAAAAATATCCTTCACTTGACCTAGTCTACAAATAGTGGAGAGTAAAAAATGTCATCTAAGATATAGAACTTGTTGATTCATTCTCAAACAAGTAGAATATACTACCATTCGTGTCTTAAAAACAGACATTTTCTGCCTTAAAATTGTCCTATAATATATGTTATTTGTCTAACAGAGAATTCGTACTGAAACAGCTTTTGTTTTTCTGGTGCCCATAGAGACAACACAGAATTATTTAATATCCATAGTAGAAAAACTTTTTAACATTATTTTATTTCAGTACAAAAATAAGTTTAATAATCATGAAAGGATGGTATATACACTATTGAAGGCATTACAGGTTTCAAAATAAATCTAGACATTGCTCCATCCCTTGCTTCTTTGCATTTCTAAAATTTTTATATTTTAGCATTTCATTGTTAAGCTCCAATTGTTTGAAATTTTTTCATATTTGTATTGTAAGAGTAGGTAATCAGTCAGACATAAGCAGAGTGGGAGAGGATCCCCTCTCAGCAGGAATATCAGGAGCTGATCAGGTAATGATCAGTTGTCAAGCTATCGCTCTAAAATAATAATTGGTTGTAGCTGGAACCAGGGAACTGCAGTCTCCCAGTAGACAGAAACACCTGAAACTGGTGATCAGCAGGTTCCTGATAAGATTTCAGGAGCTGGACAAGTGAGCTCAAGCATTCACATTAATAGGGAAAATGGTAGAGTTTAACTGGTATACGACCTTTCTCTAGGCACACTTGAGTGGTAAAGGAAGAACGTTTCAAGTGAGCATGTGTACAATTTCAGTGAACACACTGTGTGCGTGGCCTCTCCCACTGCACACACAGAATGAAAATTTATAGAAGTCAAAGGTAAAACTGAAAACTCGAACCTCTCAAGTTGCCCACTTGGCCCTCTTCCAAATGTAATTCACTTCCTTTCATTCCTGCTCTAAAACACTTTAATCAACTTTTACTCCTGCCCTAAAACTTGCCTTGGTCTCTAACTCTGTCTTATGCCCCTAGGTGGAGTTCTTTCTTCTGAGGATGCAAAAATTGAGGTTGCTGCAGAACAAGGATTCACCACTGCTACCAGTATACCTCAATTTAAATATGTTTATTAAATTCAGAATATTTCTGAGACTGCTGCTATTTTCTCAAAAAACACTTGCATTTTTTCCAAGTTCCTGTAAGACAAGAAAGCAGAACTACTTAGAGGTCAAGTTATGCAATTGCTACATCTTTTGTAATTGTTTATGTAAAAGACCTTTGTTTATGTCTGTTGTAATCTTTTGTTTTCTTAATTCTTTAGTTAGAAAACAATTAGCAATTAACAAAAAAGAACAAATTTTAATTTTAATACATAATTAAAATTCAGTAATGTACTTCACGTACTTTAACAAACAAAAATATTATACATTGCAATTCACACTCATTTTCAAATTTAAAATTTTATATGCAAATAGCCATTTTAATGTAATTTGTAATTTAAATTTCCTATTACAATAAAACAACACATTTTATATTATTCTGGGCTTGACTTTAAAATACAATTAACATGTGGTAAAATCATGTTGATGCATGGTAACTTCTCCCATACACAATATAGAAATGACAAGCTATAAATTTTCTGAAGAAGAAGGAATGACAATTATAGTTGGTTAATTTAAGCAATGTAGCATACAACTTGGTACTTTCTTTAATGCTTAAATCACAGTCACACTGGGAATCTTATAGTGTTGGAAAAATATTGAATGCCAAATGCTTGACAAATTTATATAATTTCTATCAGATTTCAGGGCAAAAAATCAGAACTACTGCCTTTGGTATAAACTGTCATTTTCTAATAAGCATACCATGTTTTCCTTCTCTGGTCTATTGATATGAAATAAAATAACAAAAAATTTATAACCTCATAATCAATTCTTGCTAACTGCTAATCTTCTCACCCTTAGTAACTTAAAATAGCTTTCCCCATATTATAAGCTTTGGGATAATTCACTTGGATTATAGTTAATCTGGCCATTTCATAATTTTCAGTGAATGATCACTCACTTGGTACCAAAGGAGGATTTGTTCTAAAATGTTAGCAGATGGAGCCTCAATCTCACTGACAAATTAAAAAGGGACATCACTGGTAAATTAAATATTTTACTTACATGTAATAAACAAGGATGAGGCCGGGCGCGGTGGCTCAAGCCTGTAATCCCAGCACTTTGGGAGGCCGAGACGGGCGGATCACGAAGTCAGGAGATCGAAACCATCCTGGCTAACTCGGTGAAACCCCGTCTCTACTAAAAAATACAAAAAACTGGCCGGGCATGGTGGCGGGCGTCTGTAGTCCCAGCTACTCGGGAGGCTGAGGCAGGAGAATGGCGAGAACCCGGGAGGCGGAGCTTGCAGTGAGCTGAGATCCGGCCACTGCACTCCAGCCTGGGTGACAGAGCGAGACTCCGTCTCAAAAAAAAAAAAATAATAAAATAAAATAAAATAAAATAAAATAAACAAGGATGAGTTTTCTACAATTTTGGATGACAGGAATTAGATTGTCCTTTGAGAATCTTAGGTCAATTTTGGAAGCATCAGTCTCACATGGATGGGAGAGTGTGAGTGGGACAGAAGATAAGCAGTAAGGGGCATATGGTCTACATAGAATTAAAAACTATAAGAAAGTCCACAAAAAGACAGTTTGCTTTTACTATTTTCATGTATTCATAATTCCAAACAATATCAGAAATAAAATTATTATCTGAAAAATCAAATATTTTTGACTCATATTCTAATGATTGTTATGATTACTGATGTACTTTAATGACATATATAGAGGTTTCAAAGTAGCACATTTTTATTACTCATTCCTTAATATATATTGTATTCTACACAGAAGTTAATTTGGAAAATACTTAGTTATACTGTTCCCCAACACAGACAGACTCCTGAAACACACTCTAGATTCAGTTGATATTTCCAATGCCAGTAGTAGTATATATTCCTGCTGTCTTTGACACAGTGGATTTGAAATAAGTAAAGATAGTATAGCATACATGTTGTGTAAATTCTATAATTTTACCACTATCTTGAGAAATGAGGCCAGTTTTGGTAATTTATGTACAATTCATTTTGTTTTATAGTACCAAGTTATTCCAAATGAGAGTGCTGCTGTAAGGAGTATATATATCCACTATTTTTTTCTTTCAAATAACAAGAAGGTCATATTTTGCATCATAATGCATGCTGCCAAATGTTATCTAAACACAAATATATGTGGTTGTTTAACATATTAGCATAATCTCATCCAGAAATTTTTTAAAAATTGGCTAGGGAAGACTTAGGCCATCTCATTATCTCTAAAGAATGTATCCCCCTATTTACATCTACAACTCCAGGAGATAATGAAAAAAAAATTAAAATAAAAAAATTAGCCAATGAAGATTTTCATTTGGTGGAAAACTTGTAGATACTTGATTATAACTTATTAATATAGCTCTTATAGAATACTTTTTCATCTCACTTGCATTAGATCGAAAACAATTTTATTCACCAATGTTATTTGTGTCACTCACCTATCTGATGCTCATTGGTTTTTGTTTAAAAAGCAATAAAAATTTACCAGTTTATAAGTAAAGTTTTCAATTTTTAAGAAGGTCATAGTAACGCTTACCCCTTTAGAAAGAGTTTAAATAAAAATCTGTGGTAAACCTATAGCGGATAGATGCAGTCCTCATTGCATGTTGCAACAAATGTCTTTTCTCAAACAGCTTACAAAGGCTTAACAATAATTGCCTTACTTCTCTCAACTTTACAACTCTCCATAAACCTGCCATACCATTGTACAAGGCTGAATAAGCCTGAAGTTGAATACAATGTGTAAATCATAGAGGAAACAAAAAATAATATACAATTACTGAGAGATTTATGGACATGTTTAATATAAAACAGTGAATCTCTGCAGAAAGAACAAAACAGCATTATGAAGCAGGCATTATAGTTTCAACCTGAAAAACTGTTTTAATAGCAGTTAAGAAGACATGAACAAAAGCAGCAGTTTGGTCCAGCACGGGTAAAGCCCTGGATACATTATGCAGGGTTCCTCTCCTTTATGAGTGAATAATACATTTGTCAGCTGGTTTGTCTCAAAGTATTAGAAGACATTAAAAAAAGTCACAGTGATGTATTTCGTTTCATGATTTATTTAAAGATTGCACAACAATTGAAACATAAAGGTCATCGGGCAAAGATTCATCATGTTAAAACCAGTTGTTATCTACCTCTTGAAATTGCAAGATGTGAATACTGAAATTTGTTTCAGTTATGGTTGTCTGATACATTCCGTCAACACGGAAATTGCTAGTTAGTGTTGATGCAAAACTGAAACTTTAAACAAATTATAATAGAAACATAATAGTAAATAGTACTATTTACTATAGTCCTACAGTCCTGTTGAGACATATTTGATACAGTAATTTTAGTAGTTCATATCAGAATGTTACAGGTAGTTAAACAGGTATAAGCAGGGCAGGAGGGAGCTTTCCCCCCACCCACTAGAAATGTAGGGTGATGATTCTTCAGTTATTGCATTGCCACTCTACAAATGATAACTCGGCAGCCAGGAAGAGGCAAGCTCTTGATGGTCCATACCTGTTCACATTAAAAGGGTTAATTGAATGCAGGCCCCAGGGAGAAACAGCTTCTTGGGCATACATATTAAGAGGCTAAAATGGCGAAGTATGATCTTCCGGGTACATTCCACTGGAAAAAGGAAAAAAGCCTCAGATAGGTATGTGTATAACTCCCTAAACACATTGCACATGCTTATTTTCCAAGGGAAAAGGAGGGCTCTGTGCATGCGGGCAACTCACCCTAAGGGAAGAATCATGAGAAATAGGTGAGTTTATAAAAGTCCTAGGATCATGATTAAACAGGTCAGTTGACCTTCTCTCTTTAACCTTCATGTGCCTGCTTGAGTCTCTTCCAAGTGCACCTTCCTTTCTTTCCTGTTCTAAGGTCTTTTTACATAATCTTCCATTCCTGCTCTGGAACTTGCCTCAATCTCTTTTTCTACTATATTCCCCTCAGTTAAAATCATTCTTCTGAGGAGGCAAGAACTGAAGTTGAGACTAAGTATGGGCTATAAATCACACGTAATATCATTTTATTAAAACAGAGATACAGAGACATAAAGTCATGGACCTTTTTAACTGAAAATAAAAGAGGCAAATAATAGAATAAGGTATAAAATATGTTGAAGTGCAATTATAAAAATAAAAGTTGGGGCAACCAGATACAAAAGCTAATAGTAGCCAGGTAGTTCTCAAAATAAATAAATAAGAAAAATAATCTCCCATACTGGTTAAATCCATAAGTATTTAGCTATAAGAAGCAGAGTATTATTCAGGACGAGCAAGAACAAATAGATGTATCATATAAAAATTACAGGAAACCAGGGCAAACTGTAAAGAAAAATAAGATGATGTGACATAAATATATCACAACTAGACCCTTACCAGACTTCTAATAAGCAATAGCAGACACCTGAAGACAAATTTTTTTTTTAGTGTGAGGGAAAATAGCAATGAATGTAGAATTCCATATGTAGCTTAACTATCAATAAATAATTAAAGTAAAGTAAAATATTTTTAGACAAAGATTAAGAAAGTTTACTTCAATCAGTCTTTCACCAAAAGAACTTCAAAAAAAAAAAATGTACTTTGGAAATTAAAGCCAAAGAAAGTGAAATATTGAGCTAAGAAAAAGATATTTAAGTATTTAACCATAAATACATGCTTATTGACAAAGAGAAAAAAGAGACTAAGTTTAAGAGATAACAAATGTAATGGAATAAAACTCTAGGAAACATTATCATAAAAAAGAAGGATAAAGAGATTAGAGTTAAAATATTTTGATAACCTTTTACTATACTGCTGTAAGTGATATTAAGCTTAGAAATTTGCTATATCAAATATGGGTAATAAAAACTTTAAAGATAACCACTTGAAGCACAAAAGTAGAATGTAAAACTGTCATACCAACATAGAGAATGATGTATTAGAAGACTTAATTTGGCCGGGCGCGGTGGCTCACGCCTGTAATCCCAGCACTTTGGGAGGCCGAGATGGGCGGATCACGAGGTCAGGAGATCAAGACCACCCTGGCTAACACGGTGAAAATCCTTCTCTACTAAAAAATACAAAAAATTAGCCGGGTGTGGGCGCGGGCGCCTGTAGTCCCAGCTACGCGGGAGGCTGAGAGAATGGCGTGAACCCGGAAGGCACAGCTTGAAGTGGGCCGAGATCGCACCACCGCGCTCCAGCCTGGGCGAGAGAGCAAGATTCCGTCTCAAAAGAAACAAACAAACAAAAAACTCCAAAAACTTAATTTAATGTAGCTTAAATCAGAAAATAACAACAGAACGAACAAACAAAAGGAAACAAAAATAAAGCATGGCAAACAAGGGTGAAACATGTTGGATCCAGAAGTATTTCACTAGAAGAGGGTCCCAAAGATTACAGTGTAGGAGAAGATGCTTCAATTATTTAATCAACAGAGGTGAAGATATTTTTGCATATTTTAATAATGTATTTTATAGCAAAAAAGTTCGGTTGGTATGTTTGCTATAAAACAGATTAAATTTTAAAATAAAATAATTCTGAAGAAATCTTTGAAGTCTAATTTCATGTTATTATGGAGAATTCTTATTAATGGCTTTTTGACTGCTAACCCCTCTTATTTTACCTCAGACCTGGACATTTGTAAATATTTTGTTGAATGGATTACAGAAATTAAGATGATGAGAAGTTCAGTTATTTGCAAAGACACAGAAAAGTGGATTGTGGGCTCAAATCCAGTTTCTTCAACTAAAAAAGGCATTTTAAAATGGCAAAAGATATTAATTAAGATATATGTATTCAAAGGATGTTATATAATTCACTTCCAGGTTCAACTCCAACACGTAATGAGGGTGGCAAACACTAGTTCTGCTATGGTCTGTATGTTTTTGCGCTTCCTCCACAAAAAAGTATTAAGTATTTGATGGGGGTACATTTTATGGCTTATAGACTCATAAGTGGCACCTACTTTTTGCATCCTCACATAGTGGGAGAGAAAAAGACAGTTCTCTGATGTCTCTTTTATAAGAGAACTCGTCAAATTTATGAGGGCTGAGTCTTCCTAAAAGCCCCACCACCAAATACCATCACACTGGGTATTAGGCGTTAATTAATATTTGTGTGTGTGTGAAGTAAGGGACATTGATCCCACTCTGGCTCCCTCTACCATCCTTATCTCACCCAAAGGGAGGATGAAACTATGCAATTAGAGAAACATTTGTGGAGGTCAAAGTCCGAAGATAATAGAGCCACTAAAAGTTGGAAATTTAATTGATTATAGAAAACTCGTCCTACCCCATACCTTACCACCAGGTCAATAGGAGTCCAAGACAATTAGAGCAAATTCCAGATGTAAAGGCTGCAAAACAGGACTCCCACTGACTAGAGTACTAAGGGAAGCCTTCAACTAATACGGGAGACCAAATTGGGACAGAGAGAAATTTTAAGACTGATACACATATAGCAAACACTGAACACAGTCCAACTCCTAGCCAGATTTAAATAAATTCCTACACTTAATCCTCTGTTTACCTCATTTTCTGTTACTCAATACATGTCTAGAGAGAAACAGAAAGCTACAAAGTGTACCAAAAGGAAAAAATAAAAATAAAAATCACAGTCTGACGAGACAACTCTAACAGCAGGACAAAAATCAAATATGACACAGATATTGGAATTATCAGATAAAATTTAAAATATCAGATAATATTTAAAATAAAATATGATTAGTATATGAAGCACTGTGATAGAAAAACTAGACACTATGCAAGAACCGAGGGGTAATGTAACCAGAGAGAGAGAAACTCTAAAAAAGTTGTAAAAAGAAATGAAAGGAGTAAAAACACTGTAATAGAAATGAAAAATGCCTTCAAGGGGATCATCAGTAGACCAGACACAGAAGATGAGAGAATTAGGAAGTTTGGAGATAGGTCAATGAAATGAAACAAACAAACAACAACAACAACAACAAAAACAGGAAAAAAAGGATAGAAACTAAACAAACAAAACTTAGCATCTAAGACTTGTGGGACAATTTCAAATGGTGTAACATATGAATAATTAGAATATCAGAAGAAGAAAAGAAGGCAAATGAAATATTTGCAGTAGTAAAGACTAAGAACTTTCTAAAATTGAGGAAAAGATCAAACCACACAGAGAACATTAAGCGGTGTTTTTAAAATCATCTAGGTATTTCATATTCAAATTGAAGGAAATCTTGGACAAAAGAAAATCTTAACACAAAGCATATGGGAGAGACAAATTTGCCTAAAGAAAAAAAAAAGTGCTATAAGCATGTGTGTTTTTTTTTTTTTTTTTTTTTTTTTTGAGACAGAGTCTCGCTCTGTCACCCAGACTGGAGTGCAGAGGCACAATCTCGGTTCAGTGCAAGCTCAACCTCCCACGTTCATGTCATTCTCCTGCCTCAGCCTCCCAAGTAGCTGGGACTACAGGCACCCGCCACCACGCCCGGCTAATTTTTTGTATTTTTAGTAGAGACGGGGTTTCACCGTATTAGCCAGGATGGTCTTGATCTCCTGACCTCATGATACGCCCGCCTCGGCCTCCCAAAGTGCTGGGATTACAGGTGTGAGCCACCGTGCCTGGCCCTATAGCTCACTTTTAAATAGAAGCCATACACATACGAAGAGGGTGGAATAAAATATTTAAAGTTTTAAAAGAAAAAAATCAAACAAAAATTTAGACGCCTATATCCAGTAAAATTATCCTGCAAAAGTGAAGGAAAAGTACTTTATTAGACAAACAAAATTGAGTGACTTTGTCACCAGCAGAATTGTCTGAAAGAAATGTTAAAGAAGTTATTCAGGCCATATGGTACATCTAGTTCTAGATCCTTGAGGAATCGCCATACTGTTTTCCATAATGGTTGAACTAGTTTACAATCCCACCAACAGTGTAAAAGTGTTCCTATTTCTCCACATCCTCTCCAGCACCTGTTGTTTCCTGACTTTTGAATGATCGCCATTCTAACTGGTGTGAGATGGTATCTCATTGTGGTTTTGATTTGCATTTCTCTGATGGCCAGTGATGATGAGCATTTTTTCATGTGTCTGTTGGCTGTATGAATGTCTTCTTTTGAGAAATGTCTGTTCATATCCTTTGCCCACTTTTGGATGGGGTTGTTTGTTTTTTTCTTGTAAATTTGTTTGAGTTCTTTGTAGGTTCTGGATATTAGCCCTTTGTCAGATGAGTAGATTGCAAAAATTTTCTCCCATTCTGTAGGTTGCCTGCTCACTCTGATGGTAGTTTCTTTTGCTGTGCAGAAGCTCTTTAGTTTGATGAGATCCCATTTGTCAATTTTGGCTTTTGCTGCCGTTGCTTTTGGTGTTTTAGACATGAAGTCTTTGCCCATGCCTATGTCCTGAATGGTACTACCTAGGTTTTCCTCTAGGATTTTTATGGTATTAGGTCTAACATTTAAGTCTCTAATCCATCTTGAATTAATTTTCGTATAAGGAGTAAGGAAAGGATCCAGTTTCAGCTTTCTACTTATGGCTAGCCAGTTTTCCCAGCACCATTTATTAAATAGGGAATCCTTTCCCCATTTCTTGTTTCTCTCAGGTTTGTCAAAGATCAGATGGCTGTAGATGTGTGGTATTATTTCTGAGGACTCTGTTCTGTTCCATTGGTCTATATCTCTGTTTTGGTACCAGTACCATGCTGTTTTGGTTACTGTAGCCTTGTAGTATAGTTTGAAGTCAGGTAGCGTGATGCCTCCAGCTTTGTTCTTTTGACTTAGGATTGTCTTGGAGATGCGGGCTCTTTTTTGGTTCCATATGAACTTTAAAGCAGTTTTTTCCAATTCTGTGAAGAAGCTCATTGGTAGCTTGATGGGGATGGCATTGAATCTATAAATTACCTTGGGCAGCATATGACCCAGCCATCCCATTACTGGGTATATACCCAAAGGATTATAAATTATGCTGCTATAAGGACACATGCACACGTATGTTTATTGCAGCACTATTCACAATAGCAAAGACTTGGAATCAACCCAAATGTCCATCATTGACAGATTGGATTAAGAAAATGTGGCACATATACACCATGGAATACTATGCAGCCATAAAAAAGGATGAGTTTGTGTCCTTTGTAGGGACATGGATGCAGCTGGAATCCATCATTCTTAGCAAACTATCACAAGAACAGAAAACCAAACACCGCATGTTCTCACTCGTAGGTGGGAACTGAACAATGAGATCACTTGGACTCGGGAAGGGGAACATCACACACCGGGGCCTATCATGGGGAGGGGGGAGGGGGGAGGGATTGCATTGGGAGTTATACCTGATGTAAATGACGAGTTGATGGGTGCAACACACCAACATGGCACAAGTATACATATGTAGCAAACCTGCACGTTGTGCACATGTACCCTACAACTTGAAGTTTAATAATAATAAATAAATTAAAAAAAAAAAAAAAAAAGAAGTTATTCAGGCAGAAGAAAGTGATAGAGGTCAAAAACTTGTCTCTGGCTGGGGGCAGTGGCTCACGCCTGTAATCCCATCAGCTTGGGAGGCCGAGGCAGGTGGATCACCTGAGGTCAGGAGTTTGAGATCAGCCTGGCTAACATGGCAAAACCCTGTCTCTACTAAAAATACAAAAATTAGCCGGACGTAGTGGCACAAGCCTGTAATCCCAGCTACTCGGTAGGCTGAGGTAGGAGAATTGCTTGAACCCAGGAGGTGGAGGTTGCAGTGAGCTGAGGTCATTCCACGCACTCCACTCAGCCTGGGTGCCAGAGTGAGACTCCGTCTCAAAACATACAAACAAAAACAAACTGTCTCTGCACTAAAAAAGGAAGAGTATTGGAGAAGCAATAAGGAAAGTAAAATGAAATTTTCTGTTTTTATATGTCTAATCAATCTAGTGAGAAATTTTTAAACCAATACAAGTAACTATGTACTGGGTAATATAGACATATTGATAGACTGGTTGATGTCACTTATATGGAGAAGTGATACATGATAGCAACATCATGGGGGCAAGGGAAAGAAATTGAGAATAATCATTTCCATATTCACTACATATGAGTAGAATAGTGTTATTTAAACGTAGACTTATATTTGTTGGAAATGAATATTGTAATGTCTACAACAACCAACAAATGTTTTAAGTATAATTGGTACACTAATGGAGGAAATAAACTGATATCATATAAAATGCTCAAAGTCAGAGAAGGCAGAAAAAGAGGAGGGAATAAACAACAAAAAAAAATAAATCAACAAATATAAAGCAGTTCAAACATGGCAGATATTGATCCAACTATATTAATAAGTACTTTAAATGTGAAGAATTTAATATGACTATTAAAAACATAAAGATTACCAGGGATGGTAAATAATAGCAAGACATGACTACATATCCTCTACGAGAAACCCATTTAAAATACGAAGGTAGCCCAGATGTCACCACTATGCAAATTATCCATGTAACAAAACTGTACTTGTATTCCCTGAATAAAAAATAAAGATAATAAATAAATAAAATATAAAGACACAGACTAAAAATAAACATATGGAGAAATATGTCCCACACTAGAACTTAAAAGAATGCTAGCTATATTAATTTAAAAAAAAAACAGATGTCAAAATAAGCAAGATATTGGGAAAACAGGGGCATTACAAAACGATCAGGGGGTCAATTATTGAAGAACATATAACAATTGGATACAGGTATACAACTAACAATAGGGCATCAAAATACACAAAGCAAAACAAAACAAAACAAAACAAAAACAAAAGAAAAACAGAATTAAAAAGAGAAATAGAAAAATTTACTACTATATATTTAAAAAGTGGGCTATCAATAATTGACAGATCCAGTATGCAGAAAATAAGTGAGGGCATAGTTTAACTGGATAGCACCATCAATCAGCTGGACCTAACTGGTACTGAGAGAATATTTTACCCAGCACAATGCACATTCCTCTTAAGCTTATGTAAGTCATTTATGAAGAGAAATGTCATTCTGAGCCATCTAACACACCTTAACAATCTCATAAAATTAGAAATCAAATAAAGTATGTTTTCGGATTACAAATGAATGAAGTCAAAAAAAGAGGAGTAGCTGTATAATATTCAGATATTTAGAAATTATAAAATGCATTTCAAAGTGAGGTCAAAGAAGTCTCAAGAGAAATTAAAAACTACTTTGAATTACATGGATATAAAAACATAACATCAAATTTTGAATGCAGTAGAATTAGTGCTTAGGAGTAAATTTATAATATTTAATGCCTATTTTTAAAAATTTAAAATGAATAACCTAAGCTTTTGTCTCTTAAGTGAGCTTTACAATTCTCAAATCTAGAAAAAAATGAGCTATTTTTGCCTGTGACAAACATAAAACAAGAAATTGTAGACATTAGACAAAATGTCAAATTGAAATTAAGAAAACAATACAAATATCAATAAAATTAAAATATGATTATTCTAATAAATTAATAACACTTAAAAACTTATAGACTCATTAAGCAAGAAAAGAGAGAAAAGGCACAAATTATCAATAACAGAAATGAAAAAGGGGTTTTATTATCATTACATTACAAATAATAACCACAGGAAAAGAAATACTATGATGAGCTTGATACTAACAAATTGCTTGTAAGACACAACTGTCACATTGCACACAAAGTGGAATGGATAATATTAATAGTGCAATATGTATGAAAGAAATGAAACAATAATCAACAACCTCCTTAAAAAAAGCACTAGACCCAGATAATTTCATTGATGAGTTCTAACAAGTATTTAAGAAGGAAAAATACAAATTATCCACAATGTCATCCAGGAAATAGAAGCAGAAAAAATACATCCAAACTCACATTACAAGATCAGTATCATTCTAATACCAAAAGCAATAACTCACTTCAAGAAAAATAAACTACCGATGAATATATCTCATGAGCACAGACACAAAAATCTTCAACAAAGTATTAGCCAATTGTATTCTACAGTCTACATTGTGTAGCATTATACAATCTAGCATTGTATAAAAAATTATACATCCCAACCAAGGTAATTTATTCCAGGTACTTAAGCTGATATAATATTTAAAAGGCAATCAATGTAATCTATCATACTGAAAGGTTACTGAGAAAAATCATATGACTAAAAATTAATGTAATAAAGCCATTGACAAAGTCCAACATCCATTATTGATAAAAACTATTGGCACACTGGAAAAAAAATCCTCTCAGAAAAAAAGGAGAACTCCCTTGAATTTATAAGGAGAACTCCAGCTAACATTATACTTACTAGATGGGACATTTTACCCCTAAATTTGGCAATAATGAGTTACCATTAGGAATCTTTTACCATTCCCAACCAATTTTGTACTGGAAGTGCTAGCTGGTGCAATAAGAAAGAAAAAGAGATGGCAAAGGATGGCAAAGGAGAGGAGGAAAAGAGGTGGGAAGGATGAAATGGAGGAGGAAAGAAAAAAAGAAAGAAAATTTGTAGATTGGAAAGAAAGAAATAGGACAGTGTTCTTCCACAGATGATGTGATTGCCTATGTAGAAAGTTCCAAAGATTTTACAAGAAAACTTCTTAAACTAATAAGCAAGTGTAGAAAGTTTTTAGTATCCAAGATCCATATGTAAAAGACAATTATTTTCTAATATGGCAGCAATAAAAATGAAATACAAGAATTTTAAAAATACTATTAATTAGATTCACAAAGATAAAACACAGGTCTAAATCTAACAAAATATATACAGAATTTGTCTGTAAAAAACCATGAAACACTGATAAAAAATTTTTTAAAAAATCTACAGGAACCAATATACTATGTTCATGGATTGGAAAACTCAATATTGTTAAGATAACAATCCTTAATTAATTCATAGATTTGACACGAACCAAATCAACATGCCAGCAAGCTATTTTGTAGATAGCTATAAACTTATTCTAAATTTTATGTGGAAAGGCAAAAATGCCAGAATAGCCAATACGATATTGAAAAAGAAGAACACAGTTAGAGAGCTCAAGCAAGAATGCTGTTGGCAAAAGGATAGACACATGAATCAATGAAACTAAGTAGCTCAGAAATAGACACACACAAATGTACTCAACTGATTTTTTAAATAAAGATGCAAAGACAATTTTAAAATATTATAGAAATTATAAACTATAATATGCAACATAATTTCTCTATATTAGTTGCTAAAATATAATGTTTTCAGCAAATGGTGCTGGATAATTGGACATCCACATGCAAGGAAAAAGGACATACTGACTTGACACCTTACTCAAAAATTGACTTATAATTAGTAAAAGACTGAAATGTAAACTGCAAAGCTATACAACTTACAGGAAAACATCATGTGCCCCTGGGTTTGGGATGAAGTTTTTATATAGAATAAGTAAAGCGGGATGTATTAAAAATGGTAAGTTAGACTTTATTAAATTTAAAAACTTCAGCTCTTTGAAAATATGAAAAGGCAATCCATAGACACAGAGAAAATAATTTCAAATCACACCTAAGTCCTGACAAGGACTTAGTTCAAAAATATCCAGATAATACTTAAACCTAACAATCTAAAAATAAACAGCTTAATTTTTTAAAAGTGATCTGAACAGACAACTTACCAAAGAAGACAGATAAATGGTAAATAAGCATATGAAAATATTTTTAACATAAGTGATTATTTTGAAATACAAATTAAAACAACAACACAGCACCCATTATTAGACTGATTCAGTTCACAATTTCACAATATTATTTGCTAGTGAGAATTCAAAGTGAAATAAACTATCATTGATTGTCTCTGAGAATACGAAGTGTGCAGCTGCTTTGAACAACAGTTTGGGAGTTTCTCACAAAGCTAAACATATTCTTACTATAAGACCCAGCAGTTGTGCTCCTACACATTTACCCAACTGATTTGAAAACTTGTGTACACACGAAACCTACATGAAAATCTTTATAGCAACTTTATGCAAAATCATCAAATATTGGAAGCAACAAAGATGTCCTTCAATAGACATAGCTATAAACTTATTCTAAATTTTATGTGGAATTAAATGGATAAACAAATCATAGAATATCCATACAGATGAATATTTTTCTGCAATAAAAAATGAATGATGTATATCAAACCATGCAAATACGTGTATTACTCTTAAATGCATATTGCTTAGTGAATAAGTCAGTTGAAAAGACTACATACTGCAGTATTCCAATTATGTGACCTTCTGGATCCTCTAGGTAATAGAAACACTATAGACTATTAAAAGTTAAGTATGTGCCAAGTTGCAGAAAGTAGAGGTGAATAGGTGAAACACAGGGGATTTTTGAGTGCAGTTAAAATATTTTGTATGATGAGGTGGTGGTAAATTCATGATGCTGTGCATTTTTTAAAATACATAGAACTTTACCGTGCAAATGGTGACCTTAATGTTTGCTATGTAAAAGAGAAATCATTTAGGAAGTCAGATGACTCTGTGATGAAAAGCAGAATATGGCAAAACAATATAACTGCACTGTAAACATAAGAAGCAATCATGCTGAATGGGGTGGATGAAAAGATACTGACCTAAGTATTAACTATAGAAATGAGTGTAATCTGGAAGACCAAAGTCAAAAGAAAGTGTATGCAAGCACTATAACCAAGCTGATAAAATTTTCCCCCCATGAGGATATGAGTCAACAAATCTGAAATGACTATATATGTACAGTGGAATTGAAGAATTAGGTAAATGGATAGTGGATGGTGGAAGCTAGATTTCTCACTGTCTGAGTAAGAAGTTGCTGAAAAGCAGGAGGAGCAGGTTAGGATGATTCATGTGGTAATGTGTTGACATTGGAGATTTCAGTACAAACTCATGTTTAGCTTAACACAGAGATAGATGGTTACGCATTGCTATGATATTAATATTATTGTTTCCTCAAATTACATATGTTGCAATCTAATCACAAATGTAATAGAATTAGGAGGTAAGATATTTGGAGATGTAATTAGGTCATGGGCACAGAGCTATCATGAATGGTATTTGTGCCCTTATAAAACACACACACACACACACACACACAGAGCTTATTTACCCCAGCCACCATGTGAGGACCCAGCTAAAAGGCACCATATATGAACCAGGAAACAGAACTTCACCAGACACCAAATTTTCCAGTGCATTAATCTTGGACTTCTCAACATCCAGAACTGTGAGAAAGAAATGTCTGTTTGTAAGCCACCCAGTCAATGTTTTTTGCCACAGCAACCCAAACAGACTAAGACACATATAGAGATATTTATAGATATAGGCCATGTGAGAAGGCCTAGAAGCAATAATAATCCTGTAACAATCAGCAAACCTAGCACCCAAAGATTGGTTTGTAATATTATTTTCCAGTAAAAGGAGCCAGGGATCCTTGCATAAATGATGCTTCTAAAATTGGGCCAAGATATATGCAAGGTGAGTCCAGAGCTTCTTTAGTGACAAAAGGTAAGAAAATGCTAGTGCGCGCGCGCACACACACACACACACACACACACACACACACACACACACAATGATGGGCTATGTTAAAAGGGCTCAGAAGCCTATTGAAAGTGCTCCCAATTTTCAAACCTGGAATCATTTGAACAAAAAAAAAGTTAGTATTATAACTGAAAGTCTAAAAAAAAATACATGAGTCCCTACTTACAAAAATACATGATTGAATAAATAAATGAGGACAAAAGTCCATCTCTTATGCAATAGAATACCAGGTAATTTACTTAGATAATTTACCCTTAAGGAGTTGGAGCATAACTCTTTATTTCTTAATGTTGGAGTTCATGTGTGAGCATAACTCCTCATTCTTTCATGTCATTATTGAGAAACTTCTATGAGCAATCCTCAAAACTATCAAAGTCATCAAAAACAAGGAAAGTCAAACAAACTGTCGTAACTAAGAGGTGCCTAAGGACATGAGAACTAAATGTAATGCTATCCTGCGTGTTATTCTGGAACAGAAGAAAGACATTTGTTGAAAACTAAAGAAATTTGAAAGCAGTATGGACATTAGTCAATAATAATGTGTCAATATTGCATCATTAATTCTGACATAGATATCATAATATGAGATGTTAATAATAGCAGAATTCTGGTGTGGGTCCAATAGGCAGAGCAACATTTTGGCACAACGATGTCCAGGTCCTAATATCCAGAACCTGTGGATATGTTACTTTGAACATCCCAAGGTAAGGAGGTTATACTGGATTATCTGTGTGGGCCCACTCTAATCACACAAATCCTGAAAAGCAGAGAACCTATCCTGATTGTGTTGAGAGAGATGAGACAAGAGAATAAGGAGAGTAATAATTTGAAGCACAGAAGAAACTCTATCAGTCAATATTGCCTTGAAGACGGAGGAGAGGGACTGGGAACTGTGGAATGTGGGTGTCCAGTAGAAGATGGAAACCAAGTCTCTCCTGGAGCCTTCAGAGAGAAACACAGCTCCGTGGACAACTTGATTTTAGCCCTGTGAGACCCGTGTCCAACTTCTTACCTACAGAACTGTAGATGATGAATTGGAGTTTTGTGGGTTTTGTTTTGTTTTGTTTTGCTTTTAAGATGCTACATTTGTGGTAATTTTTTTACCATGATAATAATAACAAAAATATATAAGGTTATATGGGAACCCTGTGATATCTGCACAATTTTTCTGTGAATCTAAGTTTATTTTAAAGTAAGAGGCTTACTTAAATAGAATGTCAGTCAATATTTTTAAGCTAAATGAAGAATAAACTTGAGAAGGAAGAATATAGTATTTGCATATAATATATCTGTGAGAAGACTGAGTAAACAAAGTAATTTAACTGAAGTGCTATAAAATATAAAATTCACTGGTCTAATGACTCATCCGCCTAAAGTCTTTTATCATATTGCCATCTTTATGTCCAAGAAAAGTCCTATTATGAATGGTAACCTAGTGTACCTCGAGCTTGAATGGCACAAAATTTTCCAACATTCCATTGTACTTTTCCTAAAAGTAGCTGAATGCTCATTCTCTGTGTTTGGAGAAGTCCAGAGACATTTTGCTTATCTCCAAGGGCTTTCAGGGGAGGACTGTCTTCAGATTTAGCTCCTGCTACAGCCTCCACCCAGACTGCCCTCCCACAACCTTCATCAGTCTTCCTCTCCCAGCTTCCTTCTTACTTTTGTTCCCTGGATACTCCATGTTAGACAAAACTCTTCTTCATCTAAGCAACAGCAATGTTAGCATCATTTTGTTTTGTTTTTGTTTTTTTGGACCATGTTGTAGAAAGCAACGTTAATGTCAATGTGCCTGGCAATTGTCTATGCTCTGTCACAGATGCCTTAGAGGCCAGACTGGTATTCTGAGGCCACAACAATCAGATTATAAGATCTTTACTTAGTTTCCTGCGGCCTCTTTCTTTCTTCATTGCAAAGATGATTATAAAATCTCAAAGTTCTTCTTTCCATTTCCAGAAGAATTCACCTATTCACTTGTTTTTCCCTGTATTTCAGAACATTCCAAAAAAGGAATGGTGTTCATTTTTTACATCCAAATCCGTACATCAAGGCTGTTTTCAAAATGAAGGCATTTATTTTAACATGGATTATGCTGCTGCAATAGTTTGCTTAAAAAATCATATACATATAAATATAAGGACTACAAATATAAAAATAGCTCACCCATTCTTAAAATATCTCCCCCAAGTAACCAACATTAGTATTTAGTATTTGCGTACAGTAGATTTCAAACTTTGTATACTGTCTCTGTGTTAGACCAACTTCTTTGATTTTTATTCAAAAATTAACCTTGCCTAATTTAAGCAAAAAGAATATTTCTTGAAATTATAGTGAAAGAATTCAAAGAATTGAAAAGAGATCATCAATTAATCCTTAGAAGACAGGCAAGCCTTGAGGCAAAAGTTAGTGAGCGTGAGGGATCTTCACCCAGGAGCACTTCCATGGGGTGAGTCAGTTGACTTGTCCCACAGATTTATGTCTCTGTGTGGTATGTCAAGCTTGAGTGAGAAGAGTCAATTGATCTGGATTGGGACAGTAATGACAAATTTGGGAGCACTTAGCCATGGTCAGGGATTATGGAGGGATAAAAAGAAGTTAAAAGCATTGCCATGGCTCCAGGAGAAATCATTGTGAGCTAAATTGTCGTCCAATTGTGTCTACTCCTCATACCACCAAAATAACTGTGATAAGGTGAATATCAATATTTTCACATACGCTAAGATTGTATATGAAACACATTCCTGCTGTTAGAAGGACATAAGTTACGTCAACTGAAATAAATTACTTTCAATAATAAAAATGTGATACTTAGAAATAATCTCCAAAATCTCCAAATTGATCTGAAATTAAAAGAGATAAGTAGGACACAGGAATCAATGTTAGGCAAATTTTCAAAGGGACATACTCACAAAACATTAGATATTTGTTTAGAAAAGAGAAGCTGATTAGAGTTGACAGAAGCACAAGAGAAAAATAAAACAGCACGAAGATTGTGAGATTTATAATCCCAAAGGATTATAAACCTTTCTACTATAAAGACACATGCACATGTATGTTTATTCCAGCACTATTCACAATAGTAAAGACTTGGAACCAACCCACATGCCCATCATATATGCCATGGAATTCTATGCAGTCATGCAAAAGAATGAATTTGTGTCCTTTGCGGGGACATGGATGAAGCTGGAAACCATCATTCTCATCAAACTAACACAGGAACAGAAAACCAAACACCACATGTTCTCACTCATAAGTGGGAGTCGAACAATGAGAACACATGGACACAGGGAGGGGAACATCACATACCAGGGCCTGTCGGGGAGTGGGGGTCAAGGGGAGGAATAGCATTAAAATAAATACTTAATGTAGATGACAGGTTGATGGGTGCAGCAAACCACCATGGCACATGTATACCTATGTAACAAACCCGCATGTTCTGCACATGTGTCCCAGAACTTAAAGTATAATAAAAAATAAATAAATAAATAAATAAATAAATAAATAAATAAATAAATAGAAAAATAAACACACAGACACATGTATATAGAGAGAAACAAAAAGAAAGAGAGAGAAAGAAAGAGAGAGAGAGAGAGAAAGAGAGAGAGAAGCATCTGAAAAGATCAGACTGTTAAAAAGTAACTTAATTTCATCTTGGAATTAAGTTCAAGGATATTTATAGCAATATAAAATATCCAGCACCTATGAATTAAAATTCAGAAAGTCTGGAACTCAACAAGAAATTAGCAGACTTGCCAAATGGTCATGGAAATATGTCCTGTAATGAGGAGGAAAATAATCAATAGAAAGCAACAGAACAGATATTGGAATTAGCAGACAAAGACAATAAAATCACTTTGGTAAAGTGTATCCCTTGTTTTCAAACTTTTAGGAAAGGAATGAAAAACAAAAAATATTGAAGTTAAACTGATGGAGAGAAGAGCTACAATGCAAAAGCTCAGACATGCACTGAATGGAATCAATAGCAGATTAGATATTGCATTGAAAAGATGAAAGACTTTGATAGCACAGCGATCGATATTATTGAAAATAAAACATGGTGCAACAGATAATTAAATAAAGAAATGAGCACAGAATCAGGAAACTGATAAACACTTCTGGGCAGCCTAACTACATGTAAATCAACAAGGAAAAAGGAGAAAAGGGAATGCAGAAAAATGATGTGAATAAATAGTATTTGATTCTCTTGCAAGTGGATAAGAGTTATAAATCTATACATCCAAAAAGGTCAATACATTCCAAGGAGAGGTAATGAAAAAAATAAACTACACTAAGGTACATCACAATTAATTTGCTCAAAACCAGTGTTGGTAGAAGCTCTTAGAAACAGCTAGAGACAAAAGACATGTCATATACAAAGAAATGAAGATAATGGCATATTTGTTGTGAGAAACAATGTAAGTGAGAAGATGGTGAAGTAATATTTAACACACTGAAAAATATATAGTCAACCTAGAATTCTGCATTTGTTTAAATCATGTTTCCAAGATGAAAGAGAAGTAAAGACTTTTGCACATGTGTAAAACCTGAAGATATTAATTAAAGGAAGTCCCTCAGGTTACAAGAAAAATTGCTTCAGATGGAAATGTGGATATTCACATAGAATAGACAAGTAATGGAAATAATAACTATATGGTTAAGTAGTGTTCTTATTATGTAAATCTCTTTAAAGCATGATTTATTGCTTAAACAGTAAACAACACTATGCAGTGTGTTTTATAATTTATGTAAAAATAACATGTATGATTACAATAGCACACATTTAAAAGGGATGAAATTGATCTATACTATCGAAAGGTTCCTACACAGTAGCACCTGTTTTTACCTCATAGTCTTTATGATAATCATCACAGAAGTGTCTTCTAAATAACTCTCTTTACAAAATTTAGAGGGGAGTAATGGATACTGACTTTTTTAAAATTTCTTCCAAGGTGCAAGTAAATCCCAGAATTTAGAGCAAAAAGTCTATACTTCTTGAAAGATGTAGGATTTTAACCAAGTTCTGATGAATGTTAATGAGTTTAGTTTGTGTGTGTGTGTGTGTGAGGGGAAAGAAATAAAATACATGCTTAGAATACCAAACATAGGCCTGGCACGGTGGCTCACGCCTGTAATCCCAGCACTTTGGGAGGCGGATCACCTGAGGTCGGGAGTTCAAGACCAGCCTGACCAACATGGAGAAACCCCATCTCTACTAAAAATACAAAATTAGCTGGAGTGGGGGCACATGCCTGTAATCCCAGCTACTCAGGAGGCTGAGGCAGGAGAATCGTTTGAACCTGGGAGGCAGAGGTTGCAGTGAGCCAAGATCACGCCGTTGCACACCAGCCTGGGCAACAAGAGTGAAACTCTGTCTAAAAAAAAAAAAAAAAAAAAAAAAAAAGATTACCAAACATAAAAATTGCTATCACTCATTAGTATACATTATATGCCAACCATTGTTGCCACTTTTAAGGTTAACTTTTTAAAAATCATCAAGTAACAGTTTTATATAAACGTAATTATCCAATTTTTATATATATTAAAACTCACACTTAAAATGTTTAGAATGTATCAAAGGCCAAACAGTTATTAAATAGCTGAGTTAATAGTCTACCCTAATATATGTGATACAAGCCCTGTGTTCTTCAGCTCTCACAGTGATGCTTTTGAGATGACTGAAAGCTTTGGAGGTGAAAATGTATACAGCATACTTAGAAAGCAGTTAGTGGATCAGCCTTAGAAAAGTAAAGGATTGCATGGTCAGGAAGTGGGAAGTAAACAAGACACAAACATTAAACAAAAGAATGATAATAGAGGAAACAAGGAGGACGAAAAATAATTAGGAGAATGCATTTCACTAGATCTATGAGAGAAGAAAGCATCAGTAAAGAAGGTCTTGTCAGAATCAAGGTTTCCAGAGCTGCCGAAGAGAACAGAAATATGCTCTTCCATTTAACAACGGGAAATCAGTAGAATTTTGTTAGGTGCTAAGGCTAATTCTTAGTTCCTAGGTAAGATTTCTGAAGCTAGTGAGGAGAAAAGATAACAGAGAAAATAAAAAAAAGAAAGAGAGAGAGAGCCAGAGAGAGAAAGGGAGAGAGAGAGAAAGTCTGCAAGGGAAATTACTGCAGGGATTGTAAATTCCATTAAAGCAGAAAGAACAGAAGTTAGATGGCTGCCCCAAAAGGCAGAGTGTTCATATAAATTTGTTTTTGCTCCTTTATTCAAGAAGGAACAACTTTTGCATGTTGATAAATATAGGGTAAAAATGACTAATACAATTAGGAATGAACATGCTAGAACAAAGTGGGATAGTTGAGATATGAGGGCTCCAGAGAAAGTGAAAGGAAATGAGTTCATGATCAGTGGTAGAAATTTTAGTTTTTAAAATCATAATTATATGTCTACCTCTGCTGTCTGCCTCTATGCCTTGGAGGAAAAATAATAAATTGTCTCACTTCACATCTCAAAAGTAGATAATGAGTGGCAAAACAGTCACTGGTGCTTTAGACAGTGAATAAGAAAAATGTAGTCATTGGTTTCAGTGCTCCTGGCATAGTGGGCTGTAATTGTTGAGAAAAGTTTATTGACACTACACTTATCTATGAAAGAAAAAATACGTCTTTCATTTTTATATAACTGGAATTATCCTTCTTGTTAGTTCCTAACCTGACAAGAGACAGTAGTGTGTAGTGTTGAGGGGAACTAGGTGAATTGTAACCTGATAATCTCACCTGGTGCAGTAATTTAGTTTATCTATTTAGGAAGTTGGTACCTGTTCAGATGACTCAGTTAAATGCTCGTTATTTCAGAAGCATTGCCAGTTCCACTTCTCTTTAAGAGTCTATGTGTGGAAATTGTGGACATGCATGGAGTATAACCACATGAAACTGAAGTAGAGAGGAGAGCTGATATCTCCTTGGTATCATCAGCAACTTGAAAGTCTCTACTAAGGTATGCTAGTGATAGGGACAGGAGGCAGAGAAATTCTAGGCAGAAAAGGGCAGGTCCCTGGTGAAACTCCACCCTCAAGCTGAAAAGCCTGAAACCGTGGCCTAAAGTGAGAACTTATATCCCTGTTTTCCCTCTCGAATGTTGCCGTTTCCTAAACCACCCATGGCCCTGCCCTGTCCCATCCTGTGCGTATAAAAACCCCAGACTCAGTCAGTAGATGAGACTATGACTGGACATCAGAGAGAAGTGACTTGATCTCAGAGGGACAGCTTAGTGGAGTAACTTTGGAGAAGAATCCGACCAGAGACAGCCAAGCTTCAGGGGAAGATTGCTTTCTCGTCCCATCCCCTTTTCAGCTTACCCTCCCACCGAGAGCCACTTTATCAGCAATAAAAGCCGTCACATTTACCATCCTTCAATTCGTTCATGTGGCCTCATTTTTCCTCGATGCTGGACAAGAGCTTGTGAGCCACAAGTGTGGATACAAAAGGCTGACACACTGGCACATTGCCCTTGTTGGCAGAGGGCAGCCGCCTCACATGAAAAGGCAAAGGGCCCACTGAGCTGTTAACACTTAAGCCATGCATGGATGGCAGAGCTGTGAGAGTACTGTAACATGCTCTCTGGGGCTTCTGGAGTTTCAGGCACTCCCACCTGGATGCTGCCATGGGACCTGCATAGAGTTCACCCCTGCCAGTGCTAAAGCATCCAGATAGTTCCTGCACCTGCTCAGCCATGTGCTTACTCCTGCAAGGGGTGGAACACAGCAGGTCCCAGTGAGTGGAGTTTGATCCCACGGGTGCTGAAGTGGCTGTCCAATTCCAGCGCTCGTTCACTCCAGGTCCTGCACTCATTTGCTTATGCACTGCCTCCTGTGAGGTGTTGAGAGCACGGGGCTCAGTAAATGAGGCAACCCTGTCGTGAGCCATGCGAAAAGATCAGGGAGATATCCTGCTTCAGTAGGACTAATTCCAGAGACTTCTTTTTGGCTTTCACTGCTCAAAGTTGATGCTAATGTAACACATGGTCTATGTTCTAATTTAGACCATGCTCCTGTTGAATCATCCACTTCCCTCTGCTGACTGATTTCACTGGAACTCCTATTTGCCCCTGATTTCCTTCTAATGCCTAGTCCTTCAGCCCTCAGCTCCAGTGGTATTAGAATAGTCTAATAGCCACATGGTCATCCCCATCCACACACATACCCGCTACGATCATGAAAGAATTTACAGGTCATCTGCCACCATTAGAAAGTCTAGGAAGGCTAAGAAGGGCTAAACAGGTTCTTACCTCTTCTGTTCACAAAGCTGAGGCTGCTCTATAAGGCAGCAGGACAATATTCAAAGGGGACTTTTGTTAAAGTTCCGAAGAGAAGGTGGGATAAAGGACCTCTTATCCTTGACTGATCCTTCAATATCCTAACAGGACCATCTGCTACACTCTTCTCTGGAAATCAAACCAGGAGTCAAAAAATGCAGTTCAATAACATGTTTATTCCTACCATTCATTTTAATGGAAGTCGGGAAATTTCCTTCTTTGTTCTCATGTTTCTGATATATATATATTTTAAATAGCTTCAATAAAGTTGATTGACCTGTCTCTAGATACACTTGAAAAGGACAAGGAAGGCATTTTTAAAATTTTTGTCTCTTTTAATTACACTGGGCTTTTATTACTATTGTCTAGTTAAAGCAATCAAGAACAGCAGCTTTGAGACTCGAAACTTATCAACAGCTAATTTGTTCTTGGTAGTTTCTACCTCCTTTTATCCCTGGGGCAGCAAATCTCATTACTTTGATTTGAAGATAGAGAATTCCAAAGAATATTTAAAAAGATATTGGAAAACATTTTCGGAATATTATAACTTCCTTATATGTATCACCTCATCTGTGGAATTCAATTAACAATAGTGCTTACCTTAGAAAACAATCAAAATCATTAATGAAGTACCTGACGGTTAGTATTTATAATAATAAACAAAGTAGGAAATGAGGCTCTCTACTGAATCTGGAAAAACAAAAAAGAGAGAGTATTGAGATTATTTGCTTGAAAAAAGGTGAAAATTTTGAAATTATTCCTGAAAAAAATAGTAAAATATAAAAGGGACATGGAGAATTTAATAGTTGTATAATCTCAAGGAATCAGTTGAAATTTGACATTATGACTATATAGAATGGACTCATATTTTCTACTTTTTCCATCTCCTTTATATACTTTATGTATGAGAAAAGGCAGAGAAATAATTTGCTGATGGTAGTCTAGATTTAGGAAACAGACTACAATTACTAGAGAAATTAAAGTTGAGTGAAGGGCAGTAGGGTGCTATTGAAAGGGGGAAATAAATGGACTGATTCTAGCATGAGAAAACAAGTGAAGCCAGAAGGATCCTATGCCATATTTTAATTCAGTCTGTTTTGGGATTTGGGAGCATTGAGAACAACTGGCCTTTACCACCAACTTAACTGTATTTTATGAATGGTGGTGGAAATCAGGAACAAAAATCATTTAATTGTGAATTCCCTGAGGGCTGCTCTATTTTGGAACCACAAGAACTGAATAAAAACTTTAGAACTGAACGGCAAAGTTGTGCTTTTAGCACTTCCCAGATGAAAACATGGATCAGAAAATTCCTGTATTCCCTGTACCCCTTCTAGTGACTGTTGTTATTGATCATAAATCAAGAAGGTGTTGTGTGTACACTACCAAATTTATAGAATAAACAGTCTTCAAAAACTAACCCTATCTCATGCTCTTTGTAGTTTAAATACGTGTTCATGATCGTAAGTTTTTTTCTGCTAATTTCTACATCACCGAGATGTCAGGAAATCAGCTTGTCACTCTTTATGTTCCTATCTAAATGCTCAGTTTGTCAGATCTGCCCCTATATTCTTTCTCTGAACTCTTAGAACTATGACCAATGAAGGAATGCTAATCTTAAAAGACTTGTGGAAATGTTTGTTTTCTATCTTTTTAATAAAAAAGGTTTATTAAGCTATAATTGATATACAAAGAACTACATGTATTTGATGCATTCAATTTGGAGAGCAGGGACATATGTACACACCCATGGTATGACTATTACAATGAAGGTAACATACATTTCTAACACCTCCCAAAGTCTCCTTGGGTTTCTTTGTTATTGTCTTTGTCTATTATTATAAGAACATTCGACATGATATCCACTCAATAAATTTTAAAAAGCATAATACCTTAGTTTCAGTTATGCTAGATGAGTAAATTCTAGAGATCCGCTGTACAACCTGTGCCTATAGATTTTTGTTATTTAAGATTCATCTGCTCATAAAAGAAAAGAAAAATATATGAGACAGCATAGTGTATTTATAAAAAGCAAAAATAGCCACTTTAGTAGACATTTTGCTTACTAAAACCTATAAAATTCAAAGTTTTCATCACAACATTCTATTTAAGCATTTGAGTTAACTTGAATAAGCAGCCAAACTTAGCCTCATTTTTACCAATATTTCAAGTTAAATTTAGAGATTCCTAGCAAACACCACATTTAATGAGGTTCTTTTAAAACCAGTGCTTTTATATTACTGGAAAGGAACTCCTCTAGTAAATTGCCTGTTCACAAAGGTAATAGTCACTATTTTAATTACAAGTGTAGAAAATCTTCTTTCAGTAATCTCATGTTTCATAAGTAACTTGTCTCCCATGTCCCTCATTTCAGAAAGACAAAGACATCCTGAAATTCATACAGTGGAAATCTGTCATAAGTACTTTTTCTGTAATTAACACTTGGTTTGAACTTAGAGCATCTTCCCAATCCATGCATTTAAAACAACTTAGCAAACATTGTTGAAGGAGATATTTCCTTTGTTTTCAAGTGCTCACATAAGATTACTCAGGACTGTTCTGCTAGCCAATAACTGATAAACATCTGTAAATTCCACCCTTTCCACTTATGTTTGGCATTTTTTAAAAGTAGGAGTATTCGTTCTGACACTCAAATCACAAATATCTCTCTCTCTTTAACACACAAACACACACACACACACACACACACAACCCTCAGAACATCAGACTAAGTGAGTGATGTTCGTGTTTCAATCATCTGATGGTATGAAGTCACCCCAGAACTTGAACAAAGGAACTAGGAACCAGCGTGCTACAGTTGAACAGTTGAAATCTGTAGTGGATGGTGGAAGGTGTTGATGGGAATAAGATAGAATACATGGCCATTTCTACTCCCATAGCAATAAAACAGGAGAATGGAGACATAGACTTGAGGTGTAAGAAGATGGCAGCTTCTTTCTTTACCTGAGGAGAGGCATGTGCAAAAGGTAGGTGGAAGTGTAGTTCCAAACTAAAAAAATTTTGATTTTGAAACATTAAACTAATTGGTGTGAAAAAAAATTGTCCTAAAATAATTTATTTGCGTATTTGCTTTAGCAAAGAAGAGAAATTTTATGTAACTTATTTAGATACAAGACTATGATATTACAGATACTCACACTGTAAATGACTCCCTGCAACTTAAAGATAAGATTTAACCTGTTATTCTTTTAAGGATGGAAGATGCTTCATATTGTGGCCTTGTCTACCTGCTCAATATTGCTTTTCTTCACTCTCCCATCACAAATCCCACTCCGTCATTTCTGAAGGACGTGATGATACCTAAATGGGTCACATTCTCTAATAAGCCCTGTCTTTTGAATATGCTACATTCTCTCCTTGGGATGTTCTCCTGCCTTCTCCTATTCCCCTCTCCCAAACAAAATGTGCCTGCTTGGAAAATAAAACTCATCCTTTTTTTTCTTCATTTTATTTTTTATTGATACATAATAGATGAACATATTTTTGCAGTACATTCTATAATTGAATATATTCATATATTTTGAAAAGATCAAATTTGTATAATTGAAATATCCATCATCTTAAATATTTGTCTTTTGTTTATGCTAGAAACATTGAAATTATCCTCTTCTAGTTATTTGGAAATACATGATCGATTATTGTAAATTATAGTCACTCTGCTGATCTATCAAGCACCAGGTCTTATTTCTTTTATCAAACTGCACATTTGTACTCATTAATCCCCCATCCCCAAGCTTTTAAGTAGAGTCTTCAAGCATTAGTTTTTGTTTGTTTGTTTGTTTGTTTGTTTGTTGAGACGGAGTCTCACTCTCTCACCCAGACTGGAGTGCAGTGGCACGATCTTGACTCACTGCAACCTCTGCCTCCCTGGTTCAAGTGGTTCTCCTGTCTCAGCCTCCTGAGTAGCTGATATTACAGGTATGTGCCACCATGACAGCTAATTTTTGTATTTTTAGTAGAGATGGGGTTTCGTCATGTTGGCCTGGCTGGTCTTGAACTCCTGACCTCAGATAATCCACCCGCCTTGGCCTCCCAAAGTACTGGGATTACAGGCATGAGCCACCGCAACTGGTCCAAGCATCGGTTTTAATACTGTATCTTTTATACAGTTGCCACTGATTTGTCTTATTCTATTGGGTTCCCACTGCATTTCAGGCATAGTCTGTAATACATATCTCATGTCATCATACATGGCTGCCTGTATACCTGCCACCCTAATAGTAGCATTTGTAGGTTAGAGACTTTGCTTTCCATCTTTATGCCTCCTAGTAAATATGCATTGAAAATGCATTTGTTAAATTGATCAAAGAAGTGTTCTGAGTAGTAAAATGTTTACTGAATACTATTGCAGAGCCGAAGGGAAATGCTTACTACCAGAATCCTAATATAGGTATTGTTTCAACAGAACTTTAAAACACAAAAATATGTGTGGGAAATTTGCTGTATTTTTACTATACTTCCATACCAGGCTCTATAAGTTGAGAGGGAAAGCCTGCCTTCTCCACCTCTCTCTTACTGCTGGCCAAGAGGCAGTTTGCCCCTGTCATGTAAACAGTGACTGAAACTAATCTACACAGATGACTGAACACTGTAGAATATTTTTCTTGTCTACCATAAATGTTTATCCCCATATCCTTGCTGGGGATCACTGGGATTGAATAGCTAATTATGTTACTTACAAAATTCCTTGTCAATATGTTAGATTCAATTGAATTTACAAAAAAAACAAAAAACAGAATTTTGGTCTAGAGCCCAAATAATAGCTGTTTAGTGTCATGTAAATATTTGTAAGCCAGGTACTAGAAAAATATGCTAACTCAAGCGTTACTTACATATAGATGACTTTTTAAAAATGTTACTCTGTGTTCAGGCAGGAAAAAAAAGCCTGATAAGTTTGGCCTCAAGGATATTCAGTTTTTTTCCAAGACTTCCAGAAAGAAACAAGAAAGTATACCCAAGATAAGAAAGCAAAATGTACTTGCATGTAAACTGTGGAGAGTAAAAAAGTTGTTTGGCTCTGTTTCCTACTACGTTCTGTAGTCATAATTTAGACTCTTGCTACTCTAAGTGTAGTCTGAAGACCAAAAGAATTACTGTCTCAAGGTAGCTCATTTAGAAATATAGACTTACGGGCCCCATCTCAGACCTACTGACTCGTAAATTCCATTTTAACAAGATCCCTAAGTGGTTCCTATGCACATTAAAATTTCAAAGAATGGTCTAGATTATCATTTTTTATATCTGCTAAACATTACAGAATACATTAAAGAATAACTCAGTCATCTGAATATTTTTTCCCTTTTTGAAATAAAGTCAAAAATACTGGACTAGGAATAATGCCTGTTGCTCGGGTAACAGACATGTCTCTTTTTAAGAGTGTGTGTGTTTGTGTGTATGCGTGTGTGTGTATGTGTGTTTGTGTGAAGACAGTGTATGAAAGTATCTAAAGGAAAAAGTATACACATACATAGGCTTTGATGTTAATCACATGAGTTTATTCTATTTGATGCCTTATCACAGAAGTGGGAAGGAGAGTTTCTTAGACAAGAGGCTCACCCCACAGTTTCAACCACTTAAAAATAGTCAGCAAACACT